>NC_134359.1:196621706-196970707 GCF_048569485.1 Anomaloglossus baeobatrachus
CTTGTGGGTGGAGGGTGGTGATGTATGGTACCTGGTGGTTTTAAATGTTTTACCATGTTTTTACTGTTTTATGCATGTTAAAATGTTGTCTTGCAGCCCGAGGACGTGCTGGTGATAACTTAGGGGGGAATGTGGCGCCCCTGACCTGGTCAGGCACCACTGAGTACTGCACCCATGCTGGGGACAGTACAATACAGGTAATCCAGAAGGCTGACCGAGGTGTGACTACACAGGCGCATAGTGATCAGGTCTCACACATGTACCTTTGGGAGGACCCCTGGGGATCCCAGGAGGGGGCAAAGCCTTCACCTCCACTGGAATAGTGGAGGGGGCCAAAAGCCTCCATCTCCACTCAAGGGGTGTGGTAAGAGAGCCTGGTTGCTAGGTGGCGTAGGCAAGAACAGGAGAGGAGGAGCAGTGAGCCAGTTTAGTGCAGAGTCCAGGGAGCTCCGAGGAGAGCAGACCCCTGGGGCTGTTGCAGTCTAACAGCGCCCGCGCAGTGGCTACCGACGGGGGAGAACGGTCACCTAGGAGTGCTACCCGAAATCCATCTTCAGCTAAAGAGAGAGCACGGAGTGGGAAGTAAGGAGACTGCTAGGGAGTACCAGGCCCAAACGGGCGGCAGATCCCGATGCGGGGATAGATCCACCTTTCCTCGCTAAACCTGCCGGTGTGGGGCCCTCAAAGCCCACACCACAACACCCAAAAGCCGCAGCCACGTAGCCACAGTTAGGGCCCATAGTTCACAGGAGGCAAGCAGCTGGAGTGATCTGGTCCAGGCGACAAGCAAACGGCAACTGAAGGGGAGAGAGGCTTCAGCAACTTCCCTGGGTGACCCCCATAGGGACTAAAAGTCGGGGTTACCCCAAACCACCAAGGGCTAAGGAAGGCGAGTCGGTAGTCACCATCATAAGTCAGCCTGAAGGATACCTGGTTCCAGCCTGGTTCATCCCAGCTACGCCCGGGTTACTCACCCTGCCATCAACTGTGAGTAAAACCCCTGAAAGACATCCTGCTTGTGTGGAGTTATTCTGCGCCTTGTGGTTCTACACACCCACACAGGGTCCTGGGGCTTGCCTCACTCTCAGGAGGCTACTACAACTGACTGCACCCACCATCAGCCCCAGGCATCCCTTAACCTGCAGTGGCGGTCCCCACTGACCGCAATTCTGAGAGTGGCGTCACGACAATCCTACAAGAAGGTTTCCTACCTGTGACAAGATCCAGCTACGTGGAGTCCCTGAAGGTAATGCACCGACACAACACTGGTGGGGCTTCACATCTGGCGTCACGAACAGGATAAGGACTAGACCTGTCTAGACAGGTGACCATGTGCCTGGGCGGTCCGCTTGAAAAATTGGAAGCGCCGCCATATTGCCACCATGAAAAGCGCGCTGAAAAACAACAGCAGCCCGCGCTGGAAGAAGTTACCGCCCACGAAGAGGTGTGGCTACCCAGAGATCCCCTGCAGAGTTCTGACCTCGCTTGTGAAGAGAGCGGAAGCGTCCAGAGACGGCGGAACGGAAAAGAAGCCAGCAGCTTGTTGTTAGAGAAAATGGCGTCTGAATGCAGAGACCCAGAGCCAGGCTCCGCTGCCTGGTGGTGTCGGGAGCTTGCCGAGTTCTGCGAACAACTGGAAGCCAGGATCGGAAGGCAGATCAGAGAGGGACGTGCGGAGTTCCTGGGGATGACCGCGGCGGTTCAGGCCTATGAAGGGAGAGCCGCGCGCCGAGTGCCAGACCGGACGACTCAGACCCCGATGCTGCCACCGATGGGTGAGTCCAGTGATGCCCCTGCCAGCGCGAGTGCCCCGATCCCTGCTGCCATGCCCGCGGTCCCTGAAGAGGCGTCCGGCGCGGCGACGCTGAAGCAGGCCGCAGCCACGCCAGGTGCAGCCCGCCAAGCCCAGGCCGCCGCAGCGATGCCCTGCTCGGCCCACCGAGACCCGGTCCCTGCAGCAACGCCCAGTCCGGCCCGCAAAGATCCGGCTGCCACCGCGACCCTCATCCATGCCGCGGGTGTGATGCTGAACCAGGCCGCAGCCACGCCAGGTGCGGCCCGCCAAGCTCCGATCGCTGCAGCGACGCCCAGCCCAGCCTGCACAGATCCCATCGCAGCTGCGACGCCAATTCAGGCCGCCGCAGCGATGCCCTGCCCGGCCCGCCAAGAACCGGCCACAGTAGCGATGCCCGCTAAGACTCCAGCTGCGACAGCGACGCTGATCCAGGCCGCCGCCATGTCAGGCGCGGCCCGCCAAGACCAGGCCGCCGCCATGCAGGGCGCGGCCCGCCAAGACCAGGCCGCCGCCATGCCAGGCGCGGTCCGCCAAGACAAGACAGACGTACCATTGTTTACCCCGGCCTGCAAGGCCAGAGCAGACACCGCTCCCCAGTCTAAGGAGGTCCCTGCTAGGAAGTCCCTGGTAGGTGAGGACCCCGCATACTGGCAGCTGAAGGCTGACCTGGAGGCCAAGTTCCCACAGGAGATGGTGGACCGGTACATGCTCCCTCCGCATACCCCCAAGACGACTCCTGCAGCAACCATGCCAAAGAGATCCCCGCCTGGGCCGGCTGAAGAGCACCCATCCCCAGCACTGCCACCACCGGAGTGCTCAGCAGAACCAAGGGGGAGGGGAGGCCAGGAAGCTGAGGAGCTGACTCAGGAGCCACCAGCAGTGGATTCATACCCCGAGCCAGAGATGTTGCCATACTCCCGCTGGGACGAAGAAGACCCGATACCTTCCGCTGAAGAAGATCTGCCCAAAAGCCTCACCTGGGAGCTTGTAAGCTGTACCTCGCAGAATCCAGTCCGCAAGACACGGCGCCGTAACAGAACCCAGTCTTTCCCTGCACCACAGTCTCCAGAGCAGAGAGATGAAATAACGGCCAGAGACCTGAAGAAACGGTTCCTGAGAAGAGCCAAAGCCCAGGTCAGAGGACCCCTTTGTCGAGGAGTAGTGGAAGATTTTAGCCTAAAATCAGGATACGGCTTCATCGTAGCACCTGGTATGAAAGAAGGCATTTTTGTCAACAGAAGAGACGTTAGAGCTCATTTGCCCAGAGGACATCCTGGAAGGAACCTAAGGATGGGAGACACAGTGCAGTTTACCATGCATCAAGGAGAAAGAGGCTGGTATGCGCTAGATGTTACGCCATGTCCTAAAGAAAAAGAAACAGACACAGAGGAAGAAAGAAAAGACAGAGATAGAGAAAGAACAGACAAAGAACCCACTGATGAGACCACTACGGACGATGAAAAAGACCGAGAAAGCAGCAGGTGCCGCAGCCCTACAGGCCCAAGCCCTGGTGAGGAGGAATCTGCATAAAGTAAAGTACACCAAGTTACTGTTTGACCAGTTTGAAGTTTTGCAACGTTTTCAAGTTTAAGCAATGTGCCCACATAAACTAATGTGAGAAATGAACCTTAAGGCTATGAACTGGCTATAGCCACAAACTCTCGCAGTGTAAATAGTTACACCAGAGGGCACCACCACCACCAGAGTCAGCCTGTTTAGGGGCTTGGCTCGTCTGCAACCAGGGAGCACGTCCGTATATAGGGCCTTGGCTTACCTGCAACCAGAGAGCATGCCTGTTTATGGGGCCTGGCTCTCCACCACAAAGAGGGTACCTGGTCAGCACCAACTGTGAAGGCCGCCTCTGGATCCTGCCAGAAGTGGCTGAAGGCGCGGCTTCACCAGGCCAGGTATGCCCTGAAGACCACCAGACCATGAAAGCCGCCTCTACATCCTGCCAGAAGTGGCTGAAGGCGCGGCCAACAGGAGAGGCAGATTGGAGGAAAGGCAACCAATTCACAAGAAGATCAGATAACAAGATTTCATGTAAAAAATTACTTTATTTGTCAAAAATGGGTAAAAATGAACAAATGGAGTATAATAGCAGAGAGGATACACATGATAGGCATACCAAAACAGCTGGGAGCAAACAAGCGTGCAGTAAAAAAGAGAACCATAGAAGAGCCTTGTAAGAAAGTATATGGGACGCCAGGCAGACACAGGGGATATACCCAGGTACAATCCCAGATTAACAGAGTACAAAAGGCATCATATCAGTGGCAAACAGTTGTAGATCAATAAGCACACATACTCACAGCAGGTAATGGCGCCAGGTCCCATCCGACGCGCGTTTCAGCGTCAGCCTTCGTCAGGGAGGGGGGGCGTGGCGACATACCGGCAGGGTAGATGCACCGCGCATGCGCCGCCTCATTGACCGGGATCGCGATTGGTTAGTCCTATATATAAATACATCTACCCTGCCGGTATGTCGCCACGCCCCCCCCTCCCTGACGAAGGCTGACGCTGAAACGCGCGTCGGATGGGACCTGGCGCCATTACCTGCTGTGAGTATGTGTGCTTATTGATCTACAACTGTTTGCCACTGATATGATGCCTTTTGTACTCTGTTAATCTGGGATTGTACCTGGGTATATCCCCTGTGTCTGCCTGGCGTCCCATATACTTTCTTACAAGGCTCTTCTATGGTTCTCTTTTTTACTGCACGCTTGTTTGCTCCCAGCTGTTTTGGTATGCCTATCATGTGTATCCTCTCTGCTATTATACTCCATTTGTTCATTTTTACCCATTTTTGACAAATAAAGTAATTTTTTACATGAAATCTTGTTATCTGATCTTCTTGTGAATTGGTTGCCTGTATTGATACAGATCAGAGTATCCATCTTTATGTATGGAAAATTGGGTGGTGGTATTTTTTCCTTATGTCTGGAGACTACCTTACTATATATAATCCCCAGTTCATTCATACTATACCTAGGCTGATTTTTGGTGTAGATTGGAGGAAAGGTCTGGGGAAACGGATGGCCCAGACCTGGTTACCAAAAGGACCGGTGACCTGCCTCCTGAAAGGGTTTGGGTGGGTTAACGGACTTGTGGGTGGAGGGTGGTGATGTATGGTACCTGGTGGTTTTAAATGTTTTACCATGTTTTTACTGTTTTATGCATGTTAAAATGTTGTCTTGCAGCCCGAGGACGTGCTGGTGATAACTTAGGGGGGAATGTGGCGCCCCTGACCTGGTCAGGCACCACTGAGTACTGCACCCATGCTGGGGACAGTACAATACAGGTAATCCAGAAGGCTGACCGAGGTGTGACTACACAGGCGCATAGTGATCAGGTCTCACACATGTACCTTTGGGAGGACCCCTGGGGATCCCAGGAGGGGGCAAAGCCTTCACCTCCACTGGAATAGTGGAGGGGGCCAAAAGCCTCCATCTCCACTCAAGGGGTGTGGTAAGAGAGCCTGGTTGCTAGGTGGCGTAGGCAAGAACAGGAGAGGAGGAGCAGTGAGCCAGTTTAGTGCAGAGTCCAGGGAGCTCCGAGGAGAGCAGACCCCTGGGGCTGTTGCAGTCTAACAGCGCCCGCGCAGTGGCTACCGACGGGGGAGAACGGTCACCTAGGAGTGCTACCCGAAATCCATCTTCAGCTAAAGAGAGAGCACGGAGTGGGAAGTAAGGAGACTGCTAGGGAGTACCAGGCCCAAACGGGCGGCAGATCCCGATGCGGGGATAGATCCACCTTTCCTCGCTAAACCTGCCGGTGTGGGGCCCTCAAAGCCCACACCACAACACCCAAAAGCCGCAGCCACGTAGCCACAGTTAGGGCCCATAGTTCACAGGAGGCAAGCAGCTGGAGTGATCTGGTCCAGGCGACAAGCAAACGGCAACTGAAGGGGAGAGAGGCTTCAGCAACTTCCCTGGGTGACCCCCATAGGGACTAAAAGTCGGGGTTACCCCAAACCACCAAGGGCTAAGGAAGGCGAGTCGGTAGTCACCATCATAAGTCAGCCTGAAGGATACCTGGTTCCAGCCTGGTTCATCCCAGCTACGCCCGGGTTACTCACCCTGCCATCAACTGTGAGTAAAACCCCTGAAAGACATCCTGCTTGTGTGGAGTTATTCTGCGCCTTGTGGTTCTACACACCCACACAGGGTCCTGGGGCTTGCCTCACTCTCAGGAGGCTACTACAACTGACTGCACCCACCATCAGCCCCAGGCATCCCTTAACCTGCAGTGGCGGTCCCCACTGACCGCAATTCTGAGAGTGGCGTCACGACAATCCTACAAGAAGGTTTCCTACCTGTGACAAGATCCAGCTACGTGGAGTCCCTGAAGGTAATGCACCGACACAACACTGGTGGGGCTTCACACAGGTGTCTCACTGCACCCAATCACAGCAGCCGGTGGGCGTGTCTATACTGTGCAGTAAAATGAGATGGATCTAGCGGTGGCCGCGGGTAACCTCAGTGACAGCTCAGCTGATCGCGCTACTCATCTCATTAGCTGCGTGGAGCTGACCGGAGCGGCGGTGTATTCTGCTGCTCCTGTCACCTCCATACAGCAGAGCTGGAAGCGACGCTGGAGGTCCGTGGATTACGCCGGACATGGAGTGCTTTGTCGGGGTTAATAAATTGGTAATGAGGGAATTTGTTTGTGTTTTTTATTTCTAATAAATGTTTTTTTCAGGTGTGTGTGTGTGTGTTTTTTTACTGTCACTTACAGATTAATCATGGAAGGTATCTCGGGGAGACTCCTGACATGATTAATCTAGGACTTATTGGCAGCTATGGGCTGCCAATAACTCCTTATTACCCCGATTTGCCAACGCACCAGGGCAAATCAGGAAGAGCCGTGTACAGTCCCAGAACTGTCGCATATAATGTATGCGGCAATTCTGGGCGGCTGCTGACTGATATTTTTAGGGTGGGGGGCTCCCCATAACGTCGAGCTCCCCATCCTGAGAATACCAGCCTTCAGCCGTATGGCTTTATCTGGCTGGTATTAAAATGGGGGGGGACCGCACGCCGGTTTTTTAAATTATTTATTTATTTATTTTACTGCACAGTATAGACACGCCCACCGGCTGCTGTGATTGGGTGCAGTGAGACACCTGTCACTCAGCGTGGTGGGCGTGTCTCACTGCAACCAATCTCAGGCGCCGGTGGGGAGAGAAAGCAGGGAATACGAGATTGTTTAATGAGCGGCCGGCTTTTTCAAATTAGAAAAAGCCGCCGGAGCAGTGTGAATGCCGTGCAGCGCCGTTGATCGGGGATCGGTGAGTATGAGAGAGGGGGGGGACACTTCAGTCACTCGGGGGATTAGCGGTCACCGGTGAATCCTTCACAGGTGACCGCTAATCAGTACACGGCACAAAGACAGAGCCGCGGCATGACAATGAAGTCGGGTGAAGTTCACCCGAGTTCATTCTCATCCCGCTACTCTGTCTTCCGACATGTAGTAACGACATTTTGCATCACACACGTACATTTCACATGGACAACACACACACATGTCAGTTATTTCACTCACGCACACACGGACATTCCACACGCACATACAGCTAGCATACGGGATACACAAGCAGGCCACACATACCATAAAAACGGACCTAAAAAACGGAAAACGGACCCGAAAAACGGCCCGTGTTACACGGACGTGGTTTTCACGGATGTGTGGCGGAGGCCTAAAGAACCACATGGATTCTTTGTGGTTTTCTGCCTCACAAAACCTCTGTGGACATACTGAGGCTTTTCTATGTGCCAAAGGCATACTGTAGCTAGGGATTCAGCTCAGGGGGGGCTGAATATCTACAGTGCTGGCCAAAAGTATTGGCACTCCTGCAATTCTGTCAGATAATACTCAGTTTCTTCTTGAAAATGATTGCAATCACAAATTCGTTGGTATTATCTTCATTTAATTTGTCTTCAATGAAAAAAAATACAAAAAATTGTCATAAAGCCAAATTGGATATAATTCCACACCAAACATAAAAAAGGGGGTGGACAAAAGTATTGGCACTGTTTGAAAAATCATGTGATGCTTCTTTAATTTGTGTAATTAACAGCACCTGTAACTTACCTGTGGCACCTAACAGGTGTTGGCAATAACTAAATCACACTTGCAGCCAGTTGACATGGATTAACGTTGACTCAACCCCTGTCCTGTGTCCTTGTGTGTACCACATTGAGCATGGTGAAAAGCAAGAAGACCAAAGAACTGTCTGAGGACTTGAGAATCCAAATTGTGAGGAAGCATGAGCAATCTCAAGGCTACAAGTCCATCTCCAAAGACCTGAAAGTTCCTGTGTCTATGGTGCGCAGTGTCATCAAGAAGTTTAAAGCCCATGGAACTGTGGCTAACCTCCCTAGATGTGGAAGGAAAAGAAAAATTGAAGAGAGACTTCAATGCAAGATTGTGCGGATGGTGGAAAAAGAAACTCGACTAACATCCAAACAAGTTCAAGCTGCCCTGTAGTCCGAGGGTACAACAGTGTCAACCCGTACTATCCGTCGGCGTCTGAATGAAAAGGGACTGTATGGTAGGATACCCAGGAATACCCACTTCTTACCCCGAGACAAAAAAAAAATCCCAGGCTGGAGTTTGCCAGAACTTACCTGAGAAAGCCGAAAACGTTTTGGAAGAATGTTCTCTGATCAGATGAGACAAAAATAGAGCTTTTTGGGAAAAGCCATCAACATAGAGCTTACAGGAAAAAAAAGAGGCATTCAAAGAAAAGAACACGGTCCCTACAGTCAAACATAGCGGAGGTTCCCTGATGTTTTGGGGTTGCTTTGCTGCCTCTGGCACTGGACTGCTTGACCGTGTGCATGGCATTATGAAGTCTGAAGACAACCAACAAATTTTGCAGCATAATGTAGGGCCCAGTGTGAAAAAGCTGGGTCTTCCTCAGAGGTCATGGGTCTTCCAGCAGGACAATGACAAACACACTTCAAAAAGCACTAGAAAATGGTTTGAGAGAAAGCACTGGAGACTACTAGAGTGGCCAGCAATGAGTCCAGACCTGAATCCCATAGAACACCTGTGGATAGATCTCAAAATGGCAGTTTGGAGAAGGCACCCTTCAAATCTCAGGCACCTGGTGCAGTTTGCCAAAGAAGAATGGTCTAAAATTCCAGCAGAGCATTGTAAGAAACTCATTGATGGCTACCGGAAGCGGTTGTTCACAGTTATTTGGCTAAAGGTTGTGCAACCAAGTATTAGGCTAAGGGTGCCAATACCTTTGTCTGACCCATTTTTAGAGTTTTGTGTGAAATGATCAATGATTTGATTTTTGTTTCATTCTCTTTTGTGTTTTTTCATTGCAAGCAAAATAAATGAAGATAATAATACCAAAGAATTTGTGATTGCAATCATTTTCAAGAAGAAACTGAGTATTATCTGACAGAATTGCAGGGGTGCCAATACTTTTGGCCAGCACATTAAGTGGGCCCCTTACCAGGTAACCATGATAACTATGTGTGGCATAGCCTAATCGTCAGTATAGGGGAACCTCAGCAGATGACACTGATATTACCACTATATGGTGATTATACAGTGGTAGATATTAGTCCTGCAGCAAATATAAGAGGTTACAGTGCAGCTACATAGTTAATTACAGCTGACATTCTTTCAGATGGAGTTGTTCACTATCCCCTTCTTTTCCATCTGGCCCAGACCGACATGATAACTTCTTTCAGCAATGACTCGTCTGCAGAGATCACAACAAAGACACATTTGACTTCTCACACTTCGAGCACCGTTCCCATCTTTTCCCAACCTGCACAAACTCCTCATCCTGCCGTCACCCCAATACTGAGCCGCTGCTGCCATATGTGTCCCTATTACTGCACCTGCTGTGTGGCACAAAAAACTGTGCTCCACTAACTGCCTCACATAATAATGCCACCACTGTGCCCCCCACATAATAATGCCACCACTGTGCCCCCCACATACTAATGCCACCACTGTGCCCCCACATGGTAATAATGCCTTCTTGTGCCCTCTAGATGGTAAAAAATATTAGTGGTAGACATGTTAACGCCTTGTCTAAGCACTGTAGAAAAGTGTCCAAATTTTGCTGGTATAAAGTAATAATGTCAGAATGTCCTATGTGCTCCTTTGATGGTCACAAAAGCCTGAGTGCCTCTATAACAATAATGAGTAAGTGCCTTCTTAACATTTAATAATGTCTCCTAAGTCACCCCATGTATAGCTCCTCTATACACAGTATGATGCCCTTACATCTCCCCTATACATAGTATGATGTTCCTATTGTTCCCCTATACACAATATACCTCTACAACCCCCTTATATACAGTATGATGGGCCCATAGGTCCCCTAAAACAATGGTACACAGACTGTATAATGGCCACCACATTAGCCATCACACTGATTAATTGTCCCCACAGTAGTCCCCACATTGTATAATGGCTTCAATAGTAGCCGCCACACTGTATGAGAACCCCTAAAGTAGTCCCCACAGTATAACAGCCCCCACATTAGCTCCCACACTGTATAAAGTTCCCACTCACACTGTATACGTGCCTCCCTCACCAGTGGCATAACTATGGTTCGGTAGACCCCGATGCAAGATTTACATCTGGCCCTCCATTCCCACCCCCCTGCATGTTGATGTCAGATGTATAGGTCCTTGCAGCTTTCTAAATTCTATAAATGATGTAGTAATGTCCTCCATCCTGGTATACAGTATATGTCCTCCAGTCTGAGTCCCATCTTGGTATATATGACCCCATCCAGGGCCCCATCCTAGTATACATGTCCCCCAACCTGGGACCTATCCAGCTATATATTATAGTAGCCTAAATTGTGCCCAGCTTGTGCTTCAGTACCCTGCACCCCATAAATTAAGCAGGCTTTCTCACAACAATGCCATACATGTGGACGATAACTGTGGTTTAGGCCCATTGTGGTGCTCAGAAGGGAGGCAGGCAGTAGTGTAGCTACCGAGGGAGCAGAGGGAGTAGCTACTGCTAATATTAACTATATCTGCATGCACAGCGCCGATATGGCTAACCTCTGTGGTAGTGCTGGGAGACACAATCTCCCTGCACTGCCACTGATGACAGTGCATGCGCAGAACATCAGAGACCGAACATGGTGACGTAATCGCTAAGTGCCAGGACTCTAATGTCTTGTGCGCGTGATGTTAGCGCTTTAGTCTGCCTGTGCTAGAGCCATCAGGACGCTGGAGTAGGTGAGTATATGATTTTTTTTTTATGCAGTATGGGGTCCAGGCTGCGGGGCATATATATATACCAGGATGGGGGACATTATTAATATATACAGTCATATGAAAAAGTTTGACCACCCCTATTAATGTTAACCTTTTTTCTTTATAACAATTTGGGTTTTTGCAACAGCTATTTCAGTTTCATATATCTAATAACTGATGAACTCAGTAATATTTCTGGATTAAAAGGAGGTTTATTGTACTAACAGAAAATGTGCAATCCGAATTTAAACAAAATTTGACCGGTGCACAATTTAGGCTACTTTCACACTTGCGTTGAACGGCATCTGACTCGCCCACCCCAGGGCTGTGGGACACCCGGTGCCGGGCCGGACTAGTCCAGTGGTAGTCAGTGGTGGCTGGGCCCGGCTCCGTGGCCCTGGTGGGTGTCAGTAGAATATGTGGCTTCAGTGACTTGGGGGCAATTAAAGTATATGTTTCGTGACGCCACCTGTGGTATGCGGCTATCAGCCGCCGCTGCTGTGTAAGGCCTCCGGGGTGATGATATGGCAGCAATGGTGGTACTGCTCCCCACAGGTGGAGCGGTGCCCCGGGGCACAGTTGGTGCTTGTGAGTGTCTATGCAGATGAAATAACAGAGGCAACTCCAAGGGTGCAGTTTCAAGTTCTTTACTCACAATTCTTGTCACAGTCCTGCAGGAACCCTTGGACTGCTGGGACCACTGTCAGGGACCTCCGCCGTTTCTGGGTGATTCTTGGAGTAAAAGCCGGTACCCTTCTCTTAAGTGTCTCTGTCTTCAGCTGTCTTCCTAAGCCTTGCCTTTGTGGGATGAACCTGGCTTGGCCTCCACAACAGCCTCCAGGCTGGGGAGTCACCTGTCAGCTGATTATCCCTTTTCTAGAGGTACTGCTGTGGGCTATGGCCCGGGGAGTTTACAACTTTCCCTGGGCCTCGGTTTTTACTGTCTGGAGATGATTTTGCACTCCTCCGGTTTCTAGGGACCGTCCCCTGTTGCAGCTTGATCCCTCCACCGATGTTCCTGTGGAACAGGCCACCGCAGCTCTACAGCTACCCGTGGCCCTGGGATCCCTTCTGTTCTCTGCTTGGTGTCACCTGGACCCTCTGAGTCCCAGTATCTTCACCAGGAAGTGTCTCTTTCTTCTTTTCAGCTCCTGACTGACTTGGAGCTCTCTTTCCTTTCACTTCTCCTCCTTGCCTGCCTCCGGCAGGCCTCCTCCTCCTTCCCCACTCTCTCTCGTTCTCTATCTCCTTCTGACTACACTAGACCTTCCTTTCCTTGACTGCTCTCTGATGGCTCCTCCCACCTCCCCAGTTGCTCTGATCTACCCTATAGGAGCAAGGATGGGTCTTACGGCCCCTCCCAGCATGCAGCATGGGAGTGTAACTGCCACAATCCCTGGTCCCAGTGTGTTCCTAGCAATGGGTGTAGTGTAGATTTACCAGGGGACCGGTGTTCACTCCTTTCCTCACCCAGAATGGCAATACAAACAGGAGCTGTGGAAATTAAGCGCAATAGGGTCTTACCCTTATAGGTACAGGGCACGGGTAGGGGGAGCAATATTACTCACCATGTGTAGTTGTGACAGTCACAACTACTATATTCGCATGTAACAATGGATCCCGGCCGCGGCAACCCAAGCGGCTGATAACAGAAAGAGATTGTAGAAATCGGGTTTCTAAAGCCGCGCCAGTGATCACACCAGGACATCAGATTATGTGACTTTATTACAGCATCGGTCTACGCGTTTCATGAGCTCTGCTCACTTCCTCAGGACCATATAAAAGACACCATCAGATGTTTTGATGGTGTCTTTTATATGGTCCTGAGGAAGTGAGCAGAGCTCATGAAACGCGTAGACCGATGCTGTAATAAAGTCACATAATCTGATGTCCTGGTGTGATCACTGGCGCGGCTTTAGAAACCCGATTTCTACAATCTCACCCAGAATGGGGCATCACACCGCTGGATGGGGTGCAATGACCTGTGGCGACGGAAGCCTCAGGGGCGCCACACTCCCCCACAGCAAATCCCAGCACGTCCTCGGGCTGAAAAACAACAGAAAATGTGGAGAAACTGCAAAAACATTTTTACATGCATGTAAGAAAAACAATAAAACATTTCTTCCCTTTATGGGAGGCACATATACTTTAACGTTGCAAACTTCTTATAAAGAAAAACTCTAAGGTTGCACTTCCAGTCCATTGCATGGTTCGAGCACATCCCCCATAATTCTGGTAGGGGGCACAACGGGTGCAACTAATTACATTTTTGGCTTCTACAAGTCCAGTAGCCTGGCAGTTCGTTTCTTTCAATCAACAAAAGTGAAAAACAAAACCAGCCACTAAGTCCAGTGGCCTGGTTACTGTCACGCTCTCCGGGTCCCCTGCTCTGCTCCCCGGCTCACCTGCCACGCTCCCCGGCTTCCCTGCTTCTCTCCCCGGTCTCCAGCCTCCATTGCCTGCGGTCTCCAGGCGGCCCCCCCGCCCCCCCCCGCTCCCCCCGCCCCCCCCCCCCCCCCCACCCGCCCCCGCCCGCCCCCTGCTCCCCCGCCTCCTCCCCCCCCCCCCAGCCCCCCCCCCCCAGCCCGGCTCTCCTGCTGCCTGCTCACCGCTCCCTGCCCTGGCTTCTGGCACCCGGGCCTCGCGCATGCGCATTAGGGCGCGCGCGCGGTCATTGACCCTTTCTTAAAGGGCCAGCGTCCACTGACAGGAAATTGGACACACAGGTACAGGGTATAAAGGGGTTTAGTGTCCAAGTGGGCGGGGCCTGTTCTTCGTGTTTCCTAAGCTAGGAGTCAGGTCTCCTTGTGTCTCTGTGCCATACTTACCTATCTCTCTTCTAGAGCCGCTCCTGCCTCGCCATCCGGTCCTGCCGATTCCCGAACGCTGACTATCTGCCATCCCGTCAGTCCGTTCCATCTCTGATCCCTGTGGTGACCCGTCCTCTCGCTCCATCGGTTCCGGACTCTGCCTGACAACATCTCGGCCGCCGAACCTGAGCTCCATCACCCGGACTACCATCAGTGACTCCGTGGTCCCAGGGACTTCTCCATTCCACTCTTGTGCACGGACTGTCCTGCTACCCGTAGTGCTCCGGCTACCGGACCCCTTGCCTTCATCAAGGAGTTCGGCCCAGTGGATCCACCTCCTGGGTCTGCCCATCCACCTGGCCCTAACAGTAAGAACAGGCCATGGATCCCGCCCAAGCACTAGCGGCCTTGCAGGAGGAACTCACACGCCAGCGTGAGACCCAGACCCGCATGCTGAACTTCATGTCTTCTGTGGACGCCCGCCTGAACACGCTGCAAGCGTCAGTCACATCTTCGGCATCTCGAGCTTCCACTGGACAATCCACGGCCACAGCTCCCGTGGCAGCCTCTTCGGATGCTTCCAGACTTCGTTTGGCCTCACCACCCCGGTACGCCGGAGATCCCAAGACCTGCAGGGGATTCATAAACCAATGCTCCCTCCATTTCAAGCAGCTGCCGCACTTGTTTGCCTCCGACCAAGCCAAGGTCGCGTTCATGATGTCCCATCTAGAGGGTGAGGCGCTGGCCTGGATGAACCCCTTGTGGGAGACGGAGGATCCGGTGACCACCAACATCCAGGAGATCCTGCAGGCATTTCGTGGCACCTTTGACGAGCCCGGACGCGCCTCCGCGTCTGCTTCATCTCTCCTCCGGCTACGTCAGGGGACTCTGACGGTGGGTCAATAGGCCATCCGTTTTCGCACCTTGGCTTCGGAACTCGGGTGGAACAATGAGGCTCTAACCGCCGCCTTCTGGGAAGGCCTCTCGGGTCGAATTAAAGATGAGCTGGCTGGTCGTGACGTGCCGTCCACCCTGGATGCCCTGATTGCCCTAGCGACTTGAGTGGACCTTCGTTTTCAGGAACGATCCAAAGAGGTGTCCCATGAGAGACGTCCGATACGGCATTCCTCTCCTCCGCAGAAGCCCGCCGTACTTCAGTCAACGTCATCTGGTGTCTCCGTCCACGAGCCCATGCAGATCGACCGTTTGCGGCAGTCTAAACAACGCCGAGCAGAACGGCTCACCAACGGCCTCTGCTTCTACTGCGGAGAGGGCACACACCTTCTACGCTCCTGTCCAGAGAGGCCGGGAAACTCCAAAGCCTAGGGTTGGTAGGAGAGGCCACCCTAGGTGCTGGGACTCTCTCAGACCCGGTTACATGGACAGTTCAAGTGACAACGGGAGAGACGCGGTTCATGGCCGAGGCATACCTCGATTCCGGGGCAGCAGGCAATTTCATCCAGCAGGCCACGGTGGACAAGTACCAGGTGCCTGTTACTCCACTCGACAAACCCCTCGTGATTGCCTCTGTGGATGGGAGACCCCTCTCTGACACCATCACGTGGATCACCAAGCCGGTGGAACTGCGTATCGGTGCCCTGCACACCGAGAACATCGCTCTCTATGTCCTCCCACACATGTCCCATCAAATCCTGCTGGGACTCCCCTGGTTACGGACACACGAACCCTCAGTCAGCTGGGGTACTGGTGAAATCACCCGATGGGGCTCCTCTTGCCACGAGAACTGTCTGAAGACTATTCAACCCATCTGACGACCTCCGGTTCCAGAGTCCCTACCGGGACTGCCCTCGGCCTATTGGTCCTTCGCGGACGTCTTTGATAAGAAGGAGTCAGAGGTACTGCCGCCACATCGTCCTTACGATTGTGCCATCGACCTGCTCCCGGGAACTACACCACCTCGAGGACGGATATATCCGCTGTCTCCTGCCGAAACAAGGGCCATGTCTACCTACATCACAGAGAACCTGGCAAGGGGATTCATTCGGAGATCCTCCTCTCCTGCTGGAGCAGGCTTCTTCTTCGTTAAGAAGAAAGAGGGCGACCTACGCCCATGCATTGACTACCGGGGATTGAACCAAATCACCGTGAAAAATAAATACCCCCTGCCTCTCATCCCTGAATTGTTTGATCGGCTTAGAGGAGCTCATGTGTTTACCAAGTTGGATCTTCGGGGTGCCTACAACTTGGTCCGCATCCGCTCTGGGGACGAATGGAAGACCGCGTTCAATACCCGTGATGGGCACTATGAATACTGCGTGATGCCCTTCGGCCTGTGTAACGCACCAGCAGTGTTTCAGGAATTGGTGAACGACGTGTTCCGGGACCTTCTCTACATCTGTGTGGTGGTGTATCTTGATGACATCCTGGTCTTTTCTCCGGACCTCCAGACCCACAGAGAGAACGTGCAGCTGGTACTACAACGACTGAGGGAAAATCGTCTGTACGCCAAGTACGAGAAGTGTGTCTTCGAGCAGTCTTCTCTTCCCTTCCTGGGTTACGTAATCTCCGATACCGGACTGCAGATGGATCCGGAGAAGGTCTCTTCCATTCTCAACTGGCCCCCTCCTTCTGGACTGAAGGCAATCCAACGCTTTCTGGGATTCGCAAACTATTACCGCCAGTTCATCCCTCACTTTTCGGCTCTGACTGCCCCTCTCTCCGCCTTGACCAAGAAGGGGGCTAATCCAAAGGACTGGTCACCTGCGGCCGACGCCGCGTTTGCTCTCTGAAGCGGGCATTTGCCTCCTCCCCTGTGCTCCACCGTCCGGAGTTAAACCGACAGTTCACCTTGGAGGTGGATGCCTCCTCCTCGGGAGCCGGAGCAGTGCTCATGCAGAAGTCCTCCTCCGGGAAGATGGTGACTTGCGGTTTCTTCTCCAAGAGCTTCTCAGCGCCTGAACGCAACTACACCATCGGTGACCGAGAGCTATTGGCAGTCAAACTGGCTCTGGAGGAATGGCGCTACCTTCTGGAGGGAGCAGTGTACCCCGTGATCATTTACACGGACCACAAGAACCTGGAATACCTGCGGTCCACTCAGCGACTGAACCCACGGCAAGCCAGGTGGTCCTTGTTCTTTGCCAGGTTCGATTTCCAGCTCCATTTCCGACCTGCGGACAAGAATGTAGGCGCAGATGCCTTGTCCAGGTCATTCCTGCCCATGGAACAGGAGGAGGAGACATCCCAGCCCATCATCTGCCCTAGTAAAATCATTCCGGTGGCCCCTGTCACCCTGGCCCAGATACCGCCCGGGAAGACCTATGTCTCTGAGACTGACAGGCAAAAAGTGTTGCACTGGGGCCATGCCTCGAAAACAGCCGGCCATGCTGGTCAGAAGAGAACATGGAGTACAATTGTACGTCACTACTGGTGGCCTTCTCTTCGCACGGACGTCGCTTCTTTTGTCTCAGCCTGCTCCTCTTGTTCCAGGAACAAGACGCCCAAACACCTGCCATATGGCCGTCTTCTGCCTCTGCCTATACCCTCAGTTCCGTGGCAACACATTGCGATGGACTTTATTACGGACTTGCCACTGTCCTCCGGACACACAGTCATATGGGTCGTGGTGGATCGGTTCTCCAAAATGGCTCATTTCGTCCCTATGGCTGGACTGCCCTCTGCCCAGGAACTCGCTGACGCCTATATACAACACATCTTCCGCTTGCATGGCTTTCCATCACACATTGTGTCCGACAGAGGAACTCAGTTCACCTCCCGCTTCTGGAGGGCCCTCTGCAAACATCTGGGAGTGACTCTGGACTTTTCTTCAGCCTACCATCCTCAGTTGAATGGCCAAGTGGAACGAGTCAATCAGATCTTGACCTCCTTCTTACGTCACTACGTCAACGCCCATCATGACGACTGGTCCACGCTTCTTCCTTGGGCTGAATTCTCCCATAACCACCACGTCAGTGAGTCCTCCTCCAGCTCTCCCTTCCATGTCGTTGTAGCCCGTGACTTTGCAACAATTTGGGGCTCTGTCAAGGCGTCCCTTGGACGTGCTTCCCTGCTGATGAAGAGACACGCAGACAAGAGGTGTCTGGACCCTCCGTGTTTCTCCCCAGGAGATCTCGTCTGGCTTGCTTCCAAGTACGTCCGATTGAAGCTGCCATCCTACAAGCTGGGTCCTCGCTACATCGGGCCGTTTAAAGTCCTCAGCAAGATCAATGAGGTCTCCTACAAACTGCAGCTCCTGGCCACGATGAGGATACCCAACTCCTTCCACGTCTCCCTGCTCAAGCCGGTTGTCCTTGGTCCCTTCTCCGCTGCTGCCAGTTCGGCTCCTCCTCCTATTGCCGATGATGACATCTATGCGGTAAGGGATATCGTGGCCATGAAAACCGTACGGGGCCGACAGTTCTTCCTGGTAGACTGGGCAGGGTATGGTCCTGAGGATAGGTCCTGGGAGCCCCGGGAGAATGTGGGTACTCACCTGATCCGTGCATTCCTGTCCCGGTTGCGGGGAGGGGGCGTGGGGGGGGGGTACTGTCACGCTCTCCGGGTCCCCTGCTCTGCTCCCCGGCTCACCTGCCACGCTCCCCGGCTTCCCTGCTTCTCTCCCCGGTCTCCAGCCTCCATTGCCTGCGGTCTCCAGGCGGCCCGGTCCCCGCTCCCGGCGCCCGTCGGCTACTCAGCCCCAGCCCGGCTCTCCTGCTGCCTGCTCACCGCTCCCTGCCCTGGCTTCTGGCACCCGGGCCTCGCGCATGCGCATTAGGGCGCGCGCGCGGTCATTGACCCTTTCTTAAAGGGCCAGCGTCCACTGACAGGAAATTGGACACACAGGTACAGGGTATAAAGGGGTTTAGTGTCCAAGTGGGCGGGGCCTGTTCTTCGTGTTTCCTAAGCTAGGAGTCAGGTCTCCTTGTGTCTCTGTGCCATACTTACCTATTTCTCTTCTAGAGCCGCTCCTGCCTCGCCATCCGGTCCTGCCGATTCCCGAACGCTGACTATCTGCCATCCCGTCAGTCCGTTCCATCTCTGATCCCTGTGGTGACCCGTCCTCTCGCTCCATCGGTTCCGGACTCTGCCTGACAACATCTCGGCCTCCGAACCTGAGCTCCGTCACCCGGACTACCATCAGTGACTCCGTGGTCCCAGGGACTTCTCCATTCCACTCTTGTGCACGGACTGTCCTGCTACCCGTAGTGCTCCGGCTACCGGACCCCTTGCCTTCATCAAGGAGTTCGGCCCAGTGGATCCACCTCCTGGGTCTGCCCGTCCACCTGGCCCTAACAGTTACACAGGACACTTTACACATCACATTCACCAGGGACCACATTCCAGTTCCGTGGCCCAGTACACATAATCAAGGGGGTGACTTCTTCAAAAAGTACAAGGGGCAGTAAAGCAGGAAAGGGTGTCATCTTCAAAAAGAACATTAGGGCAGCACAAAAGGGACATCTTCACAAAGAATGAGGGGCAGATAGGGGCTATATACAGTTCAGCATCTTCTTTTCCTTTTCACTCACGAGGATAGATGCGGGGGTCCCACTCCGGCATTGCCCCGGGCAACAGGTAGGCCGATGAGATCATTGTCTGGGTGCTGGCCACTGACCTACTGCGGACCACTGCGGCCTGGGCAGAAATGGGACTTCTTGCATGCTCAGCTCGGCGTTCCTGTAGCGGACTACTTGCTTGCAGAGGACTGCCGACTTGCGTGGGGCTTCCAAGATCTTGGGCTTTACGCTTTGGCCGGGCACCGAGCATCAGACAAGCCATGGAGATCCTGGTCTGTGTCTCCTGAGTGGCTGTAACAGGCCTACTGTAGAGTTCCGCGGCCTGGGTCGGCTCTGAGGTAGTGCTGCGGGCAGGGGCAGTACTGCACGTTGGCATAGTGCGGCGCCACTCCGGCTCTTCTGGGGCAACCTCCTCCCGCAAGATATGCACATTCAGGGCGTACCAGCCACGGCTCCCCATCAGCCTGGTGTACTCCACGGTGTCACCCAGCTTAGCATCTCGCTCTGGGTGGCCTTTGGGCAAGTGCTCCTCGATATCCCGGCGGGCAACGAAAACATCTTTGCCCAGTCCGGGCTCTCTGATGAAGCCCCAGCCACCTTCTTGCCTTAAGTCGATCACTCGACCTCTTCTCTCCGGACCCTGGGATCCCTTGAGGGCTTTTCTAATCTGATCTTTGGAGGCCAGGTTGGACGCCTCCTGAGCCCTCCTCTTCTCCTCCCGGGTCTCCCGTTCCCTCTGGAACTCTACCACCATCTTCTGGCAGGCTACGGCATTTGCCATGGGGGTCTCTTCGGGGCGCAGTGGCTGCTGCAGGTCCCCGCTCTCAATGGGCGCTGCGTCCCAGTTCACCCCCGGTGATCTTGCTCCCAGGAGGCTTACAGGGGGACTTGGCAGGGGGCCCACTAAGTGTTCGGGGACTTCCCCACCCCAGGCGCCATCTTTGGGGGTCTCCGGTAGGCCTCCGGTGCCCCACAGGGCGTCTGCAGGGCTGGCGGGGAAAGCTATCGGGATGGTGGAGGGACCGGGCATTGGCGCGTGGTAGGGCCGTGGGTCCGGACGGGTCAGGGTTTTAAGTAGCTCACCCGGGTGCTGCGCGGCGACCTCCATCCTGCGGCCCACATTCTCCGGCACCATCGGGCTTTCTCTCTGCCGGTCCACCTCCATCAGCATGGTGCTCAGCCTCCGGGCCAGGATCCTCATCTCCTCCTTCAGCAGGTCCAGCTCAGGATCCAGGTTCCCGGTCCCTGGTGTGCACTTCTGCAGCCTCTCTGCCATGCCGCTTGCCTGGTGACCGTCTTCTTCCACACTGCTTGGGTGCTTGACCACACCACTCGGCTGCACCCTTTCCCTTCTCGGAGGCGGGGCCGGAGGCTGCACTAGCATCTGGCGCCAGACTGGCGCCCAGCCCATCACGGCCGGCACTGCTCCGCTTGCTATCAGGTACATCTTCTTTATCTGCTGGTCTGGCATTTAGACTCTTCCTGCCAGCCGGCCAGCTTTTCTAGTCGCCATTTCTTTTTCCTCCGCCTTCCATGGCGGGCACCGCTTCGCGCTCTTTTTGGACAAGACCAAGGGAGCGGGGCTTCTCTTCGCGCCCTTTCTTCTGGCACGCCCCCCTTCTTCCCGCGCTTTGCAAGCTGTAATGGCGGCGGTTTTCACAATGACACAGTCTTTTTCACGATTCTTCAGGCGCACAGTACCCGGAGTGACCGGGCACGTAATCCTGTTCACAGCGCCAAAGTTGACTCGCCCACCCCAGGGCTGTGGGACACCCGGTGCCGGGCCGGACTAGTCCGGTGGTAGACAGTGGTGGCTGGGCCCGGCTCCGTGGCCCTGGTGGGTGTCAGTAGAATATGTGGCTTCAGTGACTTGGGGGCAATTAAAGTATATGTTTCGTGACGCCACCTGTGGTATGCGGCTATCAGCCGCCGCTGCTGTGTAAGGCCTCCGGGGTGATGATATGGCAGCAATGGTGGTACTGCTCCCCACAGGTGGAGCGGTGCTCCGGGGCACAGTTGGTGCTTGTGAGTGTCTATGCAGATGAAATAACAGAGGCAACTCCAAGGGTGCAGTTTCAAGTTCTTTACTCACAATTCTTGTCACAGTCCTGCAGGAACCCTTGGACTGCTGGGACCACTGTCAGGGACCTCCGCCGTTTCTGGGTGATTCTTGGAGTAAAAGCCGGTACCCTTCTCTTAAGTGTCTCTGTCTTCAGCTGTCTTCCTAAGCCTTGCCTTTGTGGGATGAACCTGGCTTGGCCTCCACAACAGCCTCCAGGCTGGGGAGTCACCTGTCGGCTGATTATCCCTTTTCTAGAGGTACTGCTGTGGGCTATGGCCCACAGCAGTACCTCTAGAAAAGGGATACTGCTGTGGGCCATAGCCCACAGCAGTACCTCTAGAAAAGGGATACTGCTGTGGGCTATGGGCCAGGGAGTTTACAACTTTCCCTGGGCCTCGGTTTTTACTGTCTGGAGATGATTTTGCACTCCTGCGGTTTCTAGGGACCGTCCCCTGTTGCAGCTTGAGCCATCCACCGATGTTCCTGTGGAACAGGCCACCGCAGCTCTACAGCTACCCGTGGCCCTGGGATCCCTTCTGTTCTCTGCTTGGTGTCACCTGGACCCTCTGAGTCCCAGGATCTTCACCAGGAAGCGTCTCTTTCTTCTTTTCAGCTCCTGACTGACTTGGAGCTCTATTTCCTTTCACTTCTCCTCCTTGCCTGCCTTCGGCAAGCCTCCTCCTCCTTCCCCACTCTCTCTCGTTCTCTATCTCCTTCTGACTACACTAGACCTTCCTTTCTTTGACTGCTCTCTGATGGCTCCTCCCACCTCCCCAGTTGCTCTGATCTACCCTATAGGAGCAAGGATGGGTCTTACGGCCCCTCCCAGCATGCAGCATGGGAGGGTAACTGCCACAATCCCTGGTCCCAGTGTGTTCCTAGCAATGGGTGTAGTGTAGATTTACCAGGGGACCGGTGTTCACTCCTTTCCTCACCCAGAATGGGGCATCACACCGCTGGATGGGGTGCAATGACCTGTGGCGACGGAAGCCTCAGGGGCGCCACACATCCATTGCTATCCGCTGCCTTGAGGAATTATGGTAACCGTTGCAGGAAACCGTTTTATTCCTCATAGACTTCTATTAGCTACAGATAGCAACGGATGGCCTTGCGTTGCATCCGTCAGCCGACCATGCGTTGCATCCACCTGGTGGATGGAACGCTGCATGTAGCGTTTTTCTGCGCTTGGCGGGGTTTCAAAAAAACGTAACCTGCAGGATTCCATTGGCGTCCGTTGTTTTTATAATGGACGCCTATAGTGGCGGATTCCGTTAGAATCTGTCATTTGACGGATTCCGTTAACGCAACCGTCTTTACAGAACTGCGCATGCCCAGATGTGTAAAGTCAAGAAAAAAAACTATAACGGATTGCGTTATTTTGTACGATCCGTGGTATCCGTTGTGCCACTATATGCAACGCATCTGTTGCATCCGTCACACAACACAATGCAACGGATGCCGTTCAACGCAAGTGTGAAAGTAGCCTTACGGGCAATACAATGTGCTGGGCACAACAAGGACCCATATGCAATTTTTAATTCGGCAACATTAGCTGCGTTTGACACCATGTGTGTTTACCAGTGACTAAATTGTCACTACACAAGTAAATGGATTCCCAGAGAGGCGTAATTTCCAAAATTTGGTCACTTAAGAGGGTTTCTTCTGCTCTAGCATTTAAGAGCTTTGCAGATGGAGCCTACAAACTATTTTAGGAAAATATGTGCTTCAAAAATCAAAATCCTTCCCTTCCGAACCCTGTAGTGTGGCCAAACAGTACTGTACAGTCACATGAGGGATATTGCCACTTTTAAGAAGTATTGTGTAACACATTATGGGGCCTGTTTTATCTATTCCCCTTGTGAAAACTGGAAATCTGGCGTTAAAACAACAATTTGGTGGTAAAAATGTAATTTTTTTTCATCGCCCAATATTATAAAATTTTGTCACACATCTTTGGTGTAAATATGCTCACTGCACCCCTGCATAAATTCATTGAGGGGTGCAGTTTGTAAAATGAAGTAAATTGTGGGGTGTTTCTGCTGATATGGCACCTCAGGGGCTCTGCCAATGTGATATGGCACCTGCAAACCATTCCAACTAATTCTGCACTCCAATATGGTGCTACTTCCCTTCTTGACTTTGTACTATGCCTCAAAAGTAGTTTTTGACCACATATGGGGCATTGGCGTACTCAAGAGATATTGCTCAACAAATTATCGGGTCCATTATAAACTGGTACCTTAGTGAATTTGAAAAATGTAGGGTTAATATAACAGTTTTGTGGTTAAAAATGTACTTTTTCATGGCTCAATGTTAAAAAATTCTGTGAAACACCTGGGGGTTCAATATACTCACCAAACATCTAGATAAATTCCTTGAGGGATCTAGTTTCAAAAATTGTGTCACTTGTGGGGGAGCTCCACTGTTTAGGTAAATAAGGGGTCTTGCCAATGTGATATGGCACCAGCAAACCATTCTAACTATCTCTAAATTCAGATGTGATTAAAAGTTCAAAAATGTGGGGTTAAAGCAAGTTTTGTGGTTACATATGTACTTTTTGATTTTCACAGCTCAATGTTAACAAATTTGGTGAAGCACCACAAGGTGGTGGTAAATATCTGATCCATTAATTCTTTGAGGTGTCTAGTTTCCAAAATGGGGTAACTTGTGGGGGCTTATTACTGTTTAGGTACATCATACATCAAGGGCTGGCCAAAGACGACATGGCATCCGCAATCTCAGACAATTTTGCATTCAAAAAGTCAAATGGCACTCCTTTTTTAAAAAAAAAAAAATTCCACATTGCTTTAGTTCCTGATAAGCACCTAAAAGGTTTATAAACTTTTTAGATGTGGTTTTGAGTAGACTGAGGGGTGCAGTTTTTAGAATGCTGTCACTTTTGGGTATTTTATGTCAACTAGGCACCTCAAAGTCATTTCAAATGTGTATTTCTTAAAAAAATGGTTTTGCAAATTTTGTTGAAAAAATTAGAAAGTGCTGATAAAATTTGAACCCTTCTACCTTCCTAACAAAAAAAAAAAAAAATAAAGTTTCAGAAATAGTGCTGATGTAAAGTAGAAATGTGGGAAATGTCATTTATTAACTATTTTGTATGATAAAACTCTCTGGTTTTAGGGCATAAAGATTAAACATTTGAAAAGTTTCGCTAAATTACTGATTTTTTTCACAAATAAAAGAAAAAAATATTGTCCTAAACTTACCACTAACATGAAGTACAATATGTCGCAAAAATGATCTCAGAATCACCAGGATCCATTGAAATGTTTAACCTCAAAGTGACACTGGTCAGAATTGAAAAAAATGGTCTGGTCTTGAAGATGAAAACAGGATGGAGGGTAAAGGGGTTAAATTATATTAGTGGCACTTGTGCAAAAACTTTTGCCAAAATACTGCATCAGCTTTATTAAGGAAAACATAAGAAAACGTTAAAAAAAAACAACTTATATAAAAGCCTCAATGCTTGTCCTGTGTTGCATCATCTCTGGACCCACATCTTCTCACTGTCTCCTGAAGCTGCTCCATTCCTTTCATTCTGACTTGTACCTCCTCAAGATGCCTGATGCCAAGGACTTCACACCTGAAAGTTTTACAACCAAGTCAATGCCTGTGAAACATTGTTAGTAGACTTCTCTAAATTTTTCTAGCATTTGGTACAAATTAAGAGAACATTTCCCTTTTTCTCCTGTAAAATACGTCTGCTATTTACTTGTTAGCCTCCAGTGCATGCTCCTCCAGAGTATTGCTATTATATTCCCTGCTCCCAGGGCTGTATTTTGCCTTCATGCTGCCCTAGGCACTTTAAGTGGTCGCGCCCCTTAGTGACAACGTAAAACTGAGTTTTCGCACACGACATCTGTTTAAGGCAGATCTACTCTGTAAAACACTTGAAAAAGTATCAATGAGAAACGAAGGTCACTAACCCCCCCCAATGGGAATCACCACAGGCACATCAAAACATAGCATGAGTATGAAATATTCCCACCACACCGTCCCCACTTATATACTGTGACTGTCACACTGCCCCTAATAAACTACACACTGCCCTCCCTTATAAATTATACCCACCACACCTTCCTCGATTATGAAATATGATCTGCACATTGTCCTCACATTATGCTGCCCCCTCCTCACAATGTCCCATGCATGCTGCCCCCTCCTCACAATGTCCCATGCATGCTGCCCCCTCCTCACAATGTCCCATGCATGCTGCCCCCTCTTCACAATATCCCATGCATGCTGTTCTTGTTGAGGATAAAGAATTGAGTATCCAAAAATACTTAATTCAGCCATTTCATAGACTCAGTTATATAGTTCAGTAGATGTGAACTAACTCACATATTTGTGAATGCTTTTGTTTCTTACTAACATGTATATATGTATATTGCATATTCAGTGTATTTTCCTTAGACACAGTATATACCACCACATGTAATTGTAAAGATGGCTGCTATTTCCTGTTCTACACCCAAGACAGATGGACAAAGAAATTCCTGGAGCCTGGACTGACCAATCCAAGGGGGATATGTAGATCTCTCTACGTCATGAAGCCCTGCCCTGCGATACTTGATTGGACTAAAACTTTTGTTTACACCCCCTTACTGCTCGGTCTAGAGTTTCTTTCAAACAATAAAAAACACACTTGGTTAAGAGCCAGTCATGGAGATAGATATAACTAACTTGCTGTGCAGTTATTTATTCTCGTGTGCACACATGACATTTTTAATTAGAAACAGCAGCCGGATATCGAGAGATCCTTTGAGTCTCATCATCATCGTCATTCTGACCTTGACAGTTGGCGCGCCAAGTGTGGGGCCACCGAGAAGAGTGAGTCAGAGCTTCCACTTTCCGAACGTCTGGGGCTACTCCACAAGTATCCAGGTGTTGCTCGATATCGAGGATTTGATCGCCCTCCGTTTCACGGTAAGAACATCATATACATTGTGTGTGCTGTTTTACCTGTGGATCGAGAGACACCTGGCGAAAGTGGGTGGTCACTAGTCCGGAGAATGGTAGTGCACCGGAGACCTAACGGTGTGACTGTCACTCGCCGGTGAGCTAGAAAGACCCAGCTTCCATAGGGGCTAGGTGTAGGTTTTAAAGTATCCGGCTTTCTGTATGGTTAATTAGGCTTGTGATTTCTCTGTTTGATTCTCGGAGAGTTAATTGTCTGTTATTGTTCACGGAGGGGACAGAGAGTGGGAGTTGTATTACGCGCTGTGCCTGCAGTCTCTTACACAAAGAAAGCAGGGGGGGGGGAAGTTACTCACCCACTGCCTGCAGTTTTTTTTTCTTCTTCACTGAGAGCGAAGAGGCAGACTGCGGGGGTCTGGTTAAGCCCAGGGGCATCCATGACAGTCTTTCTATTGAGAACAAAGAATGCGAGAGGGGGGAGCAGAAGCCCACAGAAGCAGCTACATCCTTACATTCTTACACTCAGAGGAAGCAAAAAGGTGGGGGCCATATGTCCACCAGCTGCTTGAGACAGAGCGGAGATCAAATTACACAGCTCGGTCTCTGCTGTCTTTTAGCTGAGAAACAAGGGGGGTGGAAGAGTGAAGAGGCAGACACCAGTGGTCAAAACAGCGCAGCTTTTTGCAGTGAAGAGAAAGGAGGGGTCAGTTGGGTAATATACAGGAGATGGCTGCAGCCTTTGTATAGTAAAGCAAACAGATGAGTTGTAATGATTTGAAAGAAAGACAAGTGTTATTTTGGTTTGGATTAGAGAGAAATTAACGGGTTCATGCATTTTTCAGTCTTTTTAAATTGTTTGTTTTTGAACAGAAGTATGAGAACTAGCGATTCCCCTGTGTTGCGGATAACACAGCCACTGTTTGTTAGATATTGAATATTAGATATTGAATATTAAATATTAAATATTGAATATTGGATGTTGGATAGATAATAGACGAGGCGGGAAGGGTTCTGTTAACTTAAAGTGGATTTAGCGTATTCCCCTGCGGTTCAGGCGCATGTCACTGTCTGCGTGGCAGACGAGGCGGGAAAGGAACTCACTTTAGTTAAGGTAAAAGTGTCGGAATTAGCGTATTCCCCTGCGTATTAAACGTGAGTCACTGTTATGAGGGGGTAGGTCTTCATAACGAGGCGGGAAAGAATTTCGGTTGGAGCCGGCCGGTCCAATTAAGCACTGTATACTCTGTTCAAAAGATAAATATGTTGTTTTTAGTAAAAGCTGAGAACGCTGTCGCCCTAGTTACAAAAAACCGAAAAAATATAAAAGATTGCAAAAAGTTGTGTAAAATCGTTGGACTACCACTAGATGGCAGGCTGCAACCCATATACTGAAGTTCAGATTAATCTCCAGTGAGAGTATACTGGAGAACAAAGACCCCATTCACTGTCTGTTGCTGTTTGTAGAATCACTAAATGTTTTTCTCTAGCAGTGCCTCATTGTTCTCCTTTAGAAGTCATTATATCTGGTGCTAATCAAATCTCTCCTTTGTATGCTGAAATGCAAATTTACAGGCACTAAAAGTATCCCTGGTTTACTACGTAGTTCCAGCCACTCCCAGTACACCCAGGGAGTCACAACATGGATGCTGCACCCGGAAGTCAGGTGCCTGGAACTTCCTGTGGCAGCCGTCTTGCTACACCCACTGATGGCAGTACACCTCATAAGCCACACCCCTCGCAATGGCTCTTTGTTCAAAGCTCTCCACCCATCCCCGGTGGGAGGTGTTCTCTGGTATAAATGACTAACACATTTGAATAAGTATGAATAGTATATTTGTTTACTCAGCTATCCCATACATGCAAGTCAAAGATAAGTAAGTGAAACTTTTACAGAATTGATAAAGTCAGAGATAGGAATGGAATGTGTCTTTCCCCAATAGTGACGTAAGTTTGGTTTAACCCTAAGGGGCACTTTGCACACTGCGACATCGCAGGTGCGATGTCGGTGGGGTCAAATTGAAAGTGACGCACATCCGGCATCGCATGCGACATCGCAGTGTGTAAAGCCTGGATGATACGATTAACGAGCGCAAAAGCGTCGTAATCGTATCATCGGTGCAGCGTCGGCGTAATTCATAATTACGCCGACGCAATGGTCCGATGTTGTTCCTCGCTCCTGCGGCAGCACACATCGCTGTGTGTGAAGTCGCAGGAGCGAGGAACATCTCCTACCGGCCTCACTGCGGCTTCCGTAGGATATGCGGAAGGAAGGAGGTGGGCAGGATGTTTACATCCTGCTCATCTCCGCCCCTCCGCTCCGATTGGCCGCCTGCCGTGTGACGTCGCTGTGACGCCGCACGACCCGCCCCCTTAACAAGGAGGCGGGTCGCTGGCCACAGGGACGTCGCACGGCAGGTGAGTGTGTGTGTGAAGCTGCCGTAGCGATAATTTTCGCTACGCCAGCTATCACCACTTATCGCTGCTGCGACGGGGGCGGGCACTATCGCACTCGGCATCGCAGCATCGGCCTGCAATGTCACAGTGTGCAAAGTGCCCCTTAGAGTTCAGGATTTCCCATTTTTAGTTTGCTGCTTATACCGGAATAGGGAATATTAGATTTCATGGGATGTGCGATATAATTTGTGTTGTTTTGTTTTTAATGACGATTTATTTGAACAATATATTTTTATTTTGTGACTCTATCACCTTTTCTGTTTTTATGATTATTTCTAAACAATTCATATATTTTTGCAGGTTGGTCGCCTAGTCACAGCTGTCATTTAATCATGTCTCAGTTGTTTCTACTATGAAAGGTTTCTCTTTTCTTTATGGATACAGTGTTGTTTATTGTAAGGTTTTAAAATTTCCCAGTAATGTATATTGTTGTGAGATATACGTTATTTTCAGTGTTTGTTCATTTTAGGTTTTAGTATGTGGCTAATTTATTACCTGTTGTTTTATCTTTTCTTTTAGGGAATACCAGTATAAAAACGCTGAATTTTGCCATATTGGTAAATAAACAATTAAACAAGGGGGGAATAAGGTATTAATTATATTCTCCAGTTTCTTGGAGGGCGCAGCAGGCATATTAGATAGGTTTTGAAGCTGACCTTTTTCCCATAAGTTATGTTTATTAGATTACTATGAGGTATATCTGTTAACTGAAATAGGAAAGTCTTGTCTTATATGTTTATTTGTTTATTTATTTGTTTGTTTATTTATTAAGTATTCTCAGTCATGTGAAGTATAGATGACCACTAACTGTATTATGATCAGAGATGAAGTTATAAGAATGATCTAATGTATATTTTTTAGTTTTTGTTTTTATAGATGAAACCAGATGGTGGTCGATTCTGCACTGGATATGCTGCTGTTTACACCACATGAGGTAGTCTAAATTCGACCACTCCCTCCAATCCTATTGATACAGGAGACAGTGATGTATTAATGTCTCTCTTGATGGGTAGAACAGGAGTGGGTAAGAGTCTTTAGAGGTGTATGTAGGTTGTAGATTTTTTCCTGTTGTCAAATGAATTAGGTATGCCGAAAAGAAAGTCTAGATTTGAGCTGATGGATTCGGATGGAGATCCTCGCACAGGTGCAGCTGACCAAGAAGCAGTGAACGGGCCTAGAGTTGAGAGTCTTTCACCAATACCGACCATGCCTTGGTGACACCGGTCACGTCAGTGACTTCTGTCACTCCTTGTGTTCTTAAATCCCTACAGGAACAAGCAAAGCAACAAGGAATGGAGTGTGACATGCAGGGAGCCAGCTGACTGAGGAAGGTCTGTGGACAAAGGGTGGTAAGCTTTCTCTGCCATGAGAGCTCTTCTTAATGATGGCCCAGGTAACATCTGTGAAAGATAATTGTCAGTGTGTGCTTTGGTGACACCGGGTTCAGTACCCAGGTGGGCAGATTCACCCAGTCTTGTGAGACAAGTGCCTAAAACGAAGTAAGAAAAAACTGTAAAGAGTCCGTAGAAACACCCTGCACCTACTCTACCCATTCTTAGAGACTGCAAACTGATTATAGATATATATTATGAGCACGTTGTATGCCAGTCTGTGCATGTTGTGTAAATTTCTCTCCAGGTTTGGTCAGAGGCATTCCAGTGCAGAAAACGATATTATTGTTGAGAAGCACATGAAGGTGGTATGTAAGAAAAATGTGTTTACAAAAAGTGTATATTTTATAGAAAAGTGGAAACTGGCAAATCGTGTACAAAATGTATATGTTTTGTTTTCTTTTTGTAATAAACAGGTTTTTATGTAAGATGTTTTTGGTTTAGCATAGACATGTATATTTTTATATAATTGACTGAATAGTGTGATAATCAGGTGTATCTTCCAATTCCAGATCTTAAATCAGAGCTATTAGCATATGGTCTCCAGTCAGGAGACTGATTGATCCTAAAGGACAAGCGAGAAAGAGCCATGAGTCAACACTAGATGAGCAGATCCAACCACAGAAACATCTATGGATCCACACCTCGCATTGTAGAAGGGTTAATCAACCAGAGCTGCACTGAGCGTTCTGCTCATACTTATCCTTTTCAGAAAACCCTGTACAGTTTTAGACCAGCATTGCCAGAACAGTTAGAAGAGAGGACTTAGAGAACCTTGAGACATGGGAAAGTCCAACTACAAAGGGTGAGGACTCGCCTAGGAGTCCTTGGTCTCAAACCGGTGAAGAAAACCCCTTTCCCCTTTCCGCCCATGTTTCAACGTTCAGTTAGGCAGGTTTTTCAACAGATCTTTCTACCTCTCTTCCTAAGGGAACACAGTACCCTTAGAATTTAGAAATGGCAGAAGTAAGTCTTTAGGGGGGACTGTTGAGGATAAAGAATTGAGTATCCAAAAATACTTAATTCAGACATTTCATAGACTCAGTTATATAGTTCAGTAGATGTGAACTAACTCACATATTTGTGAATGCTTTTGTTTCTTACTAACATGTATATATGTATATTGCATATTCAGTGTATTTTCCTTAGACACAGTATATACCACCACATGTAATTGTAAAGATGGCTGCTATTTCCTGTTCTACACCCAAGACAGATGGACAAAGAAATTCCTGGAGCCTGGACTGACCAATCCAAGGGGGATATGTAGATCTCTCTACGTCATGAAGCCCTGCCCTGCGATACTTGATTGGACTAAAACTTTTGTTTACACCCCCTTACTGCTCGGTCTAGAGTTTCTTTCAAACAATAAAAAACACACTTGGTTAAGAGCCAGTCATGGAGATAGATATAACTGACTTGCTGTGCAGTTATTTATTCTCGTGTGCACACATGACATTTTTAATTAGAAACAGCAGCCGGATATCGCGAGATCCTTTGAGTCTCATCATCATCGTCATTCTGACCTTGACATTCTCTCCTCACAATGTCCCATGCATGCTGTTCTTTCCTCACAATGTCCCATGCATGCTGCCCCCTCCTCACAATGTCCCATGCATGCTGCCCCCTCCTCACAATGTCCCATGCATGCTGCCCCCTCCTCACAATGTCCCATGCATGCTGCCCCCTCCTCACAATGTCCCATGCATGCTGACCCCTCCTCACAATGTCCCATGCATGCTGCCCCCTCCTCACAGTGTCCCATGCATGCTGCCCCCTCCTCACAATGTCCCATGCATGCTGCCCCCTCCTCACAATGTCCCATGCATGCTGCCCCCTCCTCACAATGTCCCATGCATGCTTCCCCCTCCTCACAATGTCCCATGCATGCTGCCGCCTCCTCACAATGTCCCATGCATGCTGCCCCCTCCTCACAATTTCCCATGCATGCTGCCCCCTCCTCACAGTGTCCCATGCATGCTGCCCCCTCCTCACAATGTCCCATGCATACTGCCCCCTCCTCACAATGTCCCATGCATTCTGCCCCCTCCTCACAATGTCCCATGCATGCTGCCCCCTCCTCACAATGTCCCATGCATGCTGCCCCCTCCTCACAATGTCCCATGCATGCTGCCCCCTCCTCACAATGTCCCATGCATGCTGCCCCCTCCTCACAATGTCCCATGCATGCTGCCCCCTCCTCACAATGTCCCATGCATGCTGCCCCCTCCTCACAATGTCCCATGCATGCTGCCCCCTCCTCACAGTGTCCCATGCATGCTGCCCCCTCCTCACAATGTCCCATGCATACTGCCCCCTCCTCACAATGTCCCATGCATGCTGCCCCCTCCTCACAATGTCCCATGCATGCTGCCCCCTCCTCACAATGTCCCATGAATGCTGCCCCCTCCTCACAATGTCCCATGCATGCTGCCCCCTCCTCACAATGTCCCATGCATGCTGCCCCCTCCTCACAATGTCCCATGCATACTGCCCCCTCCTCACAATGTCCCATGCATGCTGCCCCCTCCTGACAGTGTCAAATGCATGCTGCCCCTCCTGACAGTGGCCCATGCATGCTGCCCCCTCCTGACAGTGTCCCATGCATGCTGCCCCCTCCTCACAGTGTCCCATGCATGCTGCCCCCTCCTGACAGTGTCCCATGCATGCTGCCCCCTCCTGACAGTGTCCCATGCATGCTGCCCCCTACTGACAGTGTCCCATGCATGCTGCCCCCTCCTCACAATGTCCCATGCATGCTGCCCCTTCTCACAATGTCCCATGCATGCTGCCCCCTCCTGCTGCCCCTCTCCATAAGCTCCTAATGCTGCCTTCCTCTTTTCCATAATGACATCTCCATGCTGCCCCACTCATCATACTAAGACCACCACACTAGCGCTTATGCTGAGACACACACACACCCTACATTGTTCCACTCCATACTGAGCCTACACATGCTGCCCCTTCTCCATAATGAGCTCCCAATGCTGCCCCCCTCTTATACTGAGTCCTTACACTCCCCCCCATCGATATTGTCATTGCTCTATCCCTCAACCCTTGTCCTCTGTCTCTAGCATTGGCCCCTCTCTTCCATTCCCCCAGCAGCAGCCTCTCTCCCCCCGCCTCCAGCAGCAGCCTCTCCCCCAGCATCAGCCTCTCTCCCCCCAGCCTCCCCCAACATCAGCCTCTCTCCCCCCAGCCTCCCTCAGCATCAGCCTCCCTGCTCCCAGCTTACCCCAGCATCAGCCTCTCTCCTCCCATCCTCCCCTAGCATGAGCCTCCTCCAGCATCAGCCTCTCTCCTCCCAGCCTCCCCCAGCATGAGCCTCCTCCAGCATCAGCCTCTCTCCTCCCAGCCTCCCCCAGCATCAGCCTCCCTGCTCCCAGCTTCCCCCCAGCATCAGCCTCCCTCCTCCCAGCCTCCCCCAGCATCAGCCTCCCTCCTCCCAGCCTCCCCCAGCATCAGCCTCCCTCCTCCCAGCCTCCCCCAGCATCAGCCTCCCTCCTCCCAGCCTCCCCCAGCATCAGCCTCCCTCCTCCCAGCCTCCCCCAGCATCAGCCTCCCTCCTCCCAGCCTCCCCCAGCATCAGCCTCCCTCCTCCCAGCCTCCCCCAGCATCAGCCCCCCTCCTCCAAGCCTCCCCCAGTATCAGCCTCCCAGAGCATCAGCCTCCCTCCTCCCCCTCCCAGCCTCCCCCAGCATCAGCCATCCTCCTCCCAGCCTCCCGCAGCATCAGCCTCCCTTCTCCCAGCCTCCCTCCTCATCAGCCTCCCTCATCAGCCTCCCTCCTCATCAGCCTCCCCCAGCATCAGCCTCCCAGCCTCCCCCAGCATCAGCCTCCCGACTCCCCCAGTATCAGCCTCTCTCCTTCCAGCCTCCCCCAGCATCAGCCTCTCTCCTCCCAGCCTCCCACAGCATCAGCCTCCCTCCTCCCAGCTTCCCCCAGCATCAGCCTCCCTCCTCCCAGCCTCCCCCAGCATCAGCCTCCCTTCTCCCAGCCTCCCTCCTCATCAGCCTCCGTCCTCATCAGCCTCCCTCCTCATCAGCCTCCCTCCTCCAAGTCTCCCCCTCCCCCTCCCAGCCTCCCCCAGCATCAGCCTCTCTCCTCCCAGTCTCAGCCTCCCTCCTCCTAGCCTCCCCCAGCCTCAGCCTCCCTCCTCTCAGCCTCCCGCAGCATCAGCCTCCCTCCTCCCAGGCTCCCCCAGCATGAGCCTCCCTCCTCCCAGCGTCCCCCAGCATCAGCCTCCCTCAGCATCAGCCTCCCTCAGCATCAGCCTCCCTCCTCCAAGCCTCACCCTCCCAGCTTCCCCCAGCATCAGCTTCCCTCCTCCCAGCCTCCCTCAGCATCAGCCTCCTTCCTCCAAGCCTCACCTTCCCCCTCCCAGCCTCCCCCAGCATCAGCCTCTCTCCTCCCAGCCTCCCCCAGCCTCAGCCTCCCTCCTCCCAGCCTCCCCCAGCCTCAGCCACCCTCCTCCCAGCCTCCCCCAGCATCAGCCTCCCTCCTCCCAGGCTCCCCCAGCATCAGCCTCCCTCCTCCGAGCCTCCCCCAGCATCAGCCTCCCTCAGCATCAGCCTCCCTCAGCATCAGCCTCCCTCCTCCCAGCCTCCCCCAGCATCAGCCTCCCTCCTCGAATTATCCCTCAGCATCAGCTTCCCTCCTCCAAGCCTCCCCATCCCCCTCCCAGCCTCCCCCAGCATCAGCCTCCCTCAGCATCAGCCTCCCTCAGCATCAGCCTCCCCCAGCATCAGCCTCCCTCCTCCCAGCCTCCGTCAGCATCACCCTCCCTCCTCCCAGCCTCCCCCAGCATCAGCCTCTCTCCTCCCAGCATCAGCCTCCCTCCTCCTAGCCTCCCCCAGCATCAGCCTCCCTCCTCCCAGCATCAGCCTCCCTCCTCCCTCAGCCTCCCTCCTCCAAGTCTCCCTCAGCATCAGCTTCCCTCCTCCAAGCCTCACCCTCCCCCTCCCAGCCTCCCCCAGCATCAGCCTCCTTCAGCATCAGCCTCCCCCAGCATCAGCCTCCCTCAGCCTCCCTCCTCCAAGTCTCCCTCAGCATCAGCTTCCCTCCTCCAAGCCTCACCCTCCCCCTTCCAGCCTCCCCCAGCATCAGCTTCCCTCAGCATCAGCCTCCCTCAGCATCAGCCTCCCTCAGCATCAGCCTCCCTCCTCCCAGCCTCCCCCAGCATCAGCCACCCTCTTCCCAGCCTCCCCCAGCATCAGCTACCCTCCTCCTAGCCTCCCCCAGCATTAACCACCCACCTCCCAGCCTCCCCCAGCATCAGCCTCCCAGCCTCCCCCAGCATCAGCCTCCCAGCCTTCCCCAGCATCAGCCTCCCGCCAACCCCAGTATCAGCCTCTCTCCTCCCAGCCTCCCCCAGCATCAGCCTCCCTCAGAATCAGCCTCCCTCAGCATCAGCCTCCCTCCTCCAAGCCTCCCTCAGCATCAGCCTCCCTCCTCCAAGCCTCACCTTCCCCCTACCAGCCTCCCCCAGCATCAGCCTCTCTCCTCCCAGCCTCCCACAGCATCAGCCTCCCTCCTCCCAACTTCCCCTAGCATCAGCCATCCTCCTCCCAGCCTCCCGCAGCATCAGCCTCCCTTCTCCCAGCCTCCCTCCTCATCAGCCTCCCTCATCAGCCTCCCTCCTCATCAGCCTCCCCCAGCATCAGCCTCCCAGCCTCCCCCAGCATCAGCCTCCCGCCTCCCCCAGTATCAGCCTCTCTCCTTCCAGCCTCCCCCAGCATCAGCCTCTCTCCTCCCAGCCTCCCACAGCATCAGCCTCCCTCCTCCCAGCTTCCCCCAGCATCAGCCTCCCTCCTCCCAGCCTCCCCCAGCATCAGCCTCCCTTCTCCCAGCCTCCCTCCTCATCAGCCTCCGTCCTCATCAGCCTCCCTCCTCATCAGCCTCCCTCCTCCAAGCCTCCCCCTCCCCCTCCCAGCCTCCCCCAGCATCAGCCTCTCTCCTCCCAGTCTCAGCCTCCCTCCTCCCAGCCTCCCCCAGCCTCAGCCTCCCTCCTCTCAGCCTCCCGCAGCATCAGCCTCCCTCCTCCCAGGCTCCCCCAGCATGAGCCTCCCTCCTCCCAGCGTCCCCCAGCATCAGCCTCCCTCAGCATCAGCCTCCCTCAGCATCAGCCTCCCTCCTCCAAGCCTCACCCTCCCAGCTTCCCCCAGCATCAGCTTCCCTCCTCCCAGCCTCCCTCAGCATCAGCCTCCTTCCTCCAAGCTTCACCTTCCCCCTCCCAGCCTCCCCCAGCATCAGCCTCTCTCCTCCCAGCCTCCCCCAGCCTCAGCCTCCCTCCTCCCAGCCTCCCCCAGCCTCAGCCACCCTCCTCCCAGCCTCCCCCAGCATCAGCCTCCCTCCTCCCAGGCTCCCCCAGCATCAGCCTCCCTCCTCCGAGCCTCCCCCAGCATCAGCCTCCCTCAGCATCAGCCTCCCTCAGCATCAGCCTCCCTCCTCCCAGCCTCCCCCAGCATCAGCCTCCCTCCTCCCTCAGCCTCCCTCCTCGAATTATCCCTCAGCATCAGCTTCCCTCCTCCAAGCCTCCCCATCCCCCTCCCAGCCTCCCCCAGCATCAGCCTCCCTCAGCATCAGCCTCCCTCAGCATCAGCCTCCCCCAGCATCAGCCTCCCTCCTCCCAGCCTCCGTCAGCATCAGCCTCCCTCCTCCCAGCCTCCCCCAGCATCAGCCTCTCTCCTCCCAGCATCAGCCTCCCTCCTCCTAGCCTCCCCCAGCATCAGCCTCCCTCCTCCCAGCATCAGCCTCCCTCCTCCCTCAGCCTCCCTCCTCCAAGTCTCCCTCAGCATCAGCTTCCCTCCTCCAAGCCTCACCCTCCCCCTCCCAGCCTCCCCCAGCATCCGCCTCCTTCAGCATCAGCCTCCCCCAGCATCAGCCTCCCTCAGCCTCCCTCCTCCAAGTCTCCCTCAGCATCAGCTTCCCTCCTCCAAACCTCACCCTCCCCCTCCCAGCCTCCCCCAGCATCAGCTTCCCTCAGCATCAGCCTCCCTCAGCATCAGCCTCCCCCAGCATCAGCCTCCCTCCTCCCAGCCTCCCCCAGCATCAGCCACCCTCTTCCCAGCCTCCCCCAGCATCAGCTACCCTCCTCCTAGCCTCCCCCAGCATTAACCACCCACCTCCCAGCCTCCCCCAGCATCAGCCTCCCAGCCTCCCCCAGCATCAGCCTCCCAGCCTTCCCCAGCATCAGCCTCCCGCCAACCCCAGTATCAGCCTCTCTCCTCCCAGCCTCCCCCAGCATCAGCCTCCCTCAGAATCAGCCTCCCTCAGCATCAGCCTCCCTCCTCCAAGCCTCCCTCAGCATCAGCCTCCCTCCTCCAAGCCTCACCTTCCCCCTACCAGCCTCCCCCAACATCAGCCTCTCTCCTCCCAGCCTCCCCCAGAATCAGCCTCCCCCAGCCTCAGCCTCCTTCCTCCCAGTTTCCCCCAGCCTCAGCCTCCCTCCTCCCAGCCTCCCCCAGCATCAGCCTCCCTCCTCCCAACCTCCCTCAGCATCAGCCTCCCTCCTCCCAACCTCCCCCAGCATCAGCCTCCCTCCTCCCAGCCTCCCCCAGCATCAGCCTCCCTCCTCCTAGCCTTCCCCAGCATTAACCTCCCTCCTCCCAGCCTCCCCCAGCATCAGCCTCCCTCCTCTCTCAGCCTCCCTCCTCCAAGTCTCCCTCAGCATCAGCCTCCCTCCTCCCAGCCTCCCCAGCATCAGCCTCCCTCCCCCTAGCCTCCCCCAGCATTAGCCTCCCTCCTCCCAGCCTCCCCCAGCATCAGCCTCCCTCCTCCCAGCCTCCCCCAGCATCAGCCTCCCTCCTCCCAGGCTCCCCCAGCATCAGCCTACCTCCTCCCAGCCTCCCCCAGCATCAGCCTCCCTCAGCATCAGCCTCCCTCAGCATCAGCCTCCCTCCTCCAAGCCTCACCCTCCCAGCTTCCCCCAGCATCAGCTTCCCTCCTCCCAGCCTCCCTCAGCATCAGCCTCCTTCCTCCAAGCCTCACCTTCCCCCTCCCTTTCTCCCCCAGCATCAGCCTCTCTCCTCCCAGCCTTCCCCAGCATCAGCCTCCCCCAGCCTCAGCCTCCCTCCTCCCAGCCTCCCCCAGCCTCAGCCTCCCTCCTCCCAGTCTCCCCCAGCATCAGCCTCCCTCCTCCCAGGCTCCCCCAGCATCAGCCTTCCTCCTCCCAGCCTCCCCCAGCATCAGCCTCCCTCAGCATCAGCCTCCCTCAGCATCAGCCTCCCCCAGCATCAGCCTCCCTCCTCCCAGCACCAGCCTCCCTCCTCCTAGCCTCCCCCAGCATCAGCCTCCCTCCTCCCAGCATCAGCCTCCCTCAGCCTCCCTCCTCCAAGTCTCCCTCAGCATCAGCTTCCCTCCTCCAAGCCTCCCCCTCCCAGCCCCCCCCAGCATCAGCCTCCCTCAGCATCAGCCTCCCTCAGCATTAGCCTCCCCCAGCATCAGCCTCCCTCCTCCCAGCCTCCCCCAGCATCAGCCATCCTCTTCCCAGCCTGCCCCAGCATCAGCTACCCTCCTCCTAGCCTCACTTAGCATTAACCACCCTCCTCCCAGCCTCCCCCAGCATCAGCCTCCCAGCCTCCCCCAGCATCAGTCTCCCAGCCTCCCCCAGCATCAGCATCCCGCCTCCCCCAGTATCAGCCTCTCTCCTCCCAGCCTCCCCCAGCATCAGCCTCTCTCCTCCCAGCCTCCCACAGCATCAGCCTCCCTCCACCCAGCTTCCCCCAGCATCAGCCTCCCTCCTCCCAGCCTCCCCAGCATCAGCCTCCCTTCTCCCAGCCTCCCTCCTCATCAGCCTCCCTCCTCATTAGCCTCCCTCCTCCCAGCCTCCCCCAGCATCAGCCTCTCTCCTCCCAGCCTCAGCCTCCCTCCTCCCAGCCTCCCCCAGCCTCAGCCTCTCTCCTCCCAGCCTCCCCCAGCATCAGCCTCCCTCCTCCCAGGCTCCCCCAGCATCAGCCTCCCTCCTCCCAGCGTCCCCCAGCATCAGCCTCCCTCAGCATCAGCCTCCCTCCTCCTAGCCTCCCCCAGCATCAGCCTCCCTCCTCCCAGCATCAGCCTCCCTCCTCCCTCAGCCTCCCTCCTCCAAGTCTCCCTCAGCATCAGCTTCCCTCCTCCAAGCCTCCCCCTCCCCCTCCCAGCCTCCCTCCTCCCAGCCTCCCCCAGCATCAGCCTCCCTCCTCCCAGGCTCCCCCAGCATCAGCCTCCTTCCTCCCAGGCTCCCCCAGAATCAGCCTCCCTCCTCCCAGCCTCCCCCAGCATCAGCCTCCCTCAGCATCAGCCTCCCTCCTCCAAGCCTCCCTCAGCATCAGCCTCCCTCCTCCAAGCCTCACCTTCCCCCTACCAGCCTCCCCCAGCATCAGCCTCCCTCAGCATCAGCCTCCCTCAGCATCAGCCTCCCCCAGCATCAGCCTCCCTCCTCCCAGCACCAGCCTCCCTCCTCCTAGCCTCCCCCAGCATCAGCCTCCCTCCTCCCAGCATCAGCCTCCCTCAGCCTCCCTCCTCCAAGTCTCCCTCAGCATCAGCTTCCCTCCTCCAAGCCTCCCCCTCCCAGCCCCCCCCAGCATCAGCCTCCCTCAGCATCAGCCTCCCTCAGCATTAGCCTCCCCCAGCATCAGCCTCCCTCCTCCCAGCCTCCCCCAGCATCAGCCATCCTCTTCCCAGCCTGCCCCAGCATCAGCTACCCTCCTCCTAGCCTCACTTAGCATTAACCACCCTCCTCCCAGCCTCCCCCAGCATCAGCCTCCCAGCCTCCCCCAGCATCAGTCTCCCAGCCTCCCCCAGCATCAGCATCCCGCCTCCCCCAGTATCAGCCTCTCTCCTCCCAGCCTCCCCCAGCATCAGCCTCTCTCCTCCCAGCCTCCCACAGCATCAGCCTCCCTCCACCCAGCTTCCCCCAGCATCAGCCTCCCTCCTCCCAGCCTCCCCAGCATCAGCCTCCCTTCTCCCAGCCTCCCTCCTCATCAGCCTCCCTCCTCATTAGCCTCCCTCCTCCCAGCCTCCCCCAGCATCAGCCTCTCTCCTCCCAGCCTCAGCCTCCCTCCTCCCAGCCTCCCCCAGCCTCAGCCTCTCTCTTCCCAGCCTCCCCCAGCATCAGCCTCCCTCCTCCCAGGCTCCCCCAGCATCAGCCTCCCTCCTCCCAGCGTCCCCCAGCATCAGCCTCCCTCAGCATCAGCCTCCCTCAGCATCAGCCTCCCTCCTCCTAGCCTCCCCCAGCATCAGCCTCCCTCCTCCCAGCATCAGCCTCCCTCCTCCCTCAGCCTCCCTCCTCCAAGTCTCCCTCAGCATCAGCTTCCCTCCTCCAAGCCTCCCCCTCCCCCTCCCAGCCTCCCTCCTCCCAGCCTCCCCCAGCATCAGCCTCCCTCCTCCCAGGCTCCCCCAGCATCAGCCTCCTTCCTCCCAGGCTCCCCCAGAATCAGCCTCCCTCCTCCCAGCCTCCCCCAGCATCAGCCTCCCTCAGCATCAGCCTCCCTCCTCCAAGCCTCCCTCAGCATCAGCCTCCCTCCTCCAAGCCTCACCTTCCCCCTACCAGCCTCCCCCAGCATCAGCCTCTCTCCTCCCAGCCTCCCCCAGCATCAGCCTCCCCCAGCCTCAGCCTCCCTCCTCCCAGCCTCCCCCAGCCTCAGCCTCCCTCCTCCCAGCCTCCCCCAGCATCAGTCTCCCTCCTCCCTACCTCCCTCAGCATCGGCCTCCCTCCTCCCAACCTCCCCCAGCATCAGCCTCCCTCCTCCCAGCCTCCCCCAGCATCAGCCTCCCTCCTCCTAGCCTCCCCCAGCATTAGCCTCCCTCCTCCCAGCCTCCCCCAGCATCAGCCTCCCTCCTCTCTCAGCCTCCCTCCTCCAAGTCTCCCTCAGCATCAGCCTCCCTCCTCCCAGCCTCCCCCAGCATCAGCCTCCCTCCTCCTAGCCTCCCCCAGCATTAGCCTCCCTCCTCCCAGCCTCCCCCAGCATCAGCCTCCCTCCTCTCTCAGCCTCCCTCCTCCAAGTCTCCCTCAGCATCAGCCTCCCTCCTCCCAGCCTCCCCCAGCATCAGCCTCCCTCCTCCTAGCCTCCCCCAGCATTAGCCTCCCTCCTCCCAGCCTCCCCCAGCATCAGCCTCCCTCCTTTCTCAGCCTCCCTCCTCCAAGTCTCCCTCAGCATCAGCCTCCCTCCTCCTAGCCTCCCCCAGCATCAGCCTCCCTCCTCCCAACCTCTCCCAGCATCAGCCACCCTCTTCCCAGCCTCCCCCAGCATCAGCTACCCTCCTCCTAGCCTCCCCCAGCATTAACCACCCAACTCCCAGCCTCCCCCAGCATCAGCCTCCCAGCCTCCCCCAGCATCAGCCTCCCAGCCTCCCCCAGCATCAGCCTCCCGCCTCCCCCAGTATCAGCCTCTCTCCTCCCAGCCTCCCACAGCATCAGCCTCCCTCCTCCCAGGTTCCCCCAGCATCAGCCTCCCTCCTCCCAGCCTCCCCCAGCATCAGCCTCCCTTCTCCCAGCCTCCCTCCTCATCAGCCTCCCTCCTCATCAGCCTCCCTCCTCCAAGCCTCACTTTCCCCCTCCCAGCCTCCCCCAGCCTCAGCCTCCCTCCTCCCAGCCTCCCCAAGCCTCAGACTCCCTCCTCCCAGCCTCCTCCAGCATCATCCTCCCTCCTCCCAGGCGCCCCCAGCATCAGCCTCCCTCCTCCCAGCGTCCCCCAGCATCAGCCTCCCTCAGCATCAGCCTCCCTCAGCATCAGCCTCCATCCTCCAAGTCTCACCCTCCCAGCTTCCCCCAGCATCAGCTTCCCTCCTCCCAGCCTCCCTCAGCATCAGCCTCCCTCCTCCAAGCCTCACCTTCCCCCTCCCAGCCTCCCCCAGCATCAGCCTCTCTCCTCCCAGCCTCCCCCAGCATCAGCCTCCCCCAGCCTCAGCCTCCTTCCTACCAGCCTCCCCGAGCCTCAGCCTCCCTCCACCCAGCCTTCCCCAGCATCAGCCTCCCTCCTCCCAGGCTCCCCCAGCATAAGCCTCCCTCCTCCCAGCCTCCCCCAGCATCAGCCTCCCTCATCATCAGCCTCCCTCAGCATCAGCCTCCCTCCTCCCAGCCTCCCCCAGCATCAGCCTCCCTCCTCCCAGCATCAGCCTCCCTCCTCCTAGCCTCCCCCAGCTTCAGCCTCCCTCCTCCCAGCATCAGCCTCCCTCCTCCCTCAGCCTCCCTCCTCCAAGTCTCCCTCAGCATCAGCTTCCCTCCTCCAAGCCTCCCCCTCCCAGCCTCCCCCAGCATCAGCCTCCCTCAGCATCAGCCTCCCTCAGCATCAGCCTCCACCAGCATCAGCCTCCCTCCTCCCAGCCTCCGTCAGCATTAGCCTCCCTCCTCCCAGCCTCCCCCAGCATCAGCCTCCTTCCTCCCAGCATCAGCCTTCCCCAGCATCAGCCTCCTTCCTCCCAGCATCAGCCTCCCTCCTCCCTCAGCCTCCCTCCTGCAAGTCTCCCTCAGCATCAGCTTCCCTCCTCCAAGCCTCCCCCTCCCCCTCCCAGCCTCCCCCAGCATCAGCCTCCTTCAGCATCAGCCTCCCCCAGCATCAGCCTCCCTCCTCCCAGCCTCCCCCAGCATCAGCCTCCCACCTCCCAGGCTCCCCCAGCATCAGCCTCCTTCCTCCCAGGCTCCCCAGCATCAGCCTCCTTCCTCCCAGCCTCCCCCAGCATCAGCCTCCCTCAGCATCAGCCTCCATCAGCATCAGCCTCCCTCCTCCAAGCCTCACCCTCCAGCTTCCCCCAGCATCATCCTCCCTCCTCCAGCCTCCCTCCAGCATCAGCCTCCCTCCTCCAAGCTTCACCTTCCCCCTCCCAGCCTCCCCCAGCATCAGCCTCTCTCCTCCCAGCCTCCCCCAGCCTCATCCTCCCTCCTCACAGCCTCCCCAGCCTCAGCCTCCCTTTTCCCAGCCTCCCCCAGCATCAGCCTCCCTCCTCCCAACCTCCCTCAGCATCAGCCTCCCTCCTCCCAACCTCCCCCAGCATCAGCCTCCCTCCTCCCAGCCTCCCCCAGCATCAGCCTCCCTCCTCCTACCCTCCCCCAGCATTAGCCTCCCTCCTCCCAGCCTCCCCCAGCATCAGCCTCCCTCCTCTCTCAGCCTCCCTCCTCCAAGTCTCCCTCAGCATCAGCCTCTCTCCTCCCAGCCTCCCCCAGCATCAGCCTCCCCCAGCCTCATCCTCCCTCCTCCCAGCCTCCCCCAGCCTCAGCCTCCCTCCTCCCAGCCTCCCCCAGCATCAGCCTCCTTTCTCCCAACCTCCCTCAGCATCAGCCTCCCTCCTCCCAACCTCCCCCAGCATCAGTCTCCCTCCTCCCAGTCTCCCCCAGCATCAGCCTCCCTCCTCCTAGCCTCCCCCAGCATTAGCCTCCCTCCTCCCAGCTTCCCCCAGTATCAGCCTCCCTCCTCCCAGCCTCCCCCAGCATCAGCCTCCCTTTTCCCAGCCTCCCCCAGCATCAGCCTCCCTCTTCCCAGCCTCCCCCAGCATCAGCCACCCTCTTCTCAGCCTCCACCAGCATCAGCTACCCTCCTCCTAGCCTCCCCCAGCATCAACCACCCTCCTCCCAGCCTCCCGCAGCATCAGCCTCCCAGCTTCCCCCAGCATCAGCCTCCCAGCCTCCCCTAGCATCAGCCTCCCGCCTCCCCCAGCATCAGCCTCTCTCCTCCCAGCGTCCCCCAGCATCAGCCTCTCTCCTCCCAGCCTCCCACAGCATCAGCCTCCCTCCTCCCAGGTTCCCCCAGCATCAGCCTCCCTCCTCCCAGCCTCCCCCAGCATCCGCCTCCCTTCTCCCAGCCTCCCTCCTCATCAGCCTCCCTCCTCATCAGCCTCCCTCCTCATCAGCCTCCCCCTCCCCCTCCCAGCCTCCCCCAACACCAGCCTCTCTCCTCCCAGCCTCAGCCTCCCTCCTCACAGCCTCCCCCAGCCTCAGCCTCCCTCCTCCCAGCCTCCCCCAGCATCAGCCTCCCTCCTCCCAGGCTCCCCCAGCATCAGCCTCCCTCCTCCCAGCCTCCCCCAGCATCAGCCTCCCTCAGCATCAGCCTCCCTCAGAATCAGCCTCCCTCCTCCAAGCCTCACCCTCCCAGCTTCCCCCAGCATCAGCTTCCCTCCTCCCAGCCTCCCTCAGCATCAACCTCCCTCCTCCAAGCCTCACCTTCCCCCTCCCAGCCTCCCCCAGCATCAGCCTCTCTCCTCCCATCCTCCCCCAGCATCAGCCTCCCTGCTCCCAGCTTCCCCCAGTATCAGCCTCCCTCCTCCCAGCCTCCCCCAGCATCAGCCTCCCTCTTCCCAGCCTCCCCCAGCATCAGCCTCCCTCTTCTCAGCCTCCCCCAGCATCAGCCACCCTCTTCCCAGCCTCCCCCAGCATCAGCCTCCCAGCCTCCCCCAGCATCAGCCTCCCAGCCTCCCCAGCATCAGCCTCCCGCCTCCCCCAGCATCAGCCTCTCTCCTCCCAGCCTCCCCCAGCATCAGCCTCTCTCCTCCCAGCCTCCCACAGCATCAGCCTCCCTCCTCCCAGCTTCCCCCAGCATCAGCCTCCCTCCTCCCAGCCTCCCCCAGCATCAGCCTCCCTTCTCCCAGCCTCCCTCCTCATCAGCCTCCCTCCTCATCAGCCTCACACCTCATCAGCCTCCCCCTACCCCTCCCAGCTTCCCCCAGCATCAGCCTCTCTCCTCTCAGCCTCAGCCTCCCTCCTCCCAGCCTCCCCCAGCCTCAGCCTCCCTCCTCCCAGCCTCCCCCAGCATCAGCCTCCTTCTTCCCAGGCTCCCCCAGTATCAGCCTACCTCCTCCCAGCCTCCCTCAGCATCAGCCTCCCTCCTCCAAGCCTCACCCTCTCAGCCTCCCCCAGCATCAGCTTCCCTCCTCCCAGCCTCCCTCAGCATCAGCCTCCTTCCTCCAAGCCTCACCTTCCCCCTCCCAGCCTCCCCCAGCATCAGCCTCTCTCCTCCCAGCCTCCCCCAGCATCAGCCTCTCTCCTCCCAGCCTCCCACAGCATCAGCCTCCCTCCTCCCAGCTTCCCCCAGCATCAGCCTCCCTCCTCCCAGCCTCCCCCAGCATCAGCCTCCCTTCTTCCAGCCTCCCTCCTCATCAGCCTCCCTCCTCATCAGCCTCCCCCTCCCCCTCCCAGCCTCCCCCAGCATCAGCCTCTCTCCTCTCAGTCTCAGCCTCCCTCCTCCCAGTTTCCCTCAGCCTCCCTCCTCCCAGCCTCCCCCAGCATCAGCCTCCCTCCTCCCAGGCTCCCCCAGCATCAGCCTACCTCCTCCCAGCCTCCCCCAGCATCAGCCTCTTTCTTCCCAGCCTCCCCCAGCATCAGCCTTCCTCTTCCCAGCGTCCCTCAGCATCAGCCACCCTCTTCCCAGCCTCCCCCAGCATCAGCCTCCCAGCCTCCCCCAGCATCAGCCTCCCAGCCTCCCCAGCATCAGCCTCCCGCCTCCCCCAGCATCAGCCTCTCTCCTCCCAGCCTCCCCCAGCATCAGCCTCTCTCCTCCCAGCCTCCCACAGCATCAGCCTCCCTCCTCCCAGCTTCCCCCAGCATCAGCCTCCCTCCTCCCAGCCTCCCCCAGCATCAGCCTCCCTTCTCCCAGCCTCCCTCCTCATCAGCCTCCCTCCTCATCAGCCTCCCACCTCATCAGCCTCCCCCTACCCCTCCCAGCCTCCCCCAGCATCAGCCTCTCTCCTCTCAGCCTCAGCCTCCCTCCTCCCAGCCTCCCCCAGCCTCAGCCTCCCTCCTCCCAGCCTCCCCCAGCATCAGCCTCCCTCCTCCCAGGCTCCCCCAGTATCAGCCTACCTCCTCCCAGCCTCCCTCAGCATCAGCCTCCCTCCTCCAAGCCTCACACTCTCAGCCTCCCCCAGCATCAGCTTCCCTCCTCCCAGCCTCCCTCAGCATCAGCCTCCTTCCTCCAAGCCTCACCTTCCCCCTCCCAGCCTCCCCCAGCATCAGCCTCTCTCCTCCCAGCCTCCCCCAGCATCAGCCTCTCTCCTCCCAGCCTCCCACAGCATCAGCCTCCCTCCTCCCAGCTTCCCCCACCATCAGCCTCCCTCCTCCCAGCCTCCCCCAGCATCAGCCTCCCTTCTTCCAGCCTCCCTCCTCATCAGCCTCCCTCCTCATCAGCCTCCCCCTCCCCCTCCCAGCCTCCCCCAGCATCAGCCTCTCTCCTCTCAGTCTCAGCCTCCCTCCTCCCAGTTTCCCCCCAGCCTCAGCCTCCCTCCTCCCAGCCTCCCCCAGCATCAGCCTCCCTCCTCCCAGGCTTTCCCAGCATCAGCCTACCTCCTCCCAGCCTGCCCCAGCATCAGCCTCCCTCAGCATCAGCCTCCCTCAGCATCAGCCTCCCTCCTCCAAGCCTCACCCTCCCAGCTTCCCCCAGCATCAGCTTCCCTCCTCCCAGCTTCCCTCAGCATCAGCCTCCTTCCTCCAAGCCTCACCTTCCCCCTCCCAGCCTCCCCCAGCATCAGCCTCTCTCCTCCCAGCCTTCCCCAGCATCAGCCTCCCCCAGCCTCAGCCTCCCTCCTCCCAGCCTACCCCAGCCTCAGCCTCCCTCCTCCCAGCCTCCCCCAGCATCAGCCTCCCTCCTCCCAGGCTCCCCCAGCATCAGCCTCCCTCCTCCCAGCCTCCCCCAGCATCAGCCTCCCTCAGCATCAGCCTCCCCCAGCATCAGCCTCCCTCCTCCCAGCATCAGCCTCCCTCCTCCTAGCCTCCCCCAGCATCAGCCTCCCTCCTCCCAGCATCAGCCTCCCTCAGCCTCCCTCCTCCAAGTCTCCCTCAGCATCAGCTTCCCTCCTCCAAGCCTCCCCCTCCCCCTCCCAGCCCCCCCAGCATCAGCCTCCCTCAGTATCAGCCTCCCTCAGCATCAGCCTCCCCCAGCATCAGCCTCCCTCCTCCCAGCCTCCCCCAGCATCAGCCACCCTCTTCCCAGCCTCCCCCAGCATCAGCTACCCTCCTCCTAGCCTCACTTAGCATTAACCACCCTCCTCCCAGCCTCCCCCAGCATCAGCCTCCCAGCCTCCCCAGCATCAGTCTCCCAGCCTCCCCCAGCATCAGCCTCCCGCCTCCCCCAGTATCAGCCTCTCTCCTCCCAGCCTCCCCCAGCATCAGCCTCTCTCCTCCCAGCCTCCCACAGCATCAGCCTCCCTCCTCCCAGCTTCCCCCAGCATCAGCCTCCCTCCTCCCACCCTCCCCCAGCATCAGCCTCCCTTCTGCCAGCCTCCCTCCTCATCAGCCTCCCTCCTCATTAGCCTCCCTCCTCCAAGCCTCCCCTTCCCCCTCCCAGCCTCCCACAGCATCAGCCTCTCTCCTCCCAGCCTCAGCCTCCCTCCTCCCAGCCTCCCCCAGCATCAGCCTCCCTCCTCCCAGGCTCCCCCAGCATCAGCCTCCCTCCTCCCAGCGTCCCCCAGCATCAGCCTCCCTCAGCATCAGCCTCCCTCAGCATCAGCCTCCCTCCTCCTAGCCTCCCCCAGCATCAGCCTCCCTCCTCCCAGCATCAGCCTCCCTCCTCCCTCAGCCTCCCTCCTCCAAGTCTCCCTCAGCATCAGCTTCCCTCCTTCAAGCCTCCCCCTCCCCCTCCCAGCCTTCCCCACCATCAGCCTCCCTCAGCATCAGCCTCCCCCAGCATCAGCCTCCCTCCTCCCAGCCTCCCCCAGCATCAGCCTCCCTCCTCCCAGGCTCCCCCAGGATCAGCCTCCTTCCTCCCAGGCTCCCCCAGCATCAGCCTCCTTCCTCCCAGCCTCCCCCAGCATCAGCCTCCCTCAGCATCAGCCTCCCTCAGCATCAGCCTCCCTCCTCCAAGCCTCCCTCAGCATCAACCTCCCTCCTCCCTCCCAGCCTCCCCCAGCATCAGCCTCCCTCAGCATCAGCCTCCCTCCTCCAAGCCTCCCTCAGCATCAACCTCCCTCCTCCAAGCCTCACCTTCCCCCTCCCAGCCTCCCCCAGCATCAGCCTCTCTCCTCCCAGCCTCCCCCAGCATCATCCTCCCCCAGCCTCAGCCTCCCTCCTCCCAGCCTCCCCCAGCCTCAGCCTCCCTCCTCCCAACCTCCCTCAGCATCAGCCTCCCTCCTCCCAACCTCCCCCAGCATCAGCCTCCCTCCTCCCAGCCTCCCCCAGCATCAGCCTCCCTCCTCCTAGCCTCCCCCAGCATTAGCCTCCCTCCTCCCAGCCTCCCCCAGCATCAGCCTCCCTCCTCTCTCAGCCTCCCTCCTCCAAGTCTCCCTCAGCATCAGCCTCCCTCCTCCCAGCCTCCCCCAGCATCAGCCTCCCTCCTCCTAGCCTCCCCCAGCATTAGCCTCCCTCCTCCCAGCATCCCCCAGCATCAGCCTCCCTCCTCTCTCAGCCTCCCTCCTCCAAGTCTCCCTCAGCATCAGCCTCCCTCCTCCCAGCCTCCCCCAGCATCAGCCTCACTCCTCCTAGCCTCCCCCAGCATTAGCCTCACTCCTCCTAGCCTCCCCCAGCATTAGCCTCCCTCCTCCCAGCTCCCCCAGCATCAGCCTCCCTCCTCTCTCAGCCTCCCTCCTCCAAGTCTCCCTCAGCATCAGCCTCCCTCCTCCCAGCCTCCCCCAGCATCAGCCTCCCTCCTCTCTCATCCTCCCTCCTCCAAGTCTCCCTCAGCATCAGCCTCCCTCCTCCTAGCCTCCCCCAGCATCAGCCTCCCTCCTCCCAACCTCCCCCATCATCAGCCTTCCTCCTCCCAGCCTCCCCCAGCATCAGCCTCCCTCCTCCTAGCCTCCCCCAGCATTAGCCTCCCTCCTCCCAGCTTCCCCCAGTATCAGCCTCCCTCCTCCCAGCCTCCCCCAGCATCAGCCTCCCTCTTCCCAGCCTCCCCCAGCATCAGCCTCCCTCTTCCCAGCCTCCCCCAGCATCAGCCACCCTCTTCCCACCCCCCCCCAGCATCAATCACCCTCCTCCCAGCCTCCCCCAGCATCAGCCTCCCAGCCTCCCCCAGCATCAGCCTCCCGCCTCCACCAGCATCAGCCTCTCTCCTCCCAGCCTCCCCCAGCATCAGCCTCTCTCCTCCCAGCCTCCCACAGCATCAGCCTCCCTCCTCCCAGCTTCCCCCAGCATCACCCTCCCTCCTCCCAGCCTCCCCCAGCATCAGCCTCCCTTCTCCCAGCCTCCCTCCTCATCAGCCTCCCTCCTCATCAGCCTCCCTCCTCATCAGCCTCCCCCTCCCAGCCTCCCCCAGCACCAGCCTCTCTCCTCCCAGCCTCAGCCTCCCTCCTCCCAGCCTCCCCCAGCCTCAGACTCCCTCCTCCCAGCCTCCCCCAGCATCAGCCTCCCTCCTCCCAGGCTCCCCCAGCATCAGCCTCCCTCCTCCCAGCCTCCCCCAGCATCAGCCTCCCTCAGCATCAGCCTCCCTCAGAATCAGCCTCCCTCCTCCAAGCCTCACCCTCCCAGCTTCCCCCAGCATCAACTTCCCTCCTCCCAGCCTCCCTCAGCATCAACCTCCCTCCTCCAAGCCTCACCTTCCCCCTCCCAGCGTCCCCCAGCATCAGCCTCTCTCCTCCCATCCTCCCCCAGCATCAGCCTCCCTTCTCCCAGCTTCCCCCAGTATCATCCTCCCTCCTTTCAGCCTCCCCCAGTATCAGCCTCCCTCTTCCCAGCCTCCCCCAGCATCAGCCTCCCAGCCTCCCCCAGCATCAGCCTCCCAGCCTCCCCAAGCATCAGCCTCCCCCAGCATCAGCCTCTCTCCTCCCAGCCTCCCCCAGCATCAGCCTCTCTCCTCCCAGCCTCCCACAGCATCAGCCTCCCTCCTCCCAGCTTCCCACAGCATCAGCCTCCCTCCTCCCAGCCTCCCCCAGCATCAGCCTCCCTTCTCCCAGCCTCCCTCCTCATCAGCCTCCCTCCTCATCAGCCTCCCTCCTCATCAGCCTCCCCCTCCCCCTCCCAGCCTCCCCCAGCATCAGCCTCTCTCCTCTCAGCCTCAGCCTCCCTCCTCTCAGCCTCCCCCAGCCTCAGCCTCCCTCCTCCCAGCCTCCCCCAGCATCAGCCTCCCTCCTCCCAGGCTCCCCCAGCATCAGCCTACCTCCTCCCAGCCTCCTCCAGCATCAGCCTCTCTCAGCATCAGCCTCCCTCAGCATCAGCCTCCCTCCTCCAAGCCTCACCCTCCCAGCTTCCCCCAGCATCAGCTTCCCTCCTCCCAGCCTCCCTCAGCATCAGCCTCCTTCCTCCAAGCCTCACCTTCCCCCTCCCAGCCTCCCCCAGCATCAGCCTCTCTCCTCCCAGCCTCCCCCAGCATCAGCCTCCCCCAGCCTCAGCCTCCCTCCTCCCAGCCTCCCCCAGTTTCAGCCTCCCTCCTCCCAGCCTCCCCCAGCATCAGCCTCCCTCCTCCCAGGCTCCCCCAGCATCAGCCTCCCTCCTCCCAGCCTCCCCCAGCATAAGCCTCCCTCAGCATCAGCCTCCCTCAGCATCAGCCTCCCCCAGCATCAGCCTACCTCCTCCCAGCATCAGCCTCCCTCCTCCTAGCCTCCCCCAGCATCAGCCTCCCTCCTCCCAGCATCAGCCTCCCTCAGCCTCCCTCCTCCAAGTCTCCCTCAGCATCAGCTTTCCTCCTCCAAGCCTCACCCTCCCCCTCCCAGCCTCCCCCAGCATCAGCCTCCCTCAGCATCAGCCTCCCTCAGAATCAGCCTCCCCCAGCATCAGCCTCCCTCCTCCCAGCCTCCCCCAGCATCAGCCACCCTCTTCCCAGCCTCCCCCAGCATCAGCTACCCTCCTCCTAGCCTCCCCCAGCATTAACCACCCTCCTCCCAGCCTCCCCCAGCATCAGCCTCCCAGCCTCCCCTAGCATCAGTCTCCCAGCCTCCCCCAGCATCAGCCTCCCGCCTCCCCCAGTATCAGCCTCTCTCCTCCCAGCCTCCCCCAGCATCAGCCTCTCTCCTCCCAGCCTCCCACAGCATCAGCCTCCCTCCTCCCAGCTTCCCCCAGCATCAGCCTCCCTCCTCCCAGCCTCCCCAGCATCAGCCTCCCTTCTCCCAGCCTCCCTCCTCATCAGCCTCCCTCCTCATTAGCCTCCCTCCTCCAAACCTCCCCTTCCCCTTCCCAGCCTCCCCCAGCATCAGCCTCTCTCCTCCCAGCCTCAGCCTCCCTCCTCCCAGCCTCCCCCAGCCTCAGCCTCCCTCCTCCCAGCCTCCCCCAGCATCAGCCTCCCTCCTCCCAGGCTCCCCCAGCATCAGCCTCCCTCCTCCCAGCATCCCCCAGCATCAGCCTCTTTCAGCATCAGCCTCTTTCAGCATCAGCCTCCCTCCTCCAAGCCTCACCCTCCCAGCTTCCCCCAGCATCAGATTCCCTCATCCCAGCCTCCCTCAGCATCAGCCTCCCTCCTCCAAGCCTCACCTTCCCCCTCCCAGCCTCCCCCAGCGTCAGCCTCTCTCCTCCCAGCCTCCCCCAGCATCAGCCTACCCCAGCCTCAGCCTCCCTCCTCCCAGCCTCCCCCAGCCTTAGCCTCCCTCCTCCCAGCCTCCCCCAGCATCAGCCTCCCTCCTCCCAGGCTCCCCCAGCATCAGCATCCCTCCTCCCAGCCTCCCCCAGCATCAGCCTCTCTCCTCCCAGCCTCCCCCAGCATCAGCCTCCCCCAGCCTCAGCCTCCCTCCTCCCAGCCTATCTCCTCCCAGCCTCCCCCAGCATCAGCCTCCCTCCTCCCAGGCTCCCCCAGCATCAGCTTCCCTCCTCCCAGCCTCCCCCAGCATCAGCCTCCCTCAGCATCAGCCTCCCTCAGCATTAGCCTCCTTCCTCCCAGCCTCCCCCAGCACCAGCCTCCCTCCTCCCAGCATCAGCCTCCCTCCTCCTAGCTTCCCCCAGCATCAGCCTCCCTCCTCCCAGCATCAGCCTCCCTCCTCCCTCAGCCTCCCTCCTTCAAGTCTCCCTCAGCATCAGCTTCCCTCCTTCAAGCCTCGCCCTCCCCCTCACAGCCTCCCCCAGCATCAGCCTCCCTCAGCATCAGCCTCCCTCAGCATCAGCCTCCCCCAGCATCAGCCTCCCTCCTCCCAGCCTCCCTCAGCATCAGCCTCCCTCCTCCCAGCCTCCCCCAGCATCAGCCTCCCTCCTCCCAGCATCAGCCTCCCTCCTCCTAGCCTCCCCCAGCATCATCCTCCCTCCTCCCAGCATCAGCCTCCCTCCTCCCTCAGCCTCCCTCCTCCAAGTCTCCCTCAGCATCAGCTTCCCTCCTCCAAGCCTCCCCCTCCCCCTCCCAGCCTCCCCCAGCATCAGCCTCCCTCAGCATCAGCCTCCCCCAGCATCAGCCTCCCACCTCCCAGCCTCCCCCAGCATCAGCCTCCCTCCTCCCAGGCTCCCCCAGCATCAGCCTCCTTCCTCCCAGGCTCCCCCAGCATCAGCCTCCTTCCTCCCAGCCTCCCCCAGCATCAGCCTCCCTCAGCATCAGCCTCCCTTAGCATCAGCCTCCCTCCTCCAAGCCTCCCTCAGCATCAGCCTCCCTCCTCCAAGCCTCACCTTCCCCCTCCCAGCCTCCCCCAGCATCAGCCTCTCTCCTCCCAGCCTCCCCCAGCATCATCCTCCCCCAGCCTCAGCCTCCCTCCTCCCAGCCTCCCCCAGCCTCAGCCTCCCTCCTCCCAGCCTCCCCCAACATCAGCCTCCCTCCTCCCAACCTCCCTCAGCATCAGCCTCCCTCGTCCCAACCTCCCCCAGCATCAGCCTCCCTCCTCCCAGCCTCCCCCAGCATCAGCCTCCCTCCTCCTAGCCTCCCCCAGCATTAGCCTCCCTCCTCCCAGCCTTCCCAGCATCAGCCTCCCTCCTCTCTCAGCCTCCCTCCTCCAAGTCTCCCTCAGCATCAGCTTCCCTCCTCCAACCTTCCCCCTTCTTGCCTCCCCCAGCATCAGCCTCCCTCAGCATCAGCCTCCCTCAGTATCAGCCTCCCCCAGAATCAGCCTCTCTCCTCCCAGCCTCCCCCAGCATCTGACTCTCTCCTCCCAGCCTCAGCCTCTCAGCCTCTCTCTCTCCCCCCAGCCTCCCCCCAGCCTCAGACTCTCTCTCTCCCCAGCCTCACCCCCAGCCTCAGCCTCTCTCTCCCCCCAGCCTCCCTCTCCCCCCAGCCTCCCCCAGCATCAGCTTCTCTCCTCTCAGCCTCTCTCTCCCCCCAGCCTCCCCCCCAGCTTCAGCCTCTCTCTCCTCCCAGCCTCAGCCTCTCTCCCCCCAGCCTCCCACCAATACTTAATGTATAGGAAAATCCATCATTGTATTATTCACGGGAACTTCAATCATTAACTAACCTGAGGGAACCTCCATAATGTTATAATGGGAACCTCACAGCCGACCTGAAACCCTGGTCAACCCCCTCAGGGAAGGACGGACACACCAGTGGGTGGGACCATGCGGTTAGGAAACATCCATGTGCTGCCCCGCGACAGCCGACGGGCTGCTCGGACCCTGATCCGCAGTGGCTCGAGGGGTCTCCGGATCCGAGGTTGGGGTCGCGTGACTACCTCGGAAATAAAAAGGGGATTTTTGGTGTTTTGGGTGGTGAATGGGGTAATGTTCGTGACACCACCCACGGTGCGTGGTAATGTAAAAGACCACCGCTGCAGTTGGGGAGCCCGGTGACGATGTTGAGGCAGCAGAATGTTTAACCCCTCCATAGGTAGGGGCTTAGTGTCCCGGGGCCCGATGGCAGATGGATTAGGGAACCCGTCGGGGTGAAGGGGTATTGGGTACTCACACAGTCTAAAGTCACTGACGCTGACACCAGGTAAACCAAACTCTTGGATGTTTTGCTTTTCTTGGTTGAGCACGCTGAGTCCGTGCCCCTTTGGTGTTGCTGGTTGGTTTGAAGCCTTGTCCCTTGGCACTGTGTGTAACTTGGTGGATCCCTTTCGCCTAAGACTACTCGGGTCCCGCTCACCTGCGTGGCTAGCAAGGTGAGCCTGTTCTCAGGGTTCGCGCTTATGATTTTCTGGATGGTTTTGGGAAGTCCTATCCCCCTTGTTGTGCTAGTACCCCCGATTCTGGAGCGGGTGGGGAACGGTTCCTGAAGACTCCGTTCCCATCGGGTGAATTACTGGGCTGCATGAAGCTACTTCCCAGCCTAGGGCCCGCGTACCTCGTCGTGCCCTGGCCACTGCCCTGTTGTAGCACAAGGCAGCCAGCCTGCTCTCTGTAGCAGCACCGTGTCCCCTGCCACTACCCCCTGCGACCAGGGTTCCAGCTCCTTCTGGTCAGGCCAACGTTTGGCACCTGGGACGGGTACAGGAGCCCAGCTCCGCAGCGTGACCTGCACTTCTGTCACACTTTGCACCTGTCACTTCTGCCTTACTGCTCAACTGTACTCCATTTTACTACTGACATCTCTGCCCTCCCTCTTCCATCCCCCATCTGGGTGGCCCTATTCCCCTCAGGCTGCCCAATGGGTGATTGGTGGCTGTGGTACAGAGTGTTCCTCAGGATTTAAGTTTACCTGTTGGTAGCAACACCAAATTGACAGGCCCCATAACCAAGGAGGAGCGGGTACCATGCAGAAGAGCAGATTGCACGGCACCCTTGTGACGACCTGATACGCCAGGGCGTCACACCCACCTAGGGGTCTAGAGAGCCCGGGGCAGGAGAACAGTCAGTTGTTGAGAGGAGTTGAGTGAAGTTGAGTTGAGTGGAGGTGAAGCTGACAGGTGACAGGGTAGGAGCCCTCACACCTTGGCTAGGTGGCAGACGGTAACCAGAGTCTGCTGGAGACGGGAAGACGGCTGCCAGAGATCCGAGGTGGACCGGGGCAGGGTTGGAGCCCGCCGATACCGACACCGGAGAACCGACCCGGAAACCGTGTGCACAGAGAGGGTACTTGGACCCTGAAGCCAGGACCGGCACCGACGGCCTAGCTAATTAACCAATTGAGGGCAGGATTTTAGGTCCTGTCCCAACCTAAGTCCCGAAAAGTAGACAACCACCCACCGGGAGGGATAGGGCAACCACCAGGGCCCGTAGATCCCAAGGGTCAGCGTCAGACGGGTACGGCTCCCAACCAAAGGAACGGGAGCGGACTCCCGTGTTTCAAATTGGGAAGTCCTACCTACAACACACTGAGTGCAGAGGAGAGAGACTTTGACTACCAACCCGGGTGTGGGATCAGATAAACCCGTCTGCGGCAGCTGGCCACCATCACCTTGGTTTACCACAGGACTTGTGTGCTTTATTCGACCGTGAGCCGGCCCCTGCAATCACCATCTCCAGCATAGAGACACTGGGCCCCGGGACATCCATCCCTACCCACGGAGGGGTTAACATCCAGCTGCCAGCCCAACGTCCCCGGGATCCCACACCAAAACATAAAAACAAAAAAGTGAGCCGGAGTATGAGATGGTATACATGGAACTTGTGAGACCATGTTCACACTGGCCATGAGACAAATTCAGAGTGTCGGCGCGACCCCCGGGTCCGGAGAACCCCTCGAGCCGTACCGTAGACCCGGATCCGAGCAGCACTGGCTGCTGGCACGGGAGTGGGGGGGTGGCACACTATATATTATGGTATTTGGCTTCAGGCAGAACTACAGGCTGTGACAGCAATTTATTTATTTTTTTAAACTTACACTATTTTCTTTAGCAGTAGGGTACTATGGAGTTTATGTACGCTATGAAGCCAAAAAAAGAACGCAACTGTGCTGGAATTAATTGAGATGGTGGCACTACACTACACCTGAGCTTGTTGTTTTGTCAATTTTGGGACCTTTTTTAGGAAGCTGTAATACCTATTCCTAGTAGAATGGGATGTAGCAGTGCTGGGATTGTTGATGTGTTCATTGGCTGGAAAAAGGCACGAGGAAGTCAGAAATGAAAATGAAAGTATCAGAGCGAATACCATATTAGCCGTCGGATAGCGAATACCTCGAATACCCCATTAGCCGTCGGATACCGAATAGTGGCGAATACATTCGCTCATCCCTAAATTTCACTCATTGTGATAACAAAAAAAAAACAAACATTGTGTGTTTTTGGTTCTATATTTATTTTAAATTATGTCTAAATGTCCCCACTATCTGATATTAACCAGGAATTTGTTCAAATATATTGTAATATGAGATCTATACGAATATTTAGTCCATCGGGTTGTCTCATACCCAAACGGAATATTCAATAGGAAATCAGGATTTGCATTTTGTGGTATTAAAAAAGTAACCAGACCAGTTAGAGGAGGCGATTTCAGGTGGAAAATATTAAATAGGGAATCCTATTGGGTATTCCGTTTGGATACAAGACAACCCGATGGTCTAAATATTCGTAGAGATCTCATATTAAAATATAATTGAACAAACTCCTGGTCTGAATTCTAATCTAGTTTCTTTCTTATGGCAGTTCAAAAAGGTTCCTTTTATGAAATAATTATCGAGGTCTCCATAAGCAATGTAGTGTTAGAGGTTCCCACTATAACATGATGGAGGTTCCCTCAGGTTAGTTAATGATTGAAGTTCCCGTGAATAATACAATAATGGATTTTCCTATACATTAAGTATTGGTGGGAGGTTTTTTTTTCTTCAATATAAGATGAAGGTTCCCTTGAACTCTGCATTGGTGATGGATCTTAATGGTAATATAATGTTATGTAATTATACTGCATTTTCTGTCTCTTTCATCATTATAACTTGGATTTCTATGGATGTAAGGTAAAGCAGTTTCTGCAACAATATCATATTTAATTGGATTTCCTTTAGTTCTGCCTTTTATATTTACTAATTTTGGTTCCACATTTTTCAGGTGTGGTATAGATATTAATACCTCATGATATGAAATGTTTGTTGGAATGGAGATCTGTGGTTGATAATACTGATTGAAATATCTGTTTTTTATTTTTTTATGTACAACCAATAGTTCTTCCAGTCTTTATACTCAAATTTCTTTTACATATTTATTTGATATATACTTACCTGATTAGAACTGGTTCCTATAGTTTGGATATGTGTTTTTTTTCTTGTCTTAATGCACATTTATATCCATATGATTTGTTCCATCGCTTTTAATGCCGCAAGGGTTAAACTCAAGTGGACAAGTAAATTAAGGCACCTGTGGATTGCAAAGGATTTCCTTTATAACTTTAAAAAGTCTCTCACAGTGAAGAGGACATCCCTTGACAAAGACTACACTCATGTAGTTGAAACGCGTCGCTGTTGTCATACCATTTTTTTCCCCGCTGGAGTGTCAGCTTGACTTTTACATGTATTGTAAGTGTTGATTTTATGAATTTGCTAAACATCAAATAAGTCCTGGAAATTTTATTATCTGATTCCTGGTCATTGCGCTGGACAGAAGTCTTTTTCCTGTTCACTAATACTGAGGAACCACATCTTAAAGTCTGGCTGCTGAAGGTTCAGATTCCAACATAAAAATGGGTGAGGTAATTTTTTTTTTCTTGCACTCTGCCATAAAGGCCTGACTGGTGGAGGGCTGCAGTGATAGTTGACTTTGTGGAACTTTCTTCCATCTCCCTACAGCATATCTTGTATATGGAGCTCAGCCACAGTGATTTTGGGGTTCTTCTTTACTTCTCTCACCAAGGCTCTTCACCCACGATTGCTCAGTTTGGCTGGACGGCCAGGTCTAGGAAAAGTTCTGGTGGTCCAAAACTTCTTCCATTTAAGGATTATGGAAGCCACTGTGCTCTTAGGAACCTTGAGTACTGCAAAAATTCTTTTGTAATCTTGGCCAGATCTGTGCCTTGCCACAATGCTGTTTCTGAGCTCCCTGGGCAGTTTCTTTTGACCTCATGATTCTCATTTGGTCTGACATGCTGTAAGGGGTGGTCAGACCCCTTACAAAGAGGTGCAGTGTTTCCCCTGAAGATACCCCCGCTGGGGTAGACAAAGCTGTTGATGTTTTATGTTGATGTTTTATTGTAATTGCACTGTATAGCTGGGTTTCCCCTAGTGGCCGAGTGGGACGGCTGTCCCCATAGAAACTGTGCAGGAGGGAGGAGGAGCCGGGAGCTTAGGGGGAAAGAGAGTGTGTGTGTGTGTAAAAGTCAGTTGATTCCGGGACGGGGGAGAAGGAACAGCCAGGGGCAGAGTGTGGAGCTGAGTGGGCAGAAAGAAAGAAAGAAAGAAGGGAAGAAGAGAAGAAGTGTCCTCAAGGGTGAAGCAGAATTGGTGTGGGTCCAATCTGTGTTAGCCGGAGTGGGAGCCAGGTGAAGTGGAGTAGCCGGGCACATCCCCACTAGAGGAGACGACAAGGAAAGATTTCCCCGGACAGGAATTGTGACCGTGCGCTGCAAAATCCGTGCATTGAGCTGTCTGTGAAACTCTGTGCAATAAAGATGTCGTTTGGTTTATCTGATCCCTGCCTGAAGAGTCTTCCTGCGGCTGAAAGTATGCTCTTTTCCACCACACTCTGCCCCACAGAACAATCCCCTGTCCCAATAGTGACGGCGGAGCCGGGGGTAAGCCTGAGCGAAACCGGGGCCACGACTACAATCCCCGAGGCACCCCTGGCACCCCGTTACATGCACTGTGTGTGAGCTGTGAGATCTTATATAGATAAGTGTGTGCCTTTCCAAATCAAGTCTTATCAGTTCAATTAAACACAGCTTGACTCCCATGAAGGAGTACAAGGAAATGGACAACATGTGACTAAAGCTGGTGTCACACACAGCGACAACGACGTCGCTGCTACGTCACCATTTTCTGTGACGTTGCAGCGACGTCCCGTCGCTGTCGCTGTGTGTGACATCCAGCAACGACCTGGCCCCTGCTGTGAGGTCGCCGGTCGTTGCTGAATGTCCAGCTTCATTTTTTGGTCGTCACTCTCCCGCTGTGACACACACATCGCTGTGTGTGACAGCGAGAGAGCGACGAAATGAAGCGAGCAGGGAGCAGGAGCCGGCGTCTGGCAGCTGCGGTAAGCTGTAACCAGCGTAAACATCGGGTAACCAAGGGAAGACCTTTCCCTGGTTACCCGATATTTACCTTCGTTACCAGCCTCCGCTCTTGCTGCCAGTGCCGGCTCCTGCTCTATGCACATGTGGCTGCAGTACGCATCGGGTAATTAACCCGATGTATACTGTAGCAAGGAGAGCAAGGAGCCAGCGCTAAGCAGTGCGCGCGGCTCCCTGCTCTCTGCACTGTGACATGTAGCTGCAGCACACATCGGGTTAATTAACCCGATGTGTACTGTACCTAGGAGAGCAAGGAGACAGCGCTAAGCGCGGCTCCTTGCTCTCTGCACATGTAGTGACGTTATGATCGCTGCTTCTGCTGTGTTTGACAGCTAAGCAGCGATCATAACAGCGACTTACAAGGTCGCTGTTACATCACCGAAAATGGTGACGTAACAGCGACATCGTTGTCGCTGTCGCTTAGTGTGAACCCAGCTTTAAATATGAGAGTCTGAGAAAAGGGTCTGAATACTTATGACCATGTGATTTTTAAGTTTTTCTTGTTTAATAAATTTGAAAAAATTTCTACATTTCTGTTTTTTTCTGTCAAGATGGGGTGCAAAGTGTACGTTAATGAGAAAAAGATGAACATTTCTGAATTTACCAAGTGGCTGCAATGAAATAAAGGGTGAAACATTTAAAGGGGTCTGAATACTTTCTGTACCCACGGTACATCAATTAATTGCAGTATAAATTAATTAAAGTATTGCAGATATCCCTCCGGGATATTCCCTCCTGGAATCTGGCTGGTTTCTGTGTCCAGACTCCTAACAGAGGCTCCACGGACTTTTTTCATTTGCATATTTCCCAGGGGGCAATGCACCTAGGATTTCACTGTATTGAGCGCCCTCGCTGGCTGCCGGCAGTGTTTTCTCTGGCTGGTCTCCCCGAGATCAATGACTGTTTTGTGTTGTTGGTCTACTAGGCATTGCTCCCACCTGGCCAGAATCCTACTTCACACTGATGAGGGGCAATAACCCGAAACAGCTGTCTGTGGATGGATACCTGGCCTTGGTATTTCCCTTGTCATATCTTTAAACTTGTCAAAAAGTTGGATATTGACTAAAAGGGCCACTTCATATGGTGGTTATGGTGGTCTCCTAAAAAGAGCCACTCCTTGGCTGGGTCCTTCCCGGAGGGATATCTGGCTGGTTTCTGTGTCGAGACTCCTAACAGAGGCTCCACGGACTTTTTTGATTTGCATATTTCCCAGGGGGCAATGTACCTAGGATTTCACTGTATTGAGCGCCCTCGCTGGCTGCTGGCAGTGTTTTCTCTGGCTGGTCTCCCCGAGATCAGTGATTGTTTTGTCTTGTTGGTCTACTAGGCATTGCTCCCACCTGGCCAGAATCCTACTTCACACTGATGAGGGGCAATACCCCGAAACTGCTGTCTGTGGATGTACTGTGCACGTTATTTAGCATTTGCACTATTTTCTGGCAGGGATACGTAGGATACCTAGGGTGTTAGGGGCAGTCGACGAGGAGTGGGACACCATATCGCCATATAGGGTGTCGACCTCTGCTTACAGGTAGGGCTTAGACGGGAGTGCCTTTACAGGGCAAGCAATTCACCCTTATCTGTCCACCCTGATGGTCTTATTTATCATTTAAATAAGTTTGCTTGTAAACATAGATGTGGTAATTTTAATAATTAATAAAATTTGACATTTTTAGAGGGTACATTTTTCCTGTTTTGCTACTTAATTTGACCCTAGACATCATAATTCATACATGAAATTAAAAAAAACTAACATTTGGCCACTCTGGACCAACTTCGGAGACCAATTCTCCTGACTCATTGCCATGGAACACTGAACAGTACTGCTTAGTGCACAACTGTGGGGGTGTCAGTGTCTGGTATCTTAACAGTTTTGCAAGGACTACAGCCGTTCTTCAGAACCAGGTGGCTATAGACTCGACCATTTTAATGTACATGGCCGAATATGCATACTGAGTAATGTTGACTATGATCTGCTCTCCTCGAGCCGGGCTCCAATAGCTGATTCCGGAAAGCTGGTTTCCGTCTCTCTGCTGGGGTGGTGGGTACGCAGCATGAGCAAGGCTTGAAGGACCCCTGCTGGGGTGCGCTTCTTTTGCCTATAACACTTCTTGGATGGCCCTTCAGCAATCGCATTAACCACAGCCACTGCATACCACCCATGGGGTCCATCCTCTTTCACAAATCAAACTTGGTCCCCCAGTTGAGAGCGGGATCCACACACCAAGCCGGTGTTTATGTCCACCTTCTCTATGCTTCCTTTCTTCTGGATGAACCTGTAGCCCCACCTGCGATTAAGGTGCCGGATTACCTCGTAGGTCACACAACAACTATATAAACAGAAAAAAGATTAAAATTGATGGTGTTGGCCCTTTAAAGAATAATGAGGGTAAAATCATAGAAAGCGATGTGGGAAAAGCAAATGTTTTAAATACTTTTTTCTCAACTGTGTTCACACAGGAAAAGCATATGCCAGGGGAAATGCAGAGTGATCATGTAAATGCCCCATTAAGTATGACCTGCCTAACCCAGGAAGAAGTGCAGAACCGACTTAGTAACATTAAAATTGACAAATCACCAGGCCCTGATGGCATTCACCCTCGGGTATTAAGGGAGTTAAGTAATGTGATAGACAGGCCTCTATTCCTTTTATTTAAAGACTCTATAGAAACTGGGTCTGTTCCACTGGATTGGCGGCTAGCAAATGTGGTACCAATATTCAAAAAAGGGTGCAAAAGGGAACCTGGAAACTATAGGCCGGTAAGCTTAACATCTGTTGTGGGTAAAATGTTTGAAGGGTTTTTAAGGGATACTATTATGGAATGTCTCAATTTAACAACTGTTTAACTCCATATCAACATGGATTTATGAAGGATCGCTCCTGTCAAACTAACCTGATCAGCTTCTATGAGGATGTAGGCTCTCACATGGACTGAGGAGAAGCATTGGATGTCATTTATCTCGACTTCGGTAAAGCATTTGACACTGTCCCACATAAAAGACTGCTAAGTAAAATGAGAAAGCTTGGGCTCGGGGAAAATGTGTGTAGATGGGTAGGTAGCTGGCTTAGTGGTAGAAAACAAAGAGTGGTTATTAATGGTGCATACTCAGATTGGGCCAGGGTTACTAGTGGGGTGCCACAGGGGTCTGTATTGGGCCCCCTACTATTTAATATATTTATTAATGATCTGGTGGATGGTTTACAGAGTAAAATATCAGTATTTGCAGATGATACAAAACTATGTAAGGTAGTTAACACAAAGGAGGACAGTTTGCAACTACAGATGGACTTGAGTAAATTGGAGAATTGGGCTGAAAAATGGCAAATGAGGTTTAACACAGATAAGTGTAAGGTTATGCACATGGGAAGGAGAAACAGATGCTACGATTACTTACTAAATGGGAAACTGCTGGGGAAATCAGACATGGAAAAAGACTTAGGCATCTTAGTGAATAAGAATCTAAATTGGAGTGCCCAGTGTCAGACAGCAGCCACCAAAGCAAATAGGGTGATGGGATGCATTAGAAGAGGTCTGGGGGCACGAGATGAAAACATCATTCTCCCTCTGTACAAATCACTAGTCAGACCACACTTGGAGTATTGTGTGCAATTTTGGGCGCCGATGCTGAAGAAAGACATTACTGAACTTGAAAGGGTTCAGAGGCGGGCTACTAAAATAATAAATGGAATGGGTGCATTACAATACACGGAAAGGTTATCAAAATTAGGTCTATTTACTCTAGAAAAGAGAAGACTTGGGGGAGACCTAATAAATATGTACAAATATATCAGAGGGCCATATAGAGATCTCTCCCATGATCTGTTTGTACCAAGGACTATGACAAGAACAAGGGGGCATTCTTTTCGATTGGAGGAAAGAAAATTCCTACATCAGCATAGAAGAGGGTTCTTCACGGTAAGAGCAGTGAGGCTCTGGAACTCTCTTCCTGAGGAAGTGGTGATGGCCAACTCACTGAATGAATTTAAGAGAGGAATGGATGCATTTCTTGTTAGCAAAAGTATAGAAGGTTATAAATAGCATAATCTTACAGGTAGATAGAAGAGCGACCAAGATTATTAGAGGAATGGGTGGGCTGCAATACCAAGACAGGTTATTAAACTTGGGGTTAGTTAGTTAGGAAAAACAAAGGCTTAGGGGGATCTAATCACAATGTATAAATATATGAGGGGACAGTACAGAGACCTTTCCAAAGATCTCTTTACACCTAGGCCTACGACTGGAATACGGGGGCATCCGCTACGTCTTGAGGAAAGAATGTTTAATCATAATCACAGATGAGGATTCTTTACTGTACGAGCAGTGAGACTATGGAGCTCTCTGCCGTATGATGTTGTATTGAGGGATTCACAAGTAAAATTTAAGCAGAGCCTGATCGCATTAATTGAAAAATATAATATTACCAGTTATGTATATTGGATTTTATGACAGGGTATTGATCCAGGGAACTAGTCTGATTGCCGTATGTGGAGTCAGGAAGGAATTTTTTCCCCATTGGAGCTTATTTGACACATTGGGGTTTTTTTGCCTTCCTCTGGATCAACATGTTAGGCTACGGGTTGAACTAGATGGACTAAGGGGCACTTTGCACACTGCGACATCGCAGGTGCGATGTCGGTGGGGTCAAATTGAAAATGACGCACTTCCGGCATCGCATGCGACATCGCAGTGTGTAAAGGCTGGATGATACGATTAACGAGCGCAAAAGCGTCGTAATCGTATCATCGGTGCAGCGTCGGCGTAATCCATGATTACGCTGACGCGACGGTCCGATGTTGTTCCTCGCTCCTGCGGCAGCACACATCGCTGTGTGTGAAGTCGCAGGAGCGAGGAACGTCTCCTACCGGCCTCACTGCGGCTTCCGTAGGATATGCGGAAGGAAGGAGGTGGGCAGGATGTTTACATCCTGCTCATCTCCGCCCCTCCGCTCTGATTGGCCGCCTGCCGTGTGACGTCGCAGTGACGCCGCACGACCCGCCCCCTTAACAAGGAGGCGGGTCGCCGGCCACAGGGACGTCGCACGGCAGGTGAGTGTGTGTGTGAAGCTGGCGTAGCGATAACTTTCGCTACGCCAGCTATCACCACATATCGCTGCTGCGACGGGGGCGGGCACTATCGCACTCGGCATCGCAGCATCGGCCTGCGATGTCGTAGTGTGCAAAGCCCGCCTTAGAGTCTCCCTTCAACCTTAAAAACTATGAAACTGATGGTGCCACGTGCCACCACCCAGAAGTGTCAGCTGGGTGCGCACCCAAGCCTCCCACTTCTTCTTCCCCTATATCACATGGGCTACCTAGTTGGCTTCAGCCTGATGTAAGGATGGGAGTTTCTCGGCAGGAGGGTGGTGGTGCAAGTACCTTGAGGTCAGGGGTGCACTCACTGCAGCCATGGGTAAAGGTAGCTTATGCTCTGGGTGGACGTCTGAAGCAGGTGTGGTCTCTTGGGCTTCAGGTTTTCGCTCCAGCCAGGCCACCAGCAATTGTCGGGTCTGCTCCCCTCGGCTAAGGACTGGTTGAGGGGCAGTCATTGCGGCCGCCAATTTGGGTGGTGGTGCAGCCTTCGCCGCCAGTTGTCTTAAGGAGTCCCAATTTTTAGGAATTCTTTTACAGACCTGCAGACCCCCAGATCACCTTTCCTTGGCCTGCGCGGTCACCCACTACTGCCAGTGTCAATGGTCACGACTGCTATGGTCACGTAAGCCATACCATTGGCAATCTCTGATCAGGAAAGGCTCTTTGTTCCAGTCTCCGTCCATCTCCCGTAACTTCAGGGACCAAAATGGTTTTGGATTGCTCTCTTGGGGGAGTCTCCATTTTCCGGACCACACCCTCCAGCGTTGGACCTCTTCCGGTTCCTCCTACTGTTTTTTCAGAGCCACTGCCTATTCTCCATCAGCTTCATGGGAAAGGTGGGCTCTCTCTCTCTGATGCATCTGCTGAGGGTGGGCTCTGCTGCACATAGGGAGCATCCTAATCCCCATTGGATTCCGAGTATACAGGGTACAGTTTTGCGCTCTTTTCCCTCTGTATCGCCCACTATGGGTGGGGCTTGCAGTCGGTCCTAAGCCATACCCTCTTATATTTGTTTGAACTACTGGTAACCTTTTGCATCTTAGGCGTCTTCCCCGCAGCCCATCTTGAAGGGTTATGCAGGGGACAGCCCAGCTCACTGTGCAACTTGAAGGACAGTACGAATCCTGGGCTATGGGGGCTCCACACTCCTATGCCATAAAGAGTTTGTGTGTATGGATGACTTCGGGTAGGGTGTATGGCACTTAGTGTTCTCTTCAGGGTGGTATCCATCACTCTGTAGCCGCTCCCCGTCGTAGAAGCAGTAGTAAAACACTTGACACTGGAGTGCTTTTGGCAATAATAATAATAATAATAATTTGAACACTTTATTTTCCTCCTCAGCGGTGACAGACATGGCCTCACTCCTACATATTATTCTTTGGGGATATGCTCTCACGGCCTATCCCCGCTATCTAGTCAGCAAGGTGCCGGTCATCTGTGCCTCCTTTCCCCAACCATTACCACCACTGTATGATTCTCTGCTCCTATTACTCTCTAGTCTGCTCAACTCCTTAAGTCCACCGGGGTGAGCCGTAGGCTTCAAACCTTAAGAGGATACCTCCAGGTTCCCTGACTGGACCTCAGTCCATCCCACGTCTTTCATACACTAACTGTCATGCAGAACTGACTCCTCACCAGGCTCAGCTCTCTAACCAACCCACTGGCCATCTGTCACTTCTCCCATCTTGACTCCGAACCACCTCCATACTGGGGATCAACCCACCCTGTCTACATCTATGGAAACCTGAGGGCACTAAACATTGTCAACACATTTTCAACACATTAAACATTTCATAAACATACTCTTTGCATTATCAGGCCTCAACGCGAGGTGGCGCCGGCCGCTACACGGTCCCATCTCTGCTACATCAAGGAACCAAATTTTGTTAGCATTAGTACATTATAATATTTCAAGAATATTTATAACTAGCTGTAGTACCCGGGCGTTGCCCGGGATAGTAACTGTCGCGCTCTCTCTCCCAGTCTCTGTCTGTCTCTGATATCTGTCTTTGTGTCTCTGTCTGTCTGTATCAGTCTCTTTGTCTGTCTCTGTATCAGCCTCTCTGTCTCTCTCTGTCTCTGTCTCTCTCTATCTCTGTGTCTGTCTGTCTCTCTCTGTCTGTCAGCCTCGTTTCAGGTCTGTCTCGTTCCAGGTCTGTCTCGTTCCAGGTCTGTCTCGTTCCAGGTCTGTCTCTTTCCCCCTCTGTCTCTTTCCCCCTCTGTCTCTTTCCCAGTCTGTCCCTTTCCAGGTCTGTCTCTTTCCAGGTCTGTCTCTTTCCAGGACTGTCTCTTTCCCCATCTGTCTCTTTCCCCATCTGTCTCTTTCCCCATCTGTCTCTTTCCCCGTCTGTCTCTTTCCCCGTCTCTCCCTTTCCCCGTCTGTCCCTTTCCCCATCTGTCCCTTTCCCCGTCTGTCCCTTTCCCCGTCTGTCCCTTTCCCCATCTCTTTACTTGTCTCTGTCTCTTTCCCTGTCTTTCTCTGTCTCTGTCTCTTTCCCTGTACATTTCCCTTTCTGCCTGTCTCTTTCCCTGTCTGCCTGTCTCTTTCCCTGTCTGTTTGTGTCTGTCTGCCTCTGTCTCTGTCTCTTTCCCTGTCTGTCTCTGTCTGTCTGTTTCTGTCTCTCTATCCGTCTCCCCACCGACATCTTATTACCTCACACATAAGCTTCTTATACTAACATTTTATTTTGTTCCTATAGCAACCAATTACAACTACTATTAATAACCTAATAGCTCGCAGCTCCATTGACTTTAATGGAGGCAGGATTCTTGGAGAGTAACTGTAAAGCTCTGGGTTAAATTTTCCCGTCAAAACATAGTCTATGACGTTCCCTGAGTCACATGAGGCATCTTTGCAAAATTTTGTTATTGTAAATGCGATGGTGCGGATTCCTTTAGCGGACATACACACATATATACACACATATGTGACGCCCTGGCCTATCAGGTCGTCACAGGATATTGTGCAATCTGCCCTTATGCATGGCATCCAATCCTCCTTGGTTATGGGTCCCTGGCCTTAGGTGTTGCTAAGAACAAGCTAATCAAAATCCTAGAAACACTCTGTACCACACCCACCAAACACACCAATGGACAGCCTGAAGGGAATAGGGCCGCCCACTTGGGGGGTTGGTTAGGGAGGGTCAGGAGTGTTAGGAGCAGTCAGTTGTGTGATGACTCTCGTGAGGAAAGGTCACAAGTCAGTTGGAGGAGGTCAGGACCTGGGCTCCTTGTTAATACTAGGTGGCAGACATTGGTCTGGGCCTGGTAGGAGCTGGAACCCCGGTCGCAGGGGATCGTGTCAAGGGGCACGGAACTGCCGAGGAGGCCATCTCTGGGCAGGGGCCAGGGCACAACGGGATACGTGGACCCTAGGCCGGGAAGTAGCTTCAAGCGGCCTGGTAATTTACCCGACGAGGGAGAAGTGTTCAAGAATTATTCTCCACCCGCTCCAAAATCAGTGTACCAACGCAACGAGGGGATAGGACTTTCTCAATACATAGTCCAGAAAATTCTAAGCGTGAACCCTGAGAGCAAGCTCACTCCGTTAGCCATACGGGTGAGTGGGGCCCCGACTAGTTCTATACTACAGGGGGCAACCAGTAAAGAAGGTGCCAAGGGAAAGGTCACAGGCTAACAAGCAACACCAACGGGCACGGTATCCAGATGTGCTCCCTCCCTGCTGCAGCAGTGCTCAGAATTTCGGTTTACAAGTTGTCAGTGTCAGCGTTATTGGACTCAGTGAGTACGCAGCGACCCTTTCCTCCCCAACGGCATTCCCTTATTACCATTACCAAGCCCTGGGGCATTCCTCCTACCCATGGAGGGGTTAAACATTTAGCTGCCATCCCATCGCTACCGGGCGCTCCCAACAGTAGCGGTGGTACTCCACCTTACCACACACCGTGGGTGGGGTCACGAACTCTAAACACAAAATTCCCCCTGTAACTACCCCCCTTTTATTTCGAGTGGCCGCACGACTCCTCCCGGGTCCAGAGACCCCTCGAGCCACCGCGGATCCGGATCCGAGCAGTCTTGGCTGCTGATGCTGGGGCGGTACACCTCGAAACTTCTGGCGTCACGAACAGGATGCGAGCAGGACCCCCTCACCTGGGTGACGTGTGCCTTAGAAACGAAAACTGCGATTCAAAATTCCTCTTCCCGCCAATTCTGCCATTTTCCGCCATCTTTTCGCGCCAAAACTCTGTCTTCCCCGCGAAAGCACGCGAAGCCTAAGCCCCGCCCTTCATCTTGCGTATGAGCCCGGAACTGGAAGTTCCCAGAGGGCCACAACGCGCGAAAGAGTGCTGAGTGAAAACCGAGGGGGCGTGCCGGAAAGTAACAACAGCGGAAGAGAAGCAGGGACGCCAGGACTCTGCCATAACGTTCCTCGATGACGCAGAGTCAAGATGGCGGAGAGGCGCAGCTGTTCAGCAGAGGCTCCCGGAGCAGCCCTGCAGATGGAGATGTGAGGGATGGCCGCGGCAGTGCAAACCAGTGAAACCGAAGTTCCACGAGAGGAGCGGGTAAGCGGTTACCCAGTCTCAGATGATTTTCTTAATCTGGCCGATGCGGCTGTGGGATCAGAGCCGCCCCCGCTCTGCTGCGACTGACCCTGAGGCGCTGCCCGCACCACCGGCAGCGGATCTCGCAACTTCTGAAAGATATGATCAGTCTGTGGCTTCCGACCAAATTAACCCGGTTACCGTAGACTCGGAACCGGAGGCGATGGAAGAAGGCAATTGGGGTTCCAGTACCCCAGAAGCAGCTTGGCTGCCACGTTATGGAGGAAACAGCCGCAGGATGATCCTGTCGTCACGGGCACAGTTGGCGTTGAAGATCAGAGAAATCGAAGCAGAGTCCACCTCAGATGAGGAGATCTCAGTTGATGCTTTGGAAGTAGTGCCTATCTGCCGTCGCTGCGGTTTACCAGGGCACTTTGCAAGAGTGTGCCCAGGAGGTGCCCAACATTAAAATGGGGACCGGAACCTGCAAGTTTCAGAGTTTCAAATAGACTGTACCCTCCTTGTTGAACCTTTCTCCCACTCTTTGTTCAAGGGCAAAGGCCATCAGGACCTTGTACGGTGTGGTGCTGGTAGACGGCACCAGGAGGCCCCGGTGGGGGTCGGCGCAAGGGGCAACGGCTACCAGGTTGCTCAGGGCCTTTACAAAGAAGAGTGTTGAAAAATGTTATAATGCCAGTAGTTTTACGATGCCATAGAACTGATAGGTATTGGTGTTTTCGTTTGTTATTTTCCACAGTTTGCTATTTTTCATGTAGAAGTGTTAGCAAATGAATGCTTGAGTAACCAATTGCAAATGAACGAAGAAGTTACTTGATTGACAACCAGATTCCTTTACAGAGTGTACACCCGGTACATGGACTCCGTTACGTATATATATATATATATACAGTTAGGTCCAGAAATATTTGGACAGTGACACAAGTTTTGTTATTTTAGCTGTTTACAAAAACATGTTCAGAAATACAATTATATATATAATATGGCCTGAAAGTGCACACTCCCAGCTGCAATATCAGAGTTTTCACATCCAAATCGGAGAAAGGGTTTAGGAATCATAGCTCTGTAATGCATAGCCTCCTCTTTTTCAAGGGACCAAAAGTAATTGGACAAGGGACTCTAAGGACTGCAATGTACTCTGAAGGCGTCTCCCTCGTTAACCTGTAATCAATGAAGTAGTTAAAAGGTCTGGGGTTGATTACAGGTGTGTGGTTTTGCATTTGGAAGCTGTTGCTGTGACCAGACAACATGCGGTCTAAGGAACTCTCAATTGAGGTGAAGCAGAACATCCTGAGGCTGAAGAAAAAGAAAAAATCCATCAGAGAGATAGCAGACATGCTTGGAGTAGCAAAATCAACAGTCGGGTACATTCTGAGAAAAAAGGAATTGACTGGTGAGCTTGGGAACTCAAAAAGGCTTGGGCGTCCACGGATGACAACAGTGGTGGATGATCGCTGCATACTTTCTTTGGTGAAGAAGAACCCGTTCACAACATCAACTGAAGTCCAGAACACTCTCAGGGAAGTAGGTGTATCTGTCTCTAAGTCAACAGTAAAGAGAAGACTCCATGAAAGTAAATACAAAGGGTTCACATCTAGATGCAAACCATTCATCAATTCCAAAAATAGACATGCCAGAGTTAAATTTGCTGAAAAACACCTCATGAAACCAGCTCAGTTCTGGAAAAGTATTCTATGGACAGATGAGACAAAGATCAACCTGTACCAGAATGATGGGAAGAAAAAAGTTTGGAGAAGAAAGGGAACGGCATATGATCCAAGGCACACCACATCCTTTGTAAAACATGGTGGAGGCAACGTGATGGCATGGGCATGCATGGCTTTCAATGGCACTGGGTCACTTGTGTTTATTGATGACATAACAGCAGACAAGAGTAGTCGGATGAATTCTGAAGTGTACCGGGATATACTTTCAGCCCAGATTCAGCCAAATGTCGCAAAGTTGATCGGACGGCGCTTCATAGTACAGATGGACAATGACCCCAAGCATACAGCCAAAGCTACCCAGGAGTTCATGAGTGCAAAAAAGTGGAACATTCTGCAATGGCCAAGTCAATCACCAGATCTTAACCCAATTGAGCATGCATTTCACTTGCTCAAATCCAGACTTAAGACGGAAAGACCCACAAACAAGCAAGACCTGAAGGCTGCGGCTGTAAAGGCCTGGCAAAGCATTAAGAAGGAGGAAACCCAGCGTTTGGTGATGTTCATGGGTTCCAGACTTAAGGCAGTGATTGCCTCCAAAGGATTCGCAACAAAATATTGAAAATAAAAATATTTTGTTTGGGTTTGGTTTATTTGTCCAATTACTTTTGACCTCCTAAAATGTGGAGTGTTTGTAAAGAAATGTGTACAATACCTACAATTTCTATCAGATATTTTTGTTCAAACCTTCAAATTAAACGTTACAATCTGCACTTGAATTCTGTTGTAGAGATTTCATTTCAAGTCCAATGTGGTGGCATGCAGAGCCCCACTCGCGAAAATTGTGTCACTGTCCAAATATTTCTGGACCTAACTGTATATATATATATATATATATATATATATATATATGTGTATATATAAGTAAACATGAACCATGGTCATAGGACTGGCGTGACCAACACGAACTTGTGTTTTGTATATAGTTGCACCTCCTGTGCCAACCAGAGTCGTCTAAGACCACACCCGGGACCTTAACCTGGTCACGGACCCGTGGATAGATTTCCAGGGGTTCAGGTTGTTTGGGTGGCGGGTTATTGGGATCCAGGACATTGGGACTGAACTGTCGCAGGAAGGGGCTGCAACGGAGCAGGTTGAGCCTCCGTTACCACTAAAACCGGTAGCGTCCCACCATTGGGCGATGAACTCTTCAACATGTTTAGTAACGTTTAAGAAAAGTGCCTCACCTGCGTGAGATGAAAAATTGCAAATAAAAATGTTAACCTTGTTTTAATCTTTTCTACAGTTAAAAAAATAAATAATAAACCTCTGGTGTCCTGTAGCTCGGGGACGAGCTACGTTTAACTAAGGGGGAATGTGACGCCCTGGCCTATCAGGTCGTCACAGGATATTGTGCAATCTGCCCTTATGCATGGTATCCAATTCTCCTTGGTTATGGGTCCCTGGCCTTGGGTGTTGCTAAGAACAAGCTAATCAAAATCCCAAAAACACTCTGCACCACACCCACCAAACACACCAATGGATAGCCTGAAGGGAATAGGGCCGCCCACTTGGGGGGTTGATTAGGGAGGGTCAGGAGTGTTAGGAGCAGTCAGTTGTGTGGTGACTCTCGTGAGGAGAGGTCACAAGTCAGTTGGAGGAGGTCAGGAGCTGGGCTCCTTGTTAATACTAGGTGGCAGACGTTGGTCTAGGCCTGGTAGGAGCTGGAACCCCAGTCGCAGGGGATCGTGTCAAGGGGCACGGAACTGCCGAGGAGGGCAGCCGGCGGCCTTGTGCCACCTCCGGGCAGGGGCCAGGGCACGACGGGGTACGTGGATCCTAGGCTGGGAAGTAGCTTCAAGCGTCCTGGTTATTTACCCGACGAGGGTGAAGTCTTCAAGAATCGTTCTCCACCCGCTCCAAAATCGGGGTACTAGCGCAACGAGGGGGATAGGACTTTCCCAATACATAGTCCAGAAAATCCCAGGCGTGAACCCTGAGAGCAAGCTCACTCCATTAGCCATACGGGTGAGCGGGCCCCGACTAGTTCTATACTATAGGGACCAACCAGTAAAGAAGGTGCCAAGGGAAAGGTCACAGGCTAACAAGCAACACCAACGGGCACGGGATCCAGATGTGCTCCCTCCCTGCTGCGGTGGTGCTCAGAATTTCGGTTTACAAGTTGTCGGTGTCAGCACCGTGGGTGGTGTCACAAACTCTAAACACAACCCCCCCCCCCTGTAAATAGCCCCCCTTTATTTTGAGTGGCCGCACGACCCCTCCCGGGTTCGGAGACCCCGCAAGGCCACCACGGATCCGGATCCGAGCAGTCTTGGCTGCTGACTCTGGGCCGGTACACATACATATATACATACACACACACATACATACACTCGGCTTTATATATTAGATACAGGAAAATAGAGCAACACAATAGGGCTGAACACGACTGTCTCCTACAGAACTCTGAAGTTTTAAGTCTGTCATTTGTGTTTCATCCGTTTTATACAGATATACCTATAGACTTCAATGGCCAAGTCTGATCCCTACAACAGGTGAGAATAGGATATGTTCTGAGTCTCATGAGTCTAAGGCCCGTTTCACACGTCAGTGAAAAACACTGACGTTTTTCACTGGCGTGTAAAACACGCACATGTCCCTGCGTGTGCCGTGAATCACGGCACACGTGGGTTGTCTAAGTGCAATCCGGGCTCCGTTCTCCGTGGCCCGTGATTGCACTTAGTAATCAACTCACCTGTGCCCACTCCCGCTCTCCATGGTGCTGACCGCTCCCGCGGCGCAGCATCCGGCCGGCGCTGACCCCCGCAGCAGCTGCTTCCGGGTCGGCTGTGTCGTGCATCATGAATATATGCGACAATAATGAGCCGGCTCAGAAGCAGCAAGTTGCACGGGCTGCAGAGGACATCGCTGGACGCCGGGTGAGTTAAAATGTTTTTTATTTTAAAAGCACTTTTTTTCTGGCACGTGTTTCACGGACCACACCACTGCGTGGTCCGTGGGACATCAGTGATGCCAGAAAAAAATGGACATGTCTCCGTGCGGCAATCACGCACACGCGGGTACGCCGCACGGAGACACGTGCAGTGAAAAATCACTGACGTGTGAGCAGACCTATTCATTATAATGGGTCTGCGTATGTCAGTGATTCTGGTACTTTTAAAAAAAAGCACAAACGTACCAGAATCACTGACTGTGAAAGAGGCCTAACACACTGATCTGTTTTTAAAAGTAATGTGTGTATGAATCAATAAAACTCTAAGGCCGAGAAAAATAGTGTCAGACAGATCATTCACACATTAATGAATCCCATACATGTTATCCCACTGCTGTTCGTGCAGCTATGAGGGCTCTTTTCCATCTGCGATTAAATATTCTCTGCGATACTCGCCCACAAAGTGGGGTGAGTGTCATGCGTATGGTCTGCGTTTTTTTTTTCACCTAGCATTCGTATGACATGCGAGTGTCATGCGAGTGCTATGCGAGTGCCGTGCGAGTGGTATGTGAGTCTGTATATTTTCATACCAAGTATCCGTGTGACATGCGTATGCCATCCGTATTGCGATATTTTTCTCGCTCCCATAGGGTTGCATGGGGGTGCGAGAGCTGAGTCTCGCTGACAATCGCAGCATGCTGCGATTTCACTATTAGTGCGATTAGTGAGGAAAAACGCTCAGGATGGCATGGTCACATATTTAACACTGGTGCGAGTGCAATCCGATTTTTTTATCGGATTGCTCTCGCACCAGAAAAGCGCAGATGGAAAAGCGCACTGAAAGCCACAATGGGAGGGAAAGCTTCACAACTTTTTTTTTTTTTTTTTACGAGAAAATTCACTGATGAAATTCTGATGGTTATAACACAGGTGAAAATCAGATCCAAAACAGTGATGAAAGTCAGACCCTTATGTGCATATTAGAAAAATCACAGACATGTAAATGAGACCGAACGTCTACTGAAGAAGGTGTCAAACATCGGAGGGTCTGATTTCCAGCAGCGGGGCAGTTTTTGCTACGAATGATACAGCGGTTTTGTTAAGATTTTTGAAAATTGCAGCAATCAAAATTCAGCCTTTTCTATAATAATCCTGTGCGGTTTAATACCCAGCTTTCTTGGGTGCTTGAATGGCAAATCTGCCCTGATATGGCACAGGCTGGAGGATCAGTTCATAACTACGGTGCATGAACCGGTTTTCGTAAAAGCGAATAAACAAACAATGCGCATTATACAGAATACGATTTCACTTTTGTTTTCTGTAGCTTTACAGTCTGTAAAAGCTGGGTAACAGCCAGTACAAGGCGGGGACAGAGACAATACAGTACTATGCCTCCGGTTCATTGTGTGTATCTAGCATAAAGTATCTAGTATAAGGGCAACATGGTCAGAGCTTTTCCAGCCTCCGGAATACTATCCTGGTTTTCTTGTACCATGGAATTTATCAGTAGGTTTCCATTTTAACTGCCTGGAAAAGCTGGGGAGCAACCTCTGCACATATGTAACGCAGCTGGACTTATTCATTGCATTATGTACATGTCGCGGGCGGAGGAGGGGACGCCGCGCTCTCCCACTGCTCGGGTCCGGCTGCTGCTGCGGCTGCTGCGGCCTGCTGCTGCTGCTCGGTGGCTCGAGCGATGGGCCGGATCCCGGGGACTCGAGCGGCGCTCCTCGCCCGTGAGTGAAAGGGGATTGGGTTTTGGGATAGTTTATTGTCCGTGACGCCATCCACGGTTGTGGTGATTTGTTGACACCACCGCTGCTCTGTATGGGGATCCCGGGAGTGATGGTATGGAGCAGCTAGATGTTAGTCCTCCCCTCCGTGGGTAGGGGGTTGGTTGTCCCGGGGCCCAGTGATGAGGAGGGTGATGCAGGGCTTGGTGGGGTGCAGGGACGCGGGGGCAGCGCTGTGCCGCACGGCACTGTGGTACTCACTCAGCCTGAGACGATGACACAGTTCTCGGTAAAACACACGGCTGGAAAGACGGTTCCCACGGATGGCTGCACTTGCTTTTCCCCAGTAGTTGACGGTGACGGTCCCTTTTCCTGCACCTACGATGATGATGGTTTCGATGGGTTCCCACCGGTAACCCGCTCCCCGGCTTGGATATGGGCCGGAGGAGCCCTACTTTGCCCGCAGGCGCAGGCCCTGAGAAACTGGTGCCCTGGCAGTGGCGGTGTCTCTCTGTAACGGTTGGACTGTTGCCTTCAATCGGGACTTGCTTGTTGGGAGACCCAGAGGTCCCCTTCACTAACGGATTTGGCAAATTCACGGCGACTCCTAGCCTTGCCGGGATCCGAAAGGCCCCTGCCACTGGTGCTGACTGTTCTTCGTATACCGCCCCGGTACCGCCGGGCCACCACCCGTCCGTGGTCCTTTCGGCAACCTCCAAACAGCCACCCCTGCAGACAGTCACCGCCGTCTGCTGACCTTGCTGTCTCTGTCCGGGGCACACACCCTGACCAGCTTCAGGCTTTACAAACTGTTCCTTTGCACTGCCTCTACTCTTACTGTCCTCCTTTACCACTTCCTCCTACTTCACTCCCCTAGACTGTTCTGCCTGGTTCTCCCGCCTCCAGGGCTGTGAACTCCTCGGTGGGCAGAGCCAACCGCCTGGCCCACCCCCTGGTGTGGACATCAGCCCCTGGAGGAAGGCAGCAAGGATTTTAGGTTAGCCTTGGTGTTCCTATCTGGGGTGTAGGGTGTGGTGGTGTTATGACCTGTGACCCCTGGCTTTGCCCAGGGCGTCACATTCCCCCTTAGCAAAATGCAGACCGTCCGCGGGCTGCCCGTCCAACACCGGTTTTATTTTCTGAAAAATATATAAAAAGGTACACATAATACAACTTATGACATCATCCCACATCGGGAGGTTCAGTACTTAAACGTTGCAAACGGTAACATTAAAACGGTTGCGGCTGCTGCTCTCTCCCACCCAAGTAACCTGGCCCTGATGCTGCCCCTAAAACCCAGGCAGCACCCATTGACCTCAGTCCTGAACCAGTTACCCGAGCGGGATCTGTCCTTCCCCTCCAGAGGGTAGCCACCGGTTCCTGTGGTGGCTGAGCCCCAGCCTGCTCCACTGTGGGCCCTCCCTCCAACCTGCCTCTCCGGAGGCGGTAAACGGTGTGCTGCAACAACAGATTTATATTTACAAGCCACTTAACGTTTGTGGTTGCCCTGCAAGTTCACGGGCTAGTCCATAGAAGTTTCTATGCAAACAACTTTTCAAGCGGTCCCCACGGGGACAACGGTGTCGGCAACGGCCGGTTTCCAATCACGGTAGACAATCAGGTAAATCTTCGGTTATCATTCTCATTTTTGCAAAACTTTTTCAAACACACTTTAAACACACGTTTTCTGGTCCCAACGGGGACGGTGCAACGGTGCTCCGCTGCCATTATTCAGAGTCCTCGATTTCACCTGAGGGAGGGGGCGCGGCGCTCACACGGGACTCCTGGCTGCCCTTCAACTTAACATCCAGCGCGAACCACCCCCTCTCCCCACAGTGCCGGGTGTAGTGCACTATGTCACCCGGCATCAGGTTACGACCGGGGTGCTCCTCTGGCAGGTGAGCATTCACATCCCGCCGGGCTATAAACACTTCGGCCTCCAGGCCCGGTTCATATATAAATCCATAGCCCTGGCGGACATCAAACCGCCTCACCTGCCCTTCGTACAGCGGGCCCCGGACACGGAAAGTTGCCTGACGGAGGCTCTCTTTTTCCCGGATTGCACGGGCCACCAACTCCGCCTTCTTCCTTTCCCATTCACCGATTTCCAGGCCCAACGGTACCGGCTCCCTGTCCCAGTACGGTGCTGCTGCGAGCTCCGGCGCACGGGTCGGGCCCCCGCGAGACCTGTTGGACATTGCCCACTGCTGGTAGTCTGGGCGACAGGTCCCGTGGTGACTTGGCCTTAGACGCTGCTTTGCATCGGCAACCCGGCGCAACCTCAGCCGAGGTGTGGGGGATGGGCACAGGGGCTTTCCGCGGTTGGGCCTTCGGCACGGAGCAGGCTATCGGCTCCGGCTCGGGAACTTTCTCGGGGGACGCCTCCGGTTTGATTTTCGGGGCTTTCCAGGGCAGCACCTCCGGTCGACTACGGGCTCCGGCTACAGGTCGGCCCGCCTGGGCGGGCATGCTGGGTATCGCTACCGGTTGCGGTGGTAGCGGGCCTAGTGGCGGGGTCACAGCTTCCGAGACGGGTGGCAAGGGAGGCAGCAGGGGGAGAGGGTTATGACCGGGTCCCGCAGCCGCGATGACCGGCCCTTCAAGGGCATCGGGGCGTGGGTCACTCACCCTCCCTTCCTCCGCTTTCTCCTCGCATCTCCGCACGGTCGCGATGACGTCCGCCATGTCGGTCTCCCACTCCTCCATGAGGAGCTGCATCTTGACCTGCAGCCTTTGGTAGAGCTGCGCGGTCCGGATCTCCACCCACGCCGCGGTTCCAGGCGCGGGGGCTACGGTGCTGCGGGACTGCATGAACATGTTGCTGGCGGCCTCTCCCAGGAACAAGATGGCTGCAGGGTCCTGGCGTCCCCGCTTTTATAGCCGCGGCTACATGCGACCAGTCGCCATTTCGTCCCCCTAGCCTCTCTCCGGCCCCTCCTCTATCGGGGCGGGGTTTTGGCCTTCGCGCCTCTACTACTCGAGAAGACGCTCGAGCGGGAACTTTTCGCGCCAAAGATGGCGACTTCTGAAATTTTCCGGCCGGATACCTCCGGCGGTCACAAGGTGCACCTCTACCCAACGGCAGAGCGGTAAGATCCTGTTCGTGACGCCAAGTTGTCGCGGGTGGAGGAGGGGACGCCGCGCTCTCCCACTGCTCGGGTCCGGCTGCCGCTGCGGCTGCTGCGGCCTGCTGCTGCTGCTCGGTGGCTCGAGCGATGGGCCGGATCCCGGGGACTCGAGCGGCGCTCCTCGCCCGTGAGTGAAAGGGGATTGGGTTTTGGGATAGTTTATTGTCCGTGACGCCACCCACGGTTGTGGTGATTTGTTGACACCACCGCTGCTCTGTATGGGGATCCCGGGAGTGATGGTATGGAGCAGCTAGATGATAGTCCTCCCCTCCCCAGTGATGAGGAGGGTGATGCAGGGCTTGGTGGGGTGCAGGGACGCGGGGGCAGCGCTGTGCCGCACGGCACTGTGGTACTCACTCAGCCTGAGACGATGACACAGTTCTCGGTAAAACACACGGCTGGAAAGACGGTTCCCACGGACGGCTGCACTTGCTTTTCCCCAGTAGTTGACGGTGACGGTCCCTTTTCCTGCACCTACGATGATGATGGTTTCGATGGGTTCCCACCGGTAACCCGCTCCCCGGCTTGGATATGGGCCGGAGGAGCCCTACTTTGCCCGCAGGCGCTGGCCCTGAGAAACTGGTGCCCTGGCGGTGGCGGTGTCTCTCTGTAACGGTTGTAAAACAATAAAGTCTGGCTCACTCAAGTATGATTGGTGCCTCCGAGAAAAATATCTCAGAACTCAAAAATAAACTCGGGCACACAGAAAAAGTAAGAGTCTGAAACAATGCTTCTTTTGAATTTCAATAGACTTTTTTTATTGATGCAAAGGACTAGACAAAAGCTGACGTTTCGGCCTGCACATATAGGCCTTCCTCAGAAATGGTCTGTGATACAATTTTTACAGAAAAAAAGAACAAAATTAGAACATGTACACATATACATACAATAAACCAATATCATGCTATGAAATGATAAATGCTAGCATCAATCAGCCTATTTGTACTGATACTGGAAAAACAGATAAATCGCAAAAAACAATATCATAGGAGGTATACTATGAACGAAAATACACATTATTTAGAGGAGGTTCACAATAATGAAGACCATCCTAACCTAGGCAGTATAAAGACAAATGGGGCATACCTATATGAGAAGTAGAGGAGCTATGTATTCGAGTTACTGCTCAAAGCGAAACCGTCGCACTAGATGCAAAAGCCTAAAATAGACATATGTAAATAAGAAAAGCCGGCCTAAGATGAAGAATTGGGGAAAAAAAGTTGTAGGACACAGGTGCAGACACCTTAGTGGCAAGGAGAGGTAAAGAATCATGGAAGAAAAATCGGGAGACACTCTATAGATAACCCAGGGCGGGGAGCAGAGGAAGAGGGCCGAAAATGTAATGGCACAGAAATGCGGACTAAGGAAAAAGGGAGGCGGGTCCAGAGTAGAAAAAAAGAGATCGGAAGTAAAAGAGAAAGAGAGGATGAAGAAGAAAAAAAGGAGGGTGCTGTGTTGCACAAATGAAAACAGATGCTCAAGGTACCTTTGTAAACATCAAACGTTGCAATAGGTTATACCTCGGTAGTCTATGACTACCAGCGGGGGTCAATGTTTATAATACTACAAAGAGAAATGTATCAATTATACATGATGTCAAGAATCCACCATTATAGGATGTGACTAATATGAAATTTGTACATACCCACTGGGAGTGTAAGAAATAACAACACTGTCGGTCCGGCATGTACTGATGCCCTTGTGTATGGTCTAAATATGTGAAGGTAGACAAAAACCACTAATAGTAGTCATATACAATAGTGAGATCATATACCTGAAAGGTTAACACATACCGCTAAGTGTCACTACTCAGCAAAAAAATTCACTGATTCTCTCTAAAAAGTGGGCCAGTGCCCAAAGATGCTTGGTGCTTAATGTTAGTAATCTGTGGATATACAAACAGATATACGAGAGTAAGTGTATGTCATCTGGACTAATGTCATATAAAAGGAAGACTAGTAACAAATGACCAACCTCGATCCAAATTTACAATGTAAACAGTCAATCCTGAAGCAGGAAATACGATAAGGGAAGCAAAATAGGTTCCTAAAAGGATAAAGCAAAAAGCAAGGTAAGAGGCCAGATGATAACAGGAGTAATAGGAGAGGAGCGATCAGTACCTGGTGCCGGAGAAACTCCAATGTGAATGCCGGTATGTGTCCTGTGGTGCACATGGTAAACAGAAATGAGGCCTATTTAAGAGGTGCACGATTGGTGAGGGGAATCACCTGTTAATGAAAGCACGGACCGGACTCCAGCACGCCGGCGGCCCCGGCGCAGAGAGACCACGAGGATCGCTCAGCGCAGGCGCCGATTACGGCCACAGCCGGTCCGTGCACGTGACCGCTGACAGATAGTAACAACAGGAAGTGGCGTGAACCGCAAGCGTGGAACGCTTCAGTCACGCATGCGCAGAGGGGTCAGAAGACCGATCAGCGCATGCGCAAGTGGCGGCCACTGTGTGCAAGTGATAAACGGAGGGAGTGGGCCAGGCGCTGAGATGTTTAATAAAAAATCGTGAATATGAGGTTTTTTATTAAACATCTCAGCATATAATAATTTTCCCAATGTTCATATTTCTCTAATTCTTATAAATCTCCTCGTCATTTGTCTTTTCTTTCTATTCATTATTCTTAACCTTGTGCTTCTTTCCTCCTATATAGGGCCTCTCTGTATTCGTATATAGGTTCTTATTTTTGTTTTCTTTTTTTCAGGCGCTGTAAATACTTCATCCACGAGTCCATCACGGCACTGTTTCCTCATCAGCAACATCCACCATCTCTGGACGTCAGTGTGCCCGCGCATGCGCGGTCTCGGCCGGTTCTCCGGCCGGTCTGCGCCTGCGCCTGGCCCACTCCCTCCGTTTATCACTTGCACACAGTGGCCGCCACTTGCGCATGCGCTGATCGGTCTTCTGACCCCTCTGCGCATGCGTGACTGAAGCGTTCCACGCTTGCGGTTCACGCCACTTCCTGTTGTTACTATCTGTCAGCGGTCACGTGCACGGACCGGCTGTGGCCGTAATCGGCGCCTGCGCTGAGCGATCCTCGTGGTCTCTGTGCGCCGGGGCCGCCGGCGTGCTGGAGTCCGGTCCGTGCTTTCATCAACAGGTGATTCCCCTCACCAATCGTGCACCTCTTAAATAGGCCTCATTTCTGTTTACCATGTGCACCACAGGACACATACCGGCATTCACATTGGAGTTTCTCCGGCACCAGGTACTGATCGCTCCTCTCCTATTACTCCTGTTATCATCTGGCCTCTTACCTTGCTTTTTGCTTTATCCTTTTAGGAACCTATTTTGCTTCCCTTATCGTATTTCCTGCTTCAGGATTGACTGTTTACATTGTAAATTTGGATCGAGGTTGGTCATTTGTTACTAGTCTTCCTTTTATATGACATTAGTCCAGATGACATACACTTACTCTCGTATATCTGTTTGTATATCCACAGATTACTAACATTAAGCACCAAGCATCTTTGGGCACTGGCCCACTTTTTAGAGAGAATCAGTGAATTTTTTTGCTGAGTAGTGACACTTAGCGGTATGTGTTAACCTTTCAGGTATATGATCTCACTATTGTATATGACTACTATTAGTGGTTTTTGTCTACCTTCACATATTTAGACCATACACAAGGGCATCAGTACATGCCGGACCGACAGTGTTGTTATTTCTTACACTCCCAGTGGGTATGTACAAATTTCATATTAGTCACATCCTATAATGGTGGATTCTTGACATCATGTATAATTGATACATTTCTCTTTGTAGTATTATAAACATTGACCCCCGCTGGTAGTCATAGACTACCGAGGTATAACCTATTGCAACGTTTGATGTTTACAAAGGTACCTTGAGCATCTGTTTTCATTTGTGCAACACAGCACCCTCCTTTTTTTCTTCTTCATCCTCTCTTTCTCTTTTACTTCCGATCTCTTTTTTTCTACTCTGGACCCGCCTCCCTTTTTCCTTAGTCCGCATTTCTGTGCCATTACATTTTCGGCCCTCTTCCTCTGCTCCCCGCCCTGGGTTATCTATAGAGTGTCTCCCGATTTTTCTTCCATGATTCTTTACCTCTCCTTGCCACTAAGGTGTCTGCACCTGTGTCCTACAACTTTTTTTCCCCAATTCTTCATCTTAGGCCGGCTTTTCTTATTTACATATGTCTATTTTAGGCTTTTGCATCTAGTGCGACGGTTTCGCTTTGAGCAGTAACTCGAATACATAGCTCCTCTACTTCTCATATAGGTATGCCCCATTTGTCTTTATACTGCCTAGGTTAGGATGGTCTTCATTATTGTGAACCTCCTCTAAATAATGTGTATTTTCGTTCATAGTATACCTCCTATGATATTGTTTTTTGCGATTTATCTGTTTTTCCAGTATCAGTACAAATAGGCTGATTGATGCTAGCTAGTGATGAGCGAGTACTAAAAAGCTCGGGTGCTCGAAGCTCGGGCCGAGCCTCCCAAGATACTCGTGTACTCGGCCCGAGCACCGAGCCCAATGTTATCCTATGGGAGACCCGAGTATTTTTGTGAAATGACCCCCCGGCAGCATGGAGAAACCCTAAAAATGTCACAAAAGTCTCAGAAGAGTGCTCAAATGACATGGCATCAGCATGGGGAAGACCCCTTGAAGCATTTATCACTCAAAAGTCACAGATGTGAACAATTTTGTCCGAGTTTTACGCCATTTTTACGGACTCCCCAGAAAACCTTCCAAAATGACACCAAAATGAATTTTCATGGCGGAAATGTTAAGGGCACATACCCAATAGTGAGATAGAGCTGGTGTATGTTACTTTTTGAGATTAATACATGAAAGATTTTACATGAAAACCTTGTGTGGCACTCCGATGTCCAAAACGCACGTTTTGTGCTTTTTACTAGCGATGTCGGTCATTTTTTTTTTTTTATTCTATCTCCCTCAGTCCGTCGGTCTGTCTCTCTCTGTCTTGTCTGTCCCCCTCTCACAGTCTGTCAGTTAGTTCCCCCCCTCTCTCTTACTTACCGTTCCCCGATCACTGCCACGGCGCTGCACAGCTGTTCAAACTCCGGTGGCTTTTCCTCTTTTGAAAAAGCCGGCCGCTCATTAATCAATCTCCTATTCCCTGCTTTCCTGCTTTTCGGCGCCTATGATTGGTTGCAGTGAGACACACCCCACACTGAGTGACAGCTGTCTCACTGCAACCAATCACAGCAGCCGGTGTGTGTATACTGTGCAGTGAAATAAATAATTAAATAATTAAAAAAAACGGCATGCGGTCCCCCCAATTTTAATACCAGCCAGATAAAGCCATACGGCTGAAGGCTGGTATTCTCAGGATGGGGAGCTCCACGTTATGGGGAGCCCCCCACCCTAACAATATCAGTCAGCAGCCGCCCAGAATTGCCGCATACATTAGATGCGACAGTTCTGGGGCTGTACCCGGCTCTTCCCGATTTACCCTGGTGCGTTGGCAAATCGGGGTAATAAGGAGTTAATGGCAGCCCATAGCTGCCAATAAGTCCTAGATTAATCATGTCAGGCGTCTCCCCGAGATTCCTTCCATGATTAATCTGTAAATTACAGTTAAAAAACACACACACCCGAAAAATCCTTTATTAGAAGCAAAAAACACTAACAAAGTCCCTCATTACCAATTTATTAACCCCGACAAACCCTCCATGTCCGGCGTACTCCACAGTCCTCCAGCGTCGCGTCCAGCTCTGCTGCATGGAAGTGACAGGAGCTGCAGAATACACCGCCGCTCCGGTCACCTCCACGCAGCTAATGAGATGAGTAGCGCGATCAGCTGAGCTGTCACTGAGGTTACCTGGATGCAGCGGTGGATGCAGCGGTGGCCGCGGGTAACCTCAGTGACAGCTCAGCTGATCGCGCTACTCACCGCCGCTCCAGTCAGCTCCATGCACCAACTGAGGTGAGTAGAGCGATCAGCTGCTGTCACTGAGGTTAATCGCGGCACCGCTGGATCCAGCGGTGGCCGGGAGTTACCTGACTGACAGCAGCTGATCGCGCTATTCCCTTCATTAGCTGCGTGGAGGTGACCGGCGGCTTTTACTATTTTGAAAAAGCCGGCCGCTCATTAAACAATCTCCTATTCCCTGCTTTCCCCGCCCACCGGTGCCTATGATTGGTTGCAGTGAGACACGCCCCCACGCTGAGTGACAGGTGTCACACTGCACCCAATCACAGCAGCCGGTGGGCGTGTCTATACTGTGCAGTAAAATAAATTAATAAATAATTAAAAAAAAACGGCGTGCGGTCCCCCCCATTTTAATGCCAGCCAGATAAAGCCATACGGCTGAAGGCTGGTATTCTCAGGATGGGGAGCTCCACGTTATGGGGAGCCCCCCAGCCTAACAATATCAGTCAGCAGCCGCCCAGAATTGCCGCATACATTATATGCGACAGTTCTGGGGCTGTACCCGGCTCTTCCCGATTTGCCCTGGTGCTCTGGCAAATCGGGGTAATAAGGAGTTAATGGCAGCCCATAGCTGCCACTAAATCCTAGATTAATCATGTCAGGCGTCTATGAGACACCCTCCATGATTAATCTGTAAGTTACAGTAAATAAACACACACACCCGAAAAATCCTTTATTAGAAATAAAATACACACACACATTCCCTGGTTCACCACTTTAATCAGCCCCAAAAAGCCCTCCATGTCCGGCGTCATCCAGGATGTTCCAGCGTCGCTTCCAGCGCTGCTGCATGGAGGTGACCGGAGCTGCAGAAGACACCGCCGCTCCGGTCACTTCCACGCAGCAAATGAGGTGAGTAGCGCGATCAGCTGAGCTGTCACTGAGGTTACCCGCCGTCACTGGATCCAGTGACAGCGGGTAACCTCAGTGACAGCTCAGCTGATCGCACGGCTGTCTTCATTAGCTGCGTGGAGGTGACCGGAGCGGCGGTGTATTCTGCAGCTCCTGTCACTTCCATGCAGCAGAGCTGGACGCGACGCCGGAGTCCGTGGAGTACGCCGGACATGGAGGGTTTGTCGGGGTTAATAAATTGGTAATGAGGGACTTTGTTAGTGTTTTTTATTTCTAATAAAGGATTTTTCGGATGTGTGTGTGTTTTTTAACTGTAATTTACAGATTAATCATGGAAGGAATCTCGGGGAGACGCCTGACATGATTAATCTAGGATTTAGTGGCAGCTATGGGCTGCCATTAACTCCTTATTACCCCGATTTGCCAACGCACCAGGGTAAATCGGGAAGAGCCGGGTACAGTCCCAGAACTGTCGCATATAATGTATGCGGCAATTCTGGGCAGCTGTTGGCTGATATTGTTAGGGTGGGGGGCTCCCCATAACGTGGAGCTCCCCATCCTGAGAATACCAGCCTTCAGCCGTATGGCTTTATCTGGCTGGTTTTAAAAATGGGGGGAACCGCACGCCGTTTTTTTTAATTATTTAATAAATAATTAAAATTAATAATTAAAATTAATAAATAATTAAAAAAAACGGCGTGCGGTTCCCCCCATTTTTAAAACCAGCCAGATAAAGCCATACGGCTGAAGGCTGGTATTCTCAGGATGGGGAGCTCCACGTTATGGGGAGCCCCCCACCCTAACAATATCAGCCAACAGCCGCCCAGAATTGCCGCATACATTATATGCGACAGTTCTGGGACTGTACCCGGCTCTTCCCGATTTGCCCTGGTGCGTTGGCAAATCGGGGTAATAAGGAGTTATTGGCAGCCCATAGCTGCCAATAAGTCCTAGATTAATCATGTCAGGCGTCTATGAGACACCCTCCATGATTAATCTGTAAGTTACAGTAAATAAACACACACACACCAGAAAAAATCCTTTATTAGAAATAAAAACACACACATATACCCTGGTTCACCACTTTAATCAGCCCGAAAAAGCCCTCCATGTCCGGCGTAATCCAGGATGATCCAGCGTCGCATCCAGCGCTGCTGCATGGAGGTGACCGGAGCCGCAGCACACACAGCCGCTCCGGTCACCTCCACACAGCAAATGAACACAGCCGCGCGATCAGCTGCTGTCACTGAGGTTACCCGCGGCCACCGGTGGATGCAGCGGTGACAGCGGGTAACCTCAGTGACAGCAGCTGATCGCGCGGCTGTGTTCATTTGCTGTGTGGAGGTGACCGGAGCGGCGGAGTCTTCTGCAGCTCCGGTCACCTCCATGCAGCAGCGCTGGATGCGACGCTGGATCATCCTGGATTACGCCGGACAAGGAGGGCTTTTTCGGGCTGATTAAAGTGGTGAACCAGGGTATATGTGTGTGTTTTTTATTTCTAATAAAGGATTTTTTCTGGTGTGTGTGTTTATTTACTGTAACTTACAGATTAATCATTGAGGGTGTCTCATAGACGCCTGACATGATTAATCTAGGACTTATTGGCAGCTATGGGCTGCCAATAACTCCTTATTACCCCGATTTGCCAACGCACCAGGGTAAATCGGGAAGAGCCGGGTACAGCCCCAGAATTGTCGCATATAATGTATGCGGCAATTCTGGCCAGCTGCTGACTGATATTGTTAGGGTGGGGGGCTCCCCATAACGTGGGGCTCCCCATCCTGAGAATACCAGCCTTCAGCTGTATGGCTTTATCTGGCTGGTATTAAAATTGGGGGGAACCGCACGCTGTTTTTTTAATTATTTATTTATTTATTTTACTGCACAGTATAGACACGCCCACCGGCTGCTGTGATTGGGTGCAGTGTGACACCTGTCACTCAGCGTGGGGGCGTGTCTCACTGCAACCAATCATAGGCGCCTGTGGGCGTGGAAAGCAGGGAATATGAGATGGCTGTGTACAGAGCACAGCGCGCCCGCCGGTATAAAGGCTCGGTCACGCTGTGCAGGCCGGCCAATCACTGCAATTCCACAACTAACAGGGCTGTGGCATTGCAGTGGTCTGCCAGCCAATCCCTGCATGAGGGCTGGCTCTCAAAAGAGCGCCAACATGCAGGGATGAAGACCACGAGTAAAGCACGAGTATTGCAAAATTACTCGGTACCCGCCGAGCAGCCCGAGTACAGTGATACTCGTGCGAGTACCGAGTAGTTACAAGCATGCTCGCTCATCACTAATGCTAGCATTTATCATTTCATAGCATGATATTGGTTTATTGTATGTATATGTGTACATGTTCTAATTTTGTTCTTTTTTTCTGTAAAAATTGTATCACAGACCGTTTCTGAGGAAGGCCTATATGTGCAGGCCGAAACGTCAGCTTTTGTCTAGTCCTTTGCATCAATAAAAAAAGTCTATTGAAATTCAAAAGAAGCATTGTTTCAGACTCTTACTTTTTCTGTGTGCCCGAGTTTATTTTTGAGTTCTCTGTAACGGTTGGACTGTTGCCTTCAATCGGGACTTGCTTGTTGGGAGACCCAGAGGTCCCCTTCACTAACGGATTTGGCAAATTCACGGCGACTCCTAGCCTTGCCGGGATCCGAAAGGCCCCTGCCACTGGTGCTGACTGTTCTTCGTATAACGCTCCGGTACCGCCGGGCCACCACCTGTCCGCGGTCCTTTCGCCAACCTCCAAACAGCCACCCCTGCAGACAGTCACCACCGTCTGCTGACCTTGCTGTCTCTGTCCGGGGCACACACCCGGACCAGCTTCAGGCTTTACAAACTGTTCCTTTGCACTGTCTCTACTCTTACTGTCCTCCTTTACCACTTCCTCCTACTTCACTCCCCTAGACTGTTCTGCCTGGTTCTCCCGCCTCCAGGGCTATGAACTCCTCGGTGGGCGGAGCCAACCACCTGGCCCACCCCCCTGGTGTGGACATCAGCCCCTGGAGGAAGGCAACAAGGATTTTAGGTTAGCCTTGGTGTTCCTATCTGGGGTGTAGGATGTGGTGGTGTTATGACCTGTGACCCCTGGCTTTGCCCAGGGCGTCACATTCACACTAAATACATAGATAATCCAGGGGCGGACTGGCCCACCAGGAGGTCGGGAGAACCCCCGGTGGGCCCCTGCTCTTGATGGCCACGCCCCCCTAGCCCCCCTGGGCCCCTATGGATGGATATGTGTGAGAGGCCCTCCCGGTCGGTAATTTCACTAATCATATCGGCACATGATTAGTGACAATCCCTTTCCCTCTGCAGCGGCAATATTATATAGCACAGCCTGTATATAGCACAGTGCAGAGCCAGATAGCAATAGGCAGCCTCATGTAGCATACAGCTTGTATATAGCCTATATACAAGCTGTATGCTACATGAGGGTGCCTATTGCTATCTGGATCTGCACTGTGCTATATACAGGCTGTGCTATATACAAGCTGTATGCTACATGAGGGTGCCTATTGCTATCTGGCTCTTTACTGTGCTATATACAGACTGTGCTATATACAAGCTGTATGCTACATGAGGATGCCTACTGCTATCCAGCTCTGCGCTGTGCTGTATACAGGCTGTGCTATATTATATAGCACAGCCTGTATATAGCACAGTGCAGAGCCAGATAGCAATAGGCAGCCTCATGTAGCATACAGCTTGTATATAGCCTATATACAAGCTGTATGCTACATGAGGGTGCCTATTGCTATCTGGCTCTGCACTGTGCTATATACAGCCTGTGCTATATACAGGCTGTGCTATATACAAGCTGTATGCTACATGAGGGTGCCTATTGCTATCTGGCTCTGCACTGTGCTATATACAGGCTGTGCTATATACAAGCTGTATACTTCATGAGGGTGCCTAATGCTACTGGCTCTGCACTGTGCTATATACAGGCTGTGCTATATACAAGCTGTATGCTACATGAGGGTGCCTATTGCTATCTGGCTCTGCACTATGCTATATACAGGCTGTGCTATATACAAGCTGTATACTACATGAGGATACCTAATGCTATTGGCTCTGCACAGTGCTATATAGGGGCTCTGCACTACATGAGGGTGCTTAATGCTATCTAGCTCTGCACTGTGGTATATAGGGGCTATATACTATATGAGGGTGCCTAATGCTATCTGGCTCTGCACTGTGGTATATAGGGGCTGTATACTACATGAGGGTGCCTAATGCTATCTGGGTCTGAATTGTGCTATATGTGGGCTGTATACTACATGAAGGTGCCTAATGATATATGGGTCTGCATTGTGCTATATGGGGGCTGCTTAATGTTATATGTGGGCTGCGTAGTGCATATGGGGGCTACATAATACTATATGGAGGACAATGGGGGCTTCATAACACAATATGGGGGCTGCATACTACTATACCCCCAGAGCTGTATATCCCCTCCACCCAGGTGCTGTTTACCCCCAAGATCTGTATGTCCCCTCCACCCAGGTGCTGTATACCCCCTTAGAGCTGTATGCCCCCCCCACCTCAGAGTCACTGCCCTCCTCTAGAGCTGTATGCCCCCCATTGCTGTATACTCCCGTCATCAGTAATATGTATGCCCCCAGTAATGTGTATGTCCCCAGCCTCTCTTGTGATGTATATACAGCAGTGTTAGTGTGCTCTATGTGCGGCCATGTCTGTTAGACAAGCCGGGAGCTGAATGAGGCTGTTGCCGGCTTCCCAATATTAGAAATATATATACAGGATAAATATATAAAAATAATGTGTGTGCATGTATGATGTGTATCTATTCATGTCAGTATATATGACTGTGTCTAGATTTATGTCTATTTATGTGTTTTTGTGAATTTCTCTTTAAATAAGTATGTGTACGTATGCCTGTATGTGTATGTATCTGTGCATGTCTATGTGTGGATGGGGCCAACTGAGACTATTTCACCCAGGGCCCACAAAAACGTGGAGCCGGCCCTGCCTGCACCGACCGCGCCGGTATTCAGATGTTTGCGTGTCTTTCAGGCACGCATACATTTGTACAGTGCGGCCGGTGACAGGAGGCAGAGCAGCGCTGTTCAGCCTCACACCACGAAGTACCGTCATCACCGGGGCTGCAGAGGAGCGCGCCTCAGTCCTGCACCGACTTCATCATCACCGGGCCGCAGCTGCAGTGATGAAGAGGAGGACGCGCAGGCACACGTAAGCCCTCCAGAGGAGCCGAAGATGTACTTTTATATAAGCGGCTGCAGGTGGGGGAGGAGCAGTGTTATTTTACAAGTGGCATTAAGAAGCGGTGGGGGACTTTATGGAGCATATTATGGGTCAGTGGGGGACATAATAGGGCAGTGGGGGACATAATAGGGCAGTGGGGGACATAATAGGGAGGTGCGGAACATAATAGGGCAGTGGGGAACATAATAGGGCAGTGGGGACATTATAGGGCACTGGGGAACATAATAGGGCAGTGGGGACACTATAGGGCAGTGGGGGACACTATAGGGCAGTTGGGGACACTATAGGGCGGTTGGGGACACTATAGGACAGTTGGGGACACTATAGGGCAGTGGAGGACACTATAGGGCAGTGGGGGACATTATAGGGCAGTGGGGGACATTATAAGGCAGTGGGGGACATTATAGGGCAGTGGGGGACATTATGAAGCAAATTGGGGCATTATAGGTCAGTTGGGGACGTTATGAAAGAAATTGGGACATTATAGGGCAATGGGGGACATTATGAGGCATCAAAGATTGTGGAAGGCAGCATAGTATAATGAGGAGGGGGGAATTTATACAGGGAAGTAGTTGGGGGAGATATTATAAAATGCAAATTTTTGGGGGACATTATGGAAAGGGGCACTTTGTGGGGCTATTTTGGAGAGGAGCAGTGTGGGGGGATATTTTGTGCAGGAAGCAATTAAAAAACCCTTCTGATTCCACTTGTTTCCCCAGACATTATTATATAAAAGGGGCCAGGATGAGGGACATAATTACTATATGGGGCCAGAATGAGGGACATACATTATTAGTTTATGGTGGCACTTGGGGCATAATTACTGTAGGGGCAAATTAGGGGACATTATTACTGATGAAATATAAGTTAATTTTGAGGATACTGTCTCCAATGGGGGAACAAGAGTCTAACGTGGTGTAGAAACTGGGGAAATAGTGAGGAATGTGCTCTGGGAGTGATCGGCTATAGGTGACTGTTATTTTCTGCAGAGTCGCGTCATGCAGAAAGAAGTGATGGCGGTCAGCACCGGATGAAGAGGAAAAGCGAAGATGAATAAAGTCAGCTAGAGCCGTCACTGGTAAGTCAGTGTGTTACATGAACACACACACTATACTGTACACTGTATACAGAGCTCCTGTGTATAATGTCACTGGTGAGCACTGTATTTATTACCTATACACTATATACAGAGCTCTTGTGTATTATGGCACAGATGGCAATATTAGTGTTATTAGTGTTTGTAGTTGTTATTCATGATCGTTATTATAGTATTATATGTCCTTGTGTGGTAGTAATCTGTCGTCTGGTCATGTTGTACTGATATTTGTCTCGTGTGTGGTAAAATTTGGTCATTATGTGGTGTGGTAATAGTGTCACGGTATTTCTCCCTTGTATGTGGTTGTATTCGGTCACTATGTGGTCTGATTATGGTGTGGCGGTATTACTTTCTTGTATGTAGTTATAGTCGGTCATTATGTGGTGTGGTTATAGTGTTGCGGTATTTCTCCCTTGTATGTGGTAATATTCGGTTACTGTGTGGTCTAACTATGATGTGGTGGTATTACTCTCTGGTATATGGTTGCTTTTGATCACTATATGTTGGTAGTATGTTATCTGGTCATAGTGTCGCGGTATTTCTCCCTTGTATGTGGCTGTATTTGGTCACTGTTTGGTGGTAATATGTGGTCTGGTCACAGTGTGGTGGTATTTCTCCCTTGTATGTGGCTGTATTTGGTCACTGGTGGTAATATGTTGTCTGATCACTGTGTGGTGGTATTTATCCCTTGTATGGGTTGTATTTGGTCACTATGTGGTGGTCATATGTTGTATGGTCACGGTGTGGCGGTATTTCCCCCTTGTACATGGTATTATTGATTTTGGTATAGTGGATTGTGTTGTGTATGGAGGTCACTTTTTCTCTCTATAAGGGGGAGATTATTTCCAGTAGAAATTAAATACTTAAACATTTAACCCCTCCCTGCCCTGTGACTATTACACTGCAGTAAATATGCACTTGTAAGGGGTGGGCAGACCCCTTACAAGGAAGCACAGGTTTTCTCTGAAGTGGTTAATGCTGTCCCCATAGAAACTGTAGAGGAGGGAGGAGGAGCCGGCAGCTTAGGGGGAAAGGAAGTGTGTGCTGAAGGGAGTTGTGTCTGGGACGGGAGAGAAGAAACAGCCAGGGGCAGAGTGTGGAGCTGAGTGGGCAGAAAGAAAGAAAGAAAGAAAGAAGGGAGCTGGAAGAACAGGGAAGCCGGAGAGAAAAGGAGCGGGCGGAACCTCGTAGGGTGAAGCAGTCCGGTGTGGGTCCGGGCTGTGGGTAGCCAGAAGTGGGAGCCGGGCGAAGAGGAGTAGTCAGGCAAGTCACCCACTTGAGGGGACGCTAGGGCAGGCTTTCCCTCAGCTAAAGGAAGCGCCACGGCACTGTGTTTTGTTACTGCCACGTGTGGAGACTTGCGAAGAATAAAACATGTTTGTTATTTGCATTGAACCATGCCTGAAGAGTATTTGTACGCCGGACGACACCTGCACCACCACACTCTGCCCCACCAAGACATCTCCCGTCCCGATAGTGACGGCGAAGCCAGGGGTAAGCCTGACAGAAGGGGCCACGACTACAAGCCCAGAGGCGCCCCTGGCACCCCGTTACATGTGGCGTAGTCGGCAGGATCCGGATCGTATGCAAGGGGACCCGCTCCAAGAAGATGGAGACCAAGTGGTGCCAAGGGCCCCTGATCTGGACTTTCAGCGAAGATTTCCAGTCTCATGGTGGGAAGAAGAAACAGTGCCTGAGGCGTTGGACCGGGCACAAGATGGCGGCAAGATGGCCGTTGTCTGTGAAGACACAGAAAGCGCGCGCAGAATTAGCGCCAAAAGAAGAGCCTGGGGCTGGCCGGTGCCGAAAAAGAAGTTCGGAGTACTCCGCCCAAAGAGGGGAGGTGCCGGTCCCAGGGCACGAAGGAAGATATGTGAAGTGGGCGGTGTTCCAGAGAAAAAGAAGAACCGCCGCGTAGGGGTCGACCTGATGTGTGAGACTGGGGGTGGAGTATAACCAAGAGCGAGAAAAGTAAGCCCGCCTCCACTTCCTCCAGCATCTCCACTGACCCCGACGCCATTACCAGAAACGCTGACTCCGAGCAAGATGGAGACTCCAGGAAAACAGCAAGCTGCGGTAGCCGCACTAGTAGCGACTAGCCTGGGCAGAGGACGCCCGAAGCAGACTGCGGCTGCGGAAGGACCCACCCTTAACCTACCGGCTGTGCCAGGAGGACCGGAGCGGCCCACTACACAAGAGGCCGCACAGTGGCAACAGGAAATCGAGTTGGAGGAATGCCAATACCGGCGGCGGTCGCAGCAAAGACCGGTGCTAGCTGAACTCTCCCACCCGAGACGTTGGAGCAACCCGCCAACTACGAGCCCTTCCGGAGGCTGCGCCGGTTGCCCGGACAGTCCCTGTCAGAGTACGTGCAGGCCCAACGAGCCGAATGGCAACGTGCATATCATCCGGAGTGACTTTTCAAGACCGGAAGATGGCGGGCCTGTTTTTGTTCAACACCGGCGTTGTTGTGAGCCGGAAGAAGGTGTGTTGTTTGTAACCATTCAAGTTGCTGAGCCCGGAAGAGAGCCTGATGCTGGACTGAGCCAGGGGCTCCCTCCGCGTCGTTAAGAAGATTTTTGCCGAGTTGTGTTCCTGCCAGCTAACGTCTAAGACCGGGAGTGCTGCAAAAGCCTCCGGGCAGAAACTCCACTAAGACCGGGAGTGCCTGCCGACGGCCTCCGGGCACGACTAAGACCGGGAGCTTCCAGGAGGAACTCCGGGCGCTGGACTGGTGTGCCCTTGCGGGTGCCCTCAGGTGAACATGTTCGCAGTTTCATTAAAATGACTTTGTTTAGTTTTAAAATGTGATTTTAGATTTGTGCCTTGCCGGGAGGCTTAGGCTTAAAGAGGGGAGGTATGTAAGGGGTGGGCAGACCCCTTACAAGGAAGCACAGGTTTTCTCTGAAGTGGTTAATGCTGTCCCCATAGAAACTGTAGAGGAGGGAGGAGGAGCCGGCAGCTTAGGGGGAAAGGAAGTGTGTGCTGAAGGGAGTTGTGTCTGGGACGGGAGAGAAGAAACAGCCAGGGGCAGAGTGTGGAGCTGAGTGGGCAGAAAGAAAGAAAGAAAGAAGGGAGCTGGAAGAACAGGGAAGCCGGAGAGAAAAGGAGCGGGCGGAACCTCGTAGGGTGAAGCAGTCCGGTGTGGGTCCGGGCTGTGGGTAGCCAGAAGTGGGAGCCGGGCGAAGAGGAGTAGTCAGGCAAGTCACCCACTTGAGGGGACGCTAGGGCAGGCTTTCCCTCAGCTAAAGGAAGCGCCACAGCACTGTGTTTTGTTACTGCCACGTGTGGAGACTTGCGAAGAATAAAACATGTTTGTTATTTGCATTGAACCATGCCTGAAGAGTATTTGTACGCCGGACGACACCTGCACCACCACACTCTGCCCCACCAAGACATCTCCCGTCCCGATAGTGACGGCGAAGCCAGGGGTAAGCCTGACAGAAGGGGCCACGACTACAAGCCCAGAGGCGCCCCTGGCACCCCGTTACATGTGGCGTAGTCGGCAGGATCCGGATCGTATGCAAGGGGACCCGCTCCAAGAAGATGGAGACCAAGTGGTGCCAAGGGCCCCTGATCCGGACTTTCAGCGAAGATTTCCAGTCCCATGGTGGGAAGAAGAAACAGTGCCTGAGGCGTTGGACCGGGCACAAGATGGCGGCAAGATGGCCGTTGTCTGTGAAGACACAGAAAGCGCGCGCAGAATTAGCGCCAAAAGAAGAGCCTGGGGCTGGCCGGTGCCGAAAAAGAAGTTCGGAGTACTCCGCCCAAAGAGGGGAGGTGCCGGTCCCAGGGCACGAAGGAAGATATGTGAAGTGGGCGGTGTTCCAGAGAAAAAGAAGAACCGCCGCGTAGGGGTCGACCTGATGTGTGAGACTGGGGGTGGAGTATACCCAAGAGCGAGAAAAGTAAGCCCGCCTCCACTTCCTCCAGCATCTCCACTGACCCCGACGCCATTACCAGAAACGCTGACTCCGAGCAAGATGGAGACTCCAGGAAAACAGCAAGCTGCGGTAGCCGCACTAGTAGCGACTAGCCTGGGCAGAGGACGCCCGAAGCAGACTGCGGCTGCGGAAGGACCCACCCTTAACCTACCGGCTGTGCCAGGAGGACCGGAGCGGCCCACTACACAAGAGGCCGCACAGTGGCAACAGGAAATCGAGTGGGAGGAATGCCAATACCGGCGGCGGTTGCAGCAAAGACCGGTGCTAGCTGAACTCTCCCACCCGAGACGTTGGAGCAACCCGCCAACTACGAGCCCTTCCGGAGGCTGCGCCGGTTGCCCGGACAGTCCCTGTCGGAGTACGTGCAGGCCCAACGAGCCGAATGGCAACGTGCATATCATCCGGAGTGACTTTTCAAGACCGGAAGATGGCGGGCCTGTTTTTGTTCAACACCGGCGTTGTTGTGAGCCGGAAGAAGGTGTGTTGTTTGTAACCATTCAAGTTGCTGAGCCCGGAAGAGAGCCTGATGCTGGACTGAGCCAGGGGCTCCCTCCGCGTCGTTAAGAAGATTTTTGCCGAGTTGTGTTCCTGCCAGCTAACGTCTAAGACCGGGAGTGCTGCAAAAGCCTCCGGGCAGAAACTCCACTAAGACCGGGAGTGCCTGCCGACGGCCTCCGGGCACGACTAAGACCGGGAGCTTCCAGGAGGAACTCCGGGCGCTGGACTGGTGTGCCCTTGCGGGTGCCCTCAGGTGAACATGTTCGCAGTTTCATTAAAATGACTTTGTTTAGTTTTAAAATGTGATTTTAGATTTGTGCCTTGCCGGGAGGCTTAGGCTTAAAGAGGGGAGGTATGTAAGGGGTGGGCAGACCCCTTACAAGGAAGCACAGGTTTTCTCTGAAGTGGTTAATGCTGTCCCCATAGAAACTGTAGAGGAGGGAGGAGGAGCCGGCAGCTTAGGGGGAAAGGAAGTGTGTGCTGAAGGGAGTTGTGTCTGGGACGGGAGAGAAGAAACAGCCAGGGGCAGAGTGTGGAGCTGAGTGGGCAGAAAGAAAGAAAGAAAGAAGGGAGCTGGAAGAACAGGGAAGCCGGAGAGAAAAGGAGCGGGCGGAACCTCGTAGAGTGAAGCAGTCCGGTGTGGGTCCGGGCTGTGGGTAGCCAGAAGTGGGAGCCGGGCGAAGAGGAGTAGTCAGGCAAGTCACCCACTTGAGGGGACGCTAGGGCAGGCTTTCCCTCAGCTAAAGGAAGCGCCACAGCACTGTGTTTTGTTACTGTCACGTGTGGAGACTTGCGAAGAATAAAACATGTTTGTTATTTGCATTGAACCATGCCTGAAGAGTATTTGTACGCCGGACGACACCTGCACCACCACACTCTGCCCCACCAAGACATCTCCCGTCCCGATAGTGACGGTGAAGCCAGGGGTAAGCCTGACAGAAGGGGCCACGACTGCAAGCCCAGAGGCGCCCCTGGCACCCCGTTACACACTTTCAGAGGTTCTCCAGTGGAAACAAGTAATCACCTTTACTAAGGCCACGTGCACACACTGAGTATTCAGTGCGTTTTTTACCTCAGTATTAGAAGCCTAAACCAGGAGCGGTAAAATCAGAGAAAAAGTATAATAGAAACACGGGCACCACTTCTGTATTTATCACCCACTCCTGGATTTGGCTACAAATACTGATGTAAGACACTGACCAAATACTGAACGTGTGAACGTGTCCTAAGGATAAGTGATCATTTATTCATCAGTGGGGTCTGATTGCTGGGACCTGCACCGATCGTTCAACTTTTATCCCCCATTACACTGGAGCTCGTGTCCGACTCAACCCCTGATCCATTCATTCCCTCAGTGGCTGCGAGCGCTGCACTTGTTATTATCTGGCAGCTCCACAGAGGATGAATGGAGCTGCGGTCACACATCCCACCCCACAGAGGATGAATGGAGCTGCGGTCACACATCCCATCCCACAGAGGATAAATGGAGCTGTGGTCACACATCCCACCCCACAGAGGATGAATGGAGCTGCGGTCACACATCCCACCCCACAGAGGATAAATGGAGCTGCGGTCACACATCCCACCCCACAGAGGATGAATGGAGCTGCGGTCACACATCCCACCCCACAGAGGATGAATGGAGCTGCGGTCACACATCCCACCCCACAGAGGATAAATGGAGCTGCGGTCACACATCCCACCCCACAGAGGATGAATGGAGCTGCGGTCACACATCCCACCCCACAGAGGATAAATGGAGCTGCGGTCACACATCCCACCCCACAGAGGATGAATGGAGCTGCGGTCACACATCCCACCCCACAGAGGATGAATGGAGCTGCGGTCACACATCCCACCTGCCATCTTCCGATCGGTGCGGTTTCCACTGGTCTGGTTCCACCGATCAATAAGTTATCATCAACCTAACCTGTGGATCGGTGATAACTTGTTTTCACCAAAGACCCCATTACTGCAAACTACTATAATTGTACATCCCAGTTATGGTGCACAATATAGATGTGCAGGAGCCGCCTGTGTATACAGTCAAAGCAGCACAATAATGGGGATAACGCTAATGGGTGTTTATATTTATCTGTAGGGTGGGCCCCTGGAGTCAATTCCCCTGGTGGGCCCCAGACACCCCAGTCCGCCCCTGCATAGATATAATACCAGTGTAACAGTGAGTAAACCTCACTGTATGTAACCCAGCTTTTCAAGGCTCCTGAATGGCTGTGTAATTATCACTACAAAAGTAGCTGGGTTTGGAAAGGTGCGGCTCCTCTGTAGAGCTGTGTTCACACTGCGCCTTTAGCTACTATTTGTTTGAGCGGGACTCAAAAAAAATGTCAGAGAAAGTGCCCACAAACCGATCAAAAGACAGTGAGGTGTGAATAGTTGCTACATTACTGTGTGCATTACTACGGGAGATGAAACGCACTCCTATACTGATGAAAGAACTTGCCATGTGAATGAGGCCTTATTCAATGGTGAGAGTATCACACTACACAGGCCAGTTTCACAGCACTATTATTAACCTGGCTGTGGGTCTGAAGACAGAGGAGGCTCATCTCTACAGTCTGTGTAGGCTGCACTCCTGGATTTGGTTTCCAAACACTGGTAATACACGGGTGTGAAAGCTTTGTCCTCCCCACCACAGTGCTGAGATCCGCTGCTCCCCAGAAATCTCCACCTGGGGGCGCTGTGCACTCAGCCGCTGTGGGACGGGGCGGAGAGCTCCATTCTAGGTGGCTATGGAGGCAGCACCTCTCCCAATACTGGCCCCTCTCCCAGCAGCAGGATAGTGCTGGAGTGAGAGGAAGTCTGGCTTCTCCCATTCATTCACACGCTCCCCGGGCAGAGGAGGTGCGGGACAGAGGAGCTGCGGGACAGAGGAGCTGCGGGACAGAGGTGCCTCTGAGCTCCAGCCTGGCAGGATTGGCTGGATACAACTTCTACTTTTATTCTTGTGGATTAAAGTCGCAGGGAATCGGTGATTGGTTAGACTAGAAGACTTGGATACATCATTCTAAAGGTATCACATATGATGAATGGACATTGATGACTTGTATAACTTTCTATGGCTGGGCTTTGCATACAGCTGTCTGACACTATTGTACTGTCCACGTGCCACCAGGCTGGAATGGGCATTTAAACCATCTGCCGGGCATGGACTGAACAATAGAAATCCTCAAACCAGCTGTATGCTGGACGTTAACCCTCTGCCTCCCTGGCCGGTCACTTTTTGTTGTACGTAATGTGTTCTCACTCAGTCTTTTACTATCCTGAGCCTTTGTTTCCAGTCTAGACTTGGTTCAGTCCTGGGATGGAGGGTGAGATCCATCAGAGATGACTGGCGCCCCATGGCCACTCTCCACTGCCCTGTTCTCTTTAGACAGGCAATGACTCGTAGATGGTCCAGTACAAGATGTTGGGGCGAGAGATTCCACCTATATTTGGCTTCAGTCGTTTCCTGAGTAATGTCCCAAATTATCTGACATGCCCAATCTCTCCCCTTTTTTCTGACATGCCCAATCTCTCCCCTTTTTTCTGACATGCCCAATCTCTCCCCTTTTTTCTGACATGCCCAATCTCTCCCCTTTTTTCTGACATGCCCAATCTCTCCCCTTTTTTGTCTGTCTTCTGACAGTCGTCACATTGTGAATGATCTTGGATGTCACCGGAATATTGCTGACGCCCTTTTTGTCAGTATTGAATACAATGACTTCTGTACAAAGATGACTTGCCCAAAGTGTGTGTGAATACCGTCCAGTTTCTGAATCTCATAACAAGCTGGTAAGGGACGTTTCAGATTTGAGAAGTGCCACATGAATTACAGTGTTGGTGTGGATAATTGTTTATCACCTTAAAAATTGATTGATTGTATTGGTGCAATCAGAAATCTAGGGCAGCGGCTCAGTGCTGAGGTCCTCAGTTGAAATCCCACCAAGGACATCTGCAAGGAGTTTGTATGTTCTCTATGTTTTGGTTGGTTTCCTCCAGGTTCTCTGGATTCTTCCCACACTACAAAGATGTACTGATAGGAAATTTACATTATGAGCCCTAATTGGGACAGTGATGATCACGTCTGGAAAGCGCTGTGGAATTATTAGTGCTATATAAATGAGTAAACTAAATAAGTATAAGGCTACAGAGAAATTCAGATGTACATTGGGGTCTCGTAACTTGTACTACTGAGTACATGATCTTATCAAGGACTAGTCCTGTTTTGTGACGCATGGCGTCCTTCCAAAAGACAAGGTCTATGGTCACATTGTTAAACTTGAACACCATCTAGAAGTGTTCTCGGAGCGTCTGGCAGGGCTGCGGGACACCTTATACCTCACACCTCCATGGGGCGATTTCCTCTCTGTGTATTCTCGGGAATGCCAAGTCTTGAAAATGATGTTCTGGCCAAAAAATGTCGGTTTCATACACACACACTGCCCCAAATGGCAAACTCATTCCTTTACAAAAATCTTAATCCTCAATTTCAAGGAATGTCTGGAAAAGCCACTGAGCTAAGCTTAAAATTATAGTCTGTGAATCACCAGTTGCTTCAAGCGATAGAACTTCCATGTCGTAATTAATATCAGACATGTTTCTAATTAGCCGGGCTTCCTTGAGTATGGGGCACACGTTTCCATTAGGGAATATGTCTATTGACGTTTTCTTTTTTGCTGCTCTGATAGAAACAGTCTCTAATATCTGTTTTTTAGTCTTTGTGTTTACCTAGAATTAGTTAAAGAATTGCTATTGATTAGTGTGCCGGTAATATTAATTGACCGAAATGTTGCCACATCTACCATTTTATGGGCTTCTCTCGGGGTATTCCAGAAAAGAATTAAGCACCATGCTTTGTCTTTACAGAAAACAAAAGGGACCATGTAAAAATGTTACTTCAAAATGTTTCTTTTAAGTACATGGGACCGCTTAAAGAAAACTAAGTGCAGTGGTACTGCTAATGGGGGGTCTGGTATCGGCCTTCAGCACTATAATCTGGTGGCTTTTGTATATTGTGTCTCTCACAGGACATTTTTATCTCTGATACAAGCTCAGATTATGTGGCTGTGACTAAACAAAGCAGAATGTGACTTCCATCTTCCAGTTGGATGAGGGAGGACACTGCCAGAAGGGCTTGGCAGCCATTGTCTCAGTTACCTCAGGCAGAGGACGGGCCACACAGCAGACAGTTGCTGGAGGGGAATGTTTTTGGAAATCTCTGACATTGCTCTCTACCCACCCCCCTCTTTTCACCTCATACACGTGGTTACAAAAGTGAGCTAGTTGTAAAGATGTCTAGCTTTATGGCTCCTACAGCTGTTCTTTTATGAGAACATTGCATTTCCATAGGATTGGGACATCCCTAATATTCTATGATAGGACACAGACAGGGGTTGTCCGTAAGGTCCAGATGTTTACTGTTATTGGATTATCCTTGCCCATGTGGGGCAGATTTACTAGAACTGTCAAATTTATCATTCCTGGTGTTGTAAAGGCACAACATTTGTCAGAAGGGGTATTTGTGCAAGAATTTTGTGACTTTTTGGCTGTCTCCGCCACATTTCTTCAAATGTGTAAAAGGTCAACTACCTCATATTTTCTAGGACATGAACAGCCCAAAGTTGCACCAAACTTATCCAGAGATGTGCGTATCTTATCCCATTCCACATTGGGTTGAAGCCTGGCATATGTCCATGTTGTTTGGTCCATTTGGTGCATCTCTAGACTGTCTAGTCTTGGCTTATACCCCCTAGAAATTTGGTTTATTTCAGAAGTTTACTCCAAAACTTTGGAGCTTTTTCTTTTTTCACATGGTGCTGCATAGTAGACTGAATGTGTTTTCTAGTAAGCCATGCTTCCTTATCTGGTATTGCTTGGCATGTAAGGCTATGTTCACAGTTGTGTTTTTGCTGTACTTTTTTTTATTTATTTTATTTTTTAAATATTTTGAAAGCTGCATTTTACATTACCATGCTGTATGTTGCCCATACTACTCTGAGTAGCCTGCGGAAATGTGCTACTACTGTCTGCAGCGTCTCCGGAATTGTTTGGCATTGAGCAGATCTGGGTCATTATTGGTTGGTAATTGCAAAGGGAGCTGCCAGCAGCGGATCTTGATGATTTGCCCAAGTACATTCAGTGAGGCAGAAGAGCCTCAGACAACCATCAATGACCACATTGATAGCAGCCAAGGTGTGAAAGTGTGGTGATATCTGTGTGTGACACTCATACTGAATCAAGTGAGATTGTTTTTAAATGTTTCCATTTTTTCCCATCATTTATATATCAATAACATGTTTATCCATTCTGGGATGTTTATCCATTCTGGGATATCTATATTTCCACAACTTTTCTTCCTTGGTGTTGCAATTTCAATGTTGAATGTAAATATCTAAATCCAGTTAATCTGCACCCAACCTCCGATCTTACCAGTGCTTTTTTATTAATAACACGACTAGCAGAAGACTTGTTGAGAATTGTGCATCCACTCCTAGGCCACCTTCACACATCTGTGTCTCCGTTACGTGTGACGTCCGTTTTCACAAGTACCTGAGACAGGCACCCTTAGACCCATTAAAATCAATAGGTCTGCGCACACGTGTGTGTTTTCACATGGGCCGTGTGTCCGTGTGGAGCATACGTGTGTCCGTGTGCTCTACACATAGACATGTCCATTTTTCTTTGGCAGCACAGGTGTCACACGGACAAAATGGATGTGATCCGTGTCACATTAATGTGACACGTACCGGAGAAAACAATGTTTCTGTGAAATAAAATGAATTTCTACACTCATCTTCTCCACCGCTGCTGTTTCTGCTGCTGTGGTCAACCCCCACTCATTATGCTCCATTGCATATTCACTGCACCGAGGACCGGAAGCAGCAGCAGGGAGACAGCAGGGCCAGAGACCACAGAGCAAAAGACATCAGTACCATGGACAGCAACGCTAGGGACAGGTGGGCATAAAGTTTCTATTCTCCGTGTATTATCACGGATAGCACACGGAGAACACTCATGTTCCAAAATCATGGCACCTTCTACACGTGTGTGGTTTTTCACGGACGTGTGAAAGCAGCCAGATAGTTTGTCTATATAGAGAAGACGCCTAACTGACCACGACGAGCCCTGATGGACGATATGGCCAGACAGTAGACGTTAGTTACTAAACCTTTTTCTGCAGTCCTCTGGAGGGTGATTGTTCTCTCTGAACAGTTTCCATTAATGTGGGCAGCACATCCCATTTGCACAGGGCGCATATAAGATGGGATCAAGGGCAAACAATCTTTGTGTCACTGCTGGACCTGTTTACAATGGGATTGAAGTCTGGAATGAGCTTTGGCTCTTGTATTCAGTACAGTCAGTGTGATTTGTACCTAGATAATTTACAAATGTATACATATATTAACAGGATGGAACCGGAAGCCATAAAGTGTAAATTCATCATATAAACTGATGACTGTAGAAAACCTCTGTGGATTTCACACCCATATCAGTGTGTGAGACACGCTGTGCTCACCTGATGTCACAAATAACTTCCTTAGGCTAGGTTCGCACACTGCGTCTTTTTGACGCTGCGTTTTTGTGCGTTTTTGGCCGCTAAAAACGCACAAAAACGCACTTGCGTCGAAAAAATGCATGCGTTTTTGCCGCGATTTGGTGCGTTTTTGGCTGCGTTTTGCTGCGTTTTTGATCTCTGCGTTTTGCTGCGTTTTTCCAATGCATTGCATGGGGGGAAAACGCAGAAAAGAACTGACATGTCCATTTTTTTTTTTAACTCAAAAACGCAGGTAAAAAAAACAGATGTGTGCGGACAGCAAAAATGAAAACTCATAGACTTTGCTGGGGAAGCAAAGTCCTGCAGTTTTGAGGCCAAAAACGCAACCGAAAAACGCGCAAAAACGCCGCGAAAAACGCACTGTGCGCACATAGCCTTACTGTAAAATAATGATGGCTGAGTGTTTATAGAAATGACTGTCCTGCTCCACTCTATGTATCTAGCTGTATAGTCAATCATCTTCCATGTGAAGTGCAGACAAATTTATGACAATGACAGCTGAGCTTCAGCATCTTCCAGCCCTCTCATCATGGCGTTCCTCCATCCTCATTGCAGCGTGTTGAAGTGGGTCCAGTACTGGCTACAATGAAATGCATTTTACCACTTTGTAATCCCAGTCGAATCGACGATCAGCTGATCAATAATAGCTAAATCCCACTGATCTGCTGTAAAACGTCTGCATGATATTCTGCTGCAAATTGTACATATATTGCTGCCAACCCATGTTCCCTTAATGGGGTTGTCCACTATTCGGACAACCCTTCTCAATTCATATGTTTCCCATCATTTAAAATAATTAAACTTATACTTCCCTCTATTACTGGCGCCGTTAGTAATGTCGGCTCTGTTTCTCCAGGGATTGTATACCAGTCTGCCAGCAGTTGATCCTGGCGGACAGTCAGTGGCTGCCTCTATAGCGCCCAGAGAAGAGGGTACTCGGTCCCGGGCAGTAACAAATGGGAATACCGTTGCCCAGTCCCGTGCCCCTTTTCTTAATGGGGGGTATTTACAGGGGAGATAAGAGTTTTTGTCATGTGACGCTACCTGCGGGTGCGGATAAGGATAGAGAACTGCCGCTGCTGTATATGGGTACTCCCAGACCTGATGGTAGTGGCAGCTGTGATTGTAGGCCCTCCGAAGGTCCCTTGGAGGACCAGTGCCAATGTAGTGACCCAGGTTGCTCTGCCCCCAGCACTCTCTGTAGATTGAATCCCCGTAGCGTTGAGCGTTTGGGGACCCCAACTGTCCCTTGTGGGATACAGTCTCCTCCGTACGGCAGGTAGTGCGGACCCTGCGGGGAGGTAAGTTTCCAAACCCCTATTTAATTTTTTGCCTAGCGGCTTTAGATCATTGTATTTTTGGGATGTGCGATCCATGTCTTTTTCTTCATAGTATGGTATATATCATTCTATCCCCCTCTTTTTTTTTTTTGCTTGGATCTGCACTCTCCCCATTTGGCACAGGTGATTTTAATCAGCAGGAGACTGCAAGAGGGGTCTGCCTTCTTTTTGCTCCCAGTCCACATATGGGAGCCAGTAGGAGGTGAGTGCACAGCTCCTCTCACTGTGTGCTGGTGCTGTGTGGTGGCTGCTGTTGTGGTGGTGTGGTGTCGGTGGGGCGGCGCGGCCTGGAGCCTTGGGGGCTTTGCCTTGCAGCATGGGTGCTGTGAGGCACCAGGTCGCCCGCCCTGCTGGCGCTTTGTCGCTGCGGCGGTGGTCAGTGCACGGTGCCGCACAAAAAGGTCAGGTTAGGGACCCACTCAAGAGGTTTGCCGTGACGTGGCAGTGGGCTTAATACAATCTGATCAGAATGGTAACAAAAGAATCTCATGTTCTATTTAATTTTTTGCCTAGCGGCTTTAGATCATTGTATTTTTGGGATGTGCGATCCATGTCTTTTTCTTCATAGTATGGCCACTATTCGGACAACCCTTCTCAATTCATATGTTTCCCATCATTTAAAATAATTAAACTTATACTTCCCTCTATTACTGGCGCCGTTACAGTGATGTCGGCTCTGTTTCTCCAGGGATTGTATACCAGTCTGCCAGCAGTTGATCCTGGCGGACAGTCAGTGGCTGCCTCTGTAGCGCCCAGAGAAGAGGGTACTCGGTCCCGGGCAGTAACAAATGGGAATACCGTTGCCCAGTCCCGTGCCCTTTTTCTTAATGGGGGGTATTTACAGGGGAGATAAGAGTTTTTGTCATGTGACGCCACCTGCGGGTGCGGATAAGGATAGAGAACTGCCGCTGCTGTATATGGGTACTCCCAGACCTGATGGTAGTGGCAGCTGTGATTGTAGGCCCTCCGAAGGTAGGGCTGTGCATGGGAGATATAGTGGGGCAATAATGGAGACTACACCAGGTTGTCTTTAACAGTCTCTACTCACTGTGGACCCAGGGGTTGGTGGTTCAGGTCCCTTGGAGGACCAGTGCCAATGTAGTGACCCAGGTTGCTCTGTCCCCAGCACTCTCTGTAGATTGAATCCCCGTAGCGTGGAGCGTTTGGGGACCCCGACTGTCCCTTGTGGGATACAGTCTCCTCCGTACGGCAGGTAGTGCGGACCCTGCGGGGAGGTAAGTTTCCAAACCCCGATCCTAGTTTAGTGCTGATGCCCCCGGATTATTTGGTTTGGTGAAGACCGCGAAGGTGTCATCACCGGACAGGTATTGGGCCCTGTACCCATGCGTGCTCCGGTCCCAGCGGTATCTCGGTACTTGTCCTGACGACCTCTCTCCTGTGCCCCTGAGGTCACCGTTACACGGACCCAGCTCAGGCACGTCCGCACACCTCTCCTGTGTGCTACTCAACTCTCGACTACTCTCTGACTGACCCCTCCCACCAGACTGGCTATACCCAGGGACTCGTTCCCATGTTGACCATCCCTTTACGTGGTTAACCCTTTATGCCCAGTGTGGAGTGGAGAACTAGGATTTTGGTCGTATTTTGGTGGAATCGGCACTGGTACTCCAAGTCCCAGAGGGTAGGTCCTGCATCCCCAAGAGGATGCAGTTCCCTGTAGTGCCCTGAGGGTCTCAGGGGCGCTACACTTCCTTCTCCCAACCTGCATATGTGCCGCCCCGCTCGCAGCAGCCGAGCTGCTCGGATCCGGACCTTCTGTGGGTGGCTCGAGGGTCTCCGGACCCGGGGGTCTTGCTGTCACTTCGATCAAAAAAAGGGGGGGTTTGTTGCGGTGGATGCAGGAGGTATATGTACAGGCTGAGCCGTACTAAGTTTGTGACGCCACCCACTTTATGTGGTGAGGTTGGACACCACCGCTGCAGTGACAGGGCACCCGGTGGAGATTTTATGCAGCAAGTTGTTAACCCCTCCGTTGGCAGGGATGGTGGCCCTGGGACCCGTTGGGGTTTTGGTGCATTGAGATGGGTGACTGCAGGGTGCTGGCGTACTCACTATTGAAGGAAACACACGAGTCTCTGGTAAACGAAGCTGATGGTGGGCGGTGCCCGCAGCCGGCTGCGTTCTGGTTCCTCCACCCAGCTGATGGTCTCTGTCTTTCTCCTGCACCTTTTATAGAATGGTGAACTGCCTGTGCTTGCAACTTCAGGAGTCCGCTCCCAGTTGGATGTGGTTTAAGCAGCCCTCGCCCGCAGACGCTGGTCCGTTCGATCTCTGAGCCCTGGCGGTGGCCTTCTATCCCCTCGGTGAGCTGTTGTCTTCTAATAGGGACTTTGGGTGTGACAGGACCTCTAGTCCTGGCCTCAATCGGTAAATTAACCGGTTCCAGTCGCTTCTGGTCCCGGCTTCAGGGTCCGAGTACCCCCCCCGTGTGCTCCAGTTTCCGAGTCTGTTCCCTGGGTCGGTAGCGGTGGGCCACAACCCTGTCCCGGTCCACTGCGGTTCCACCGAGCCGTCTTCCTGGCTCTTGCAGACGGAGACCGGCGTCTACCTCCTAGCCAATAGAATCAGGACTTCTACCCTGGCGCCGCTCAATTTGAGGTTTTCGCCTCTGCTGGAGCTGCACACAGCTCCAGCCCACACTCCTCTCCAACTTGAACTCTAAACAGAACTGCTTACTTTCCCACCCCGGGCTGTCCAGACTCCTTGGTGGGCGTCTTCCAACCGCCTGGTTCTGTATCGTCCCACAGGCTCGGCCGGCTGCCGAGCCACTCGGATCCGTGCTCGTACGGTGGGTGGCTCGAGTTCCTCACGGACCCGGGGGTCACGTCGCTCTGCAAGGGGGTTGGTGCTACACTCAGGGACTTTGGTGGGGAGTTCCACGGCCGGGGCCGCGGTGGTTTGTAGGGGGTTTAAGTTCGTGACGCCACCCACGGGTTGTGGTGAATGGATGGACACCACCGCTGCCGTTGACTAGGCCTCCTGGGGACGGTGTTGCGCAGCTTGGTGTTGACCCCTCCATGGGTAGGGGCTGATGGTCCCGGGGGCCCGAGGGAGGTGCTGAGGGGATGGGTGCGTGCTGGGTGCTGGTGCGGTGCGGCGCGGTGTGCGGCCCAAAGGCACTGGTGTACTCACTATGACACAACACACTGGAGTCTCTGGTAAACCAAACGGGGTGATGAACGGTGCCCGCAGCCGGCTGCAGCTTCTCCCTTAACAGTTTGGTGGTTTCCGCCTTTCTCCTGCACCTTAATGTGAATGTTCTTGTCGCGAGCGAGGAGGACGCCGCCGCTGCTGTGCTCTCGCTAACGCTCGGGGCCGGCACTGCTGCGACTGCTGCTCGGTGGCTCGAGCGGTGGGCCGGATCCGGGGACTCGAGCGGTGCTCCTCGCCCATGAGTGAAAGGGGTGGTTGGTTTGGGGGATTTAGTCCGTGACGCCACCCACGGGTCGTGGTGAAGATAGGCACCACTGCTGCTGGTGACGGGGATCCCGAGAGCGATGGTAGGGAGCAGCTGGGATGTTGTTTCCCCCCTCCGTGGGTAGGGGTCGGTGGTCCCGGGGCCTGATGATGTGACGGGGAGGCAGGGTCGGTGAGGTGCAGGGCTGCAGGGACAGCGCGGCGCGGTGCCGGATGGCACGGGTGTACTCACTCAGCAAGAAAGGACAAAGTCCTCTGTAAACCAAACGGCTGGATGGACGGGTCCCGCAGCCGGCTGCAATGTCTCTCCCCGGACAGGTGATGGCGGCTGTCTTTCCCTGCACCTTGATTTTCTCCTTCTGACTACTATGGATTCCCAAGGGTAGTCTGCTCCCCGGTGTATGGGTACCGGAGGAGCCCGTTTGCCCGCAGGCGCTGGCCCTTGGGTCTCTAGCCTTAGGCGGTAGCTGTATACCCTTACGGTGTGGGCGGTTGCCTTCAATCGGGACTTTTGTTGTTGTGAAACCCCTGGGGTTCCAGTCACATTCGGATCTGACTATTGTCGGCGGCTCCAAGCCTGGTCGGGGTCCGATGGCCCTGCCTGTGTGTGCTGGCTTCACTTCGCTCCCCGGTCGGTACCGGTGGGCTGTAGCCCGACCCCGGTCCTACGGTTCCGCGTTGCTCCACCACTCCTGCAGACGGCCACCACCATCTGCCAACCTTGCTGTTAGTGCCTGGGCCACAAACCCAGACACCCAAGTGTTCACTCCTCTCAATTCAACCTCCTAAAACTCCAAACTCTGACACTTTTCCCGCCTCCAGGCCTGTGAACTCCTCGGTGGGTGGGGCCAACCGCTTAGCTCCGCCCCACCTGGTGTGGGCATCAGTCACTGGAGGGAGGCAACAAGGGTTTTGTGTTTGGCTGGTGTCCCTGTCTGATGGGGATGGGGTGTTTGTGTGTTATCTGTGACGACCTGGCTAGGCCAGGGCGCCACATTCTGACTCCTATGCCTAAGCAACGGTAGTCCGCTTCCCGGCTTGCTGGGTGTCGGGAGAGCCCTGTTTGCCCGCAGACGCAGGCCCTTTGGGTCTCTATGCCTTGGCGGTGGCTTTACCCTAATGGTTGGGCTGTTGTCTTCAGTCGGGTCTTGTGTGGGAAAGGTCCTTAAGTCCAGTCCTCAGTCAGTTGATTTGACTCAGCCCTGTAGTTTCTGGGCTTCGTACTGGGTCTGAGTACCCCTCCTGGTGCTCCGGTTTCCAATCTGCTCCCCGGTTCGGTTCCGGCGGGCCACCGCCCGACCCCGGTCCCTACGGTTCCACCGGCTGTAATCCGAGCTCCTGCAGGCGGCCACCACTGTCTGCCTCCTTGCCAGAGGTGATTGGGCTCCAACCCAGACACCTGGTAGACTATGGCAGGCCTGGTAACAGGTCTGCCCTTGAACTCGACTTCTCTCCTCCACTATCAAAGCTAATTTACCTAGAACTCTGTTTTTCCCGCCTCCAGGCCTGTGAACTCCTTGGTGGGTGGAGCCAACCACCTGGCTCTGCCCCCCTGGTGTGGACATCAATCCTGGAGGGTGGCCACAAGGTTTTGAAGTTTGGCTGCTGTCACCTTTTTGGGGAGGGGGTGTGTGTGCATGGGACTACCTGGGATGACCTGGCTAGTCCAGGGCGTCACAGTTCCGCCCCCTGGTGTATCCATCTAGCCCTGAGGGGGGTGACTAGGGTTTTGAGGTTGGCTGATGTCACCTGTGAGGGAAAGGTGTAGTGCAAGGGCTTATCTCTGACTACCTGGCCCGGCCAGGGCATCACACATACATATCACATACATCTGGAGGAAGAACGAGAGCAGCAGCGCACGTGTGGCACCCCTGAGACTTTCGTCGCCACAGAGGTACTACACCTCAGCCAGAGGTGTGGTATCCCATCCTTGGTAGGAAGGGGTCATCTACCGGTTCACAGACAAAACTTGCACACACCAATTGTTAGGTCACGCACCAGGTCAGGGTTTAAGGCAGGTACTCCATTAATGCTGAGAAGCAGCGACCAGTATATCTTTTTATGGAGCCTTAAGTCCCATTCACTGTCCTGAAGGGGTGGAGCCTGGCAGATGGAGTGTGGAACCAGTCAGTTGGGGTAGTTGGAAAACCAGTTAGAACCAGCCAGGTCTGGTCAGAGGGAGTTTTTCAGTCAGAGTGAGTGACAGTTGACAGGCATTCAGTCAGTGGAGAAGAGTCAAGTCACAAGGAGTAAGACCCTGGGGTCCTGCTAGGCCATGGTGACACCGTGAGAAGGGGCTCCAGAGTGCCACGGATGTGTGAGAGGCCTCCGTGGGCTTGTTCCACCAAAAACACCAGGGTGGAGGAATCTGGCTGCAATAACGGGGATGGTCCCCAGGCAAAAGGAAGAGAGAGACATTTCTTTTGGCAATCCGACGGCCTGGGTGATTGCTGTAGGCACCCGAGGCCACAACATGCCACCCATCCTCTGCAAGGGAGGCTTAAAAAGGACCACGGTCAGCCACCTTTTAGTCAGGGCTCAGTGGCTGAGTCGCAGGACAGTCCAGTGAAGGTCAGCGCTAAAGAGACGGCCAGGAAAGGCACATTGAGGGGTGCACCGGTACTGATCTTGACCTGTTCGGGATCGGCGGAGGCCCACAACAGTGAATCCTGGCACACCACGGGGAAACTGGTCAGCTGCAGTTTTGGAACAGACTGTGAGTAAAACATCTTGACTGCAAAGCCTCGTGTCATCTGCTTCTTCCTGCGCCCCATCCATTTCCTTCATAGACTTTCCTAACGGTTGCCCCAGGGTTACCCGCTCCACCGGTGGGAAGCAGAAATACCTCAGCTGTCATATCACTATCCCTGGCGGTCCCGTCCAGCAGCCACGGCTCCAAAGCCGCAATCTACAAGTGGCGTCACGAACTTCATCTTAAATCTAAACTACAACTCCCATCATCATCCTCCCTTTATTATTATTGAGACACCGCCAGGGTAACGGAGCTGGCCCTCCGCCACTGCTGACATCCCCGGACTAGTCTGGCCTGGTTCTGAGTGCCCCCGGCCCTGGGGCAGGCGTGTCACACACATCCTCCAGTTGGGAGACTGAAGCGGCCACTGGGATTGCGTGACGTCACACTGGTGCACAATCCCTGGAGCAACCGAGCCAACACCACTGGAGCACCACAAACAATAGAGGTGAGTATAAGTTTTATTATTTGAGAAGGGGTTGACTGACTTTTTTTAAGGAACCTCATTGTCCGTTTCTATGCATACTTTTTTTTTTTTTGCTGCGTGTGAATGAGCTCTCTTAGGCTACGTTCCTACAGTGAGCTTTTGATGATTTTTTTTTTATGTTGCAGCATTTTTGTACCTATTATGTAAACTGGGTTACATGTGGTTTTTCTACATCTGTTTTTCATGCTGCGTTTTTTTCCTTTTGTTATGTCATGTTTTAAATCAAGCTCCTTTGTGTCAGAATTATAAAACGCTGCATTTATGACATAGCGAAAATACGTAGAGTCAAAAACTTAGTAAAAGCTCAATGTGGGCACACAGCCTTAAAATCTCATCCATCTTGAAGCTACTTTCACATTCTGCGCCCTGCCAGTGGGAATGAACATGCATTCGTGAGATTTTCAGAAAGCCAGAGTTTGGGTCATGCACACTACTTCAGTTTGAAGCCAGGATGTGTATACCCGGCTTCATAGAGAGCATGACCGAAACTCCAGGGTCATGTGTGCACTGAGCCGAAATTCCCCGTTGGACGCGATGGGGGCGGAAAGGTGGGTGAGATCATCCTCTGATGCTGCGTATTCATTAGCATGATAGCACACCCACAGGGGCAAAACCGTTGATCGCAAACACATCGTATCTTTGTCTAGAATTGAGCGTTTTGTTGCACGAACCTAGTCAATTGTAACGTGTGACATCCCTCATACGATTTTGGTGTATTCTGCAGCTCCGGTCACCTCCATGCAGCAGCGCTGGAAGCGACGCAGGAGCATCCTGGATTACGCCGGACATGGAGGGCTTTTTGGGGCTGATTAAAGTGGTTAACCAGGGTATATGTTTGTGTTTTTTATTTCTAATAAAGGATTTTTTCGGGTGTGTGTGTTTATTTACTGTAATTTACAGATTAATCATGGAAGGTGTCTCATAGACGCCTGACATGATTAATTTAGGACTTATTGGCAGCTATGGGCTGCCAATAACTCCTTATTACCCCGATTTGCCAACGCACCAGGGCAAATCGGGAAGAGCCGGGTACTGTCCCAGAACTGTCGCATCTAATGTATGCGGCAATTCTGGGCGGCTGCTGGCTGATATTGTTAGGCTGGGGGGCTCCCCATAACGTGGAGCTCCCCATCCTGAGAATACCAGCCTTCAGCCGTATGGCTTTATCTGGCTGGTTTTAAAATTGGGGGGGACCCCACGCCGTTTTTTTTAATTATTTAATTATTTATTTCACTACACAGTATAGACACGCCCACCGGCTGCTGTGATTGGGTGCAGTGTGACACCTGTCACTCAGCGTGGGGGCGTGTCTCACTGTAACCAATCATAGGCGCCGGTGGGCGGGGAAAGCAGGGAATACGAGATTGTTTAATGGGCGGCCGGCTTTTTCAAAACAGTAAAAGCCACCGGAGCAGTGTGAATGCCGTGCAGCGCCGGGGATCGGGGATTGGTGAGTATGAGAGAGGGCTGCTAACTTCAGTCACTTAGGAGATTAGCGGTCACCGGTGAGTCCTTCACAGGTGACCGCTAATCAGGGCGCGACACAGACAGAGCCGCAGCATGACCATGAAGTCGGGTGAAGTTCACCCGAGTTCATTCTGACAGTGCGGCTCTGTCTGTGTCTGCTGTCATCTGCCATTCAGCTCTGCTACATGGCTGTCTGTGTCTGCTGTTAGCGGCCATGTAGCAGAGCTGAATGGCAGATGACATAGTAAAAACGCATCCCTACACATTACACACGCTTGGCAAGTCAATAAATAAAAAAAAAAAAAAGGTGCCCAATGCATACGTCACAGAACACATGATCTAGAGGATCGCACACAAAATTGATCAATTTAACATAGACTACTAACGCACGTGTGACAGCAAATGAACGACCTACGTGTGATCTCATAAGATCCCGTATGCAACCTGGGCGTGTCACATCGCAAATGCGATTGTACAACTAATTGCAACGTGTAAAGCAGGCTTAACATGCTAATGGGAGCGACTGGCAAGAGAAGCAATGCCTAGGGGGGGCTACTGCCGTCGCTCATTAGCATACGATAAAAGATCTTTAGAAATACTTTTTCTAAACATCTCTTTATCTATGCTAGTCTATACAGGGACGGTTAGGCAGGGATTAGCAATATGCACCCAGAACTGCTCATGGTTCTGGGTGCATATTGCACCTGACAGGTTCCCTTTAACATTTCAATAGATAGAAGCTTGAAAATGTATTTATTATTTTACATAAGTTATTATTATTATTATTACATAAGTGAAAAATGCTAATGTAAAACACTGACCCCCAGATGGCAAAACGCTGACATCCGAACAAAGGCTAATAGATTTCATAATCTGTTTTAAAGGGAACCTGTCACCAGGTTTTCCCCTTACAAGCTGCAGCCACCAGCAGTGAGCCCTTATATACAGCATTCTAGAATACAGTATATAAGAGCCCAGGCCAATCGGTATAACGTAAAAACACTTTTATAATACCCACCTAGGGAGTGGTCAGGTCCAATGGGTGTCCCTGCTCTCACTTCCTCTCTTCTTGCGATCGCAGTACTCTTGCCCAGCCCCATGTATATGACTCATGCATTGCGGTCCTGCGCAGGCACACTTTGATCTGCCTGGCTGAGTCAGAGCAAAGTACTGTAATCCCCAGCCATGAGAAAAGGTCAAAGATTGCCTGCGCATGTGCACTACAGTACTTTGATCTCCCCTCAGCCTCTCAGATCAAAGTGCGCCTGCGCAAGAGCGCAATGGATGCCTTTCTGTGACTATTGCAGGACACATCATGTATACCAGGCTAGGCAGGAGGACGAAGATCACACAAGATGGAGGATGTGCTGAAACGAGAGTAGTGACACCCATCAGACCAGCCCACCCCCTAGGTGAGTATAATAAGTGTTTTTTTTACATTATAGCGAGCGGCCTGTTCTCTTATAATATATGTGACGCCCCTGGACTAGGCAGGTCGTTACAGGGTACTCGACGCTCATTATCTCCCACTGCAGGACTCAACCCCTCTTGGTTCTGGGTTCCCAACCTGCAGTGCTGCCTCCATCAGCATCCAAAAATCCCAATCACACCTCGCACCACACCCTGTCAGGCACACCAGTGGGCTGCTAAGCTTGAATAGAGACGCCCACCTAGGGGTCAGGCAGGGAGGTGGGAGGTGACAAGTGAGTTGGCTCCAGGGGAGCGAAGTGAGAGGAGAGTTGAGTGGTAGCCCTCGAGCAGTGAGGAGCTTGGGGGGAAGCTGGGAGTTGGAGCTCCCAGGGGAGAAGTAGATTGGGTTGCAGACGGTGGTCTGGACCTGGAGTAGTCGGAGACCCGGTCACGGGATATTGGCACTGGGTACTTGGACTTAGTCTTGGAGGACAGTCGGTAGCTCAAGTACAATAGCCAGTCCGGGACCGAAAGCACGTTGGGGTACTGGACCCTAGGTGGGGGAGAGGCTTCAAGCAACCTGGCAATTAACCTACGGAGGATCGGGCCTTTATGGACTGTCCCCACAAAACTCAGAGATCGGGGGCACTAGCGGAATGTGGGGATAGAGCTTTCCAACCAAAGCAGCCCACTGAAATCCCAAGCGTGAGCTCCTCAGAGCACAGCTCCTTCACACCAAAACGAAGGGCACGCGGCCCGGACAGCTTCAAGCTTACGGGCCACTTGGACACTACTAAAATTTATGCACGGAGGCAGGCTCCGGACCATCAGGCAGTACTGCAGGGGACAGAACCCGGACGAGCTCCCCCAAGAGGGCAGTGGCACCCAGAGACTTGGTTTACTACGTTGTCAGCGTCTGCTTTCCTTCTGAGTGAGTACCTGATCACCCCCTGCTCCCAGCGAGCCTGCGCTCCCCTGCAATCCATCCCACCAACCAGAGTCCCGGGGCCTTCCCTACCCTCATCTAGCTGCCCCCCATTCCATCACCCCGGGTACTCCCAACGGCAGCGGCGGTACTCCCTATTACCGCACACCACGGGTGGCGTCACGAACTATATCTCCCCTGTAAATAGCCCCTTCTTCATTTGAGTGTGGCCCCTAGCCCCCAGGTCTGGAGACCCTCGAGCCACGAGTAATCACCCCTGGATCTGAGCGGTTTGACCACTGCAGGGGCACTATTTATACAGTATTCTGGAATGCTGTATATAAGGGATCACTGATGGCCGCAGCTCATAAGGGAAAATCCTGGTGACAGCATCCCTTTAATGCAGAGTGGAATATAAGCCATGAACTCCTCTGTACTTGAGGCTGCTGGATATTGATATCATCCTCTCGTGGTTATGCAGAACAGGACCTTGGTTGGCTGTAATAATATATTTATTGCACAATTAATGTTAGAGGTTAGGGGGGCTCATGTTAAAACATCCACTTGCAGAAGAAACATTTTCTTCCCACAGTCTGGAAGAACTTGCTCCAGATCTGTCACTTCTGGATGAGGAGTGTTGTATGGCTGTTGTAGTAAAATTTTAGTATTTTGAGAAAATGGACAGAAATGAAATAACTCCAGCACTTACAGCCACTGGGATGCACCGAGAATAGAAATACTGCTAAAATAGCTTTTGTCAATGGCCACCCATTGTGTTCCCATCCTCCTCTAGACTACTCCATGGTGAAGTGTTGATAACAGCTGGATTATATCAAACCATCCCCAGGTTGGAGGATGTCTGAGCTCGCCTCTCAGGCTGCAGTAACGTATTCACTTCACCCTTCACTAATGTGACTCGCCCACCCCAGTGCTATGGGACACCCGGTCCCGGGCCGGACTAGTCCGGGGGTCGTCAGTGGTGGCGGGGCCCGGCTCCGTGGCCCTGGTGGGTGTCAATTAATATGGCTGGTGACTTGGGAGTAATTAAAGTTTTTATTTCGTGACGCCACCTGTGGTTTGTGGCTATTAAGCCGCCGCTGCTGTGCGAGGCCTCCGGGGTGATGTTATGGCAGCAATGGTGGTACTGCTCCCCACAGGTGGAGCGGTGCCCCGGGGACACTGTTGGTGCTCGTGAGAGTCTATGGTGTTGTGTGGATAACACGGTGCAGGGCCGACAGGCAACGAAAGAAACAGGCACAAACAACAGTCTCTTTACCTTCTCCTCTTTTACTTCACAAGCGGTTAGTCCTGGGAGACCGTTACAGGTGGTAGAGGGCTCCGGCCGGCCTGGAAGTAACTGAGATGTCGTTTTGGCCAGATGAGTATGAGGCCTACTCCTGTTCTTTTCCTTACTGTAATAGGACCCTGCTCTGTGAATTTAGCAATGGCCCCCTTGCTGCTGGGACCGGTGGTACGTCCCTTTCCCTCTGTGGTAGGCCGCGCAGGCCCTCTCTGGTGCTTCTCTGCTGGAGTCCACACCGGGCCCTGTTGATGCAGCTCTACCTTCGGGCTGTTTATGGGCCAGGTGCTTGCAGCTCTCCTGCCCTTCGGATTCGGCTACCAGGGAGTATTTTAGGCCCTGGTGGCCACAGACTCCGATGTCCGAGTCTCTTCTGTGCCTCTCTGCTCCTCCTGCTTCACTGGGCCAAGCTGCTCCAGCTCTAGGCCCCAATTCCATAGGACAGCACTACTCTGCGTCTGGTTGCTATCACTTCTCTCTACAGACTGACCACTAACTCCTCCCTCAGGCCAGACTTAAGGAATGCTCCCTGGAACTCCAGGTTCAGAGCTCCCCCTGCTGGCCTGAGGGAGAACTGCGTTGGATGTTAAACTTACTGGCCAATAGACCCCCCAATTACCTCCAAGCTCAGCATCAACCCTTTGGAGGGGCAATGCTGTTGTGGCGACCAGGTCCTGGGGCGCCACACTCCCCCTTAGTTAAACTCAGTACTCCCGGACTGAAGAAACAAAACATAACATGTTAGAACATTTCATCCCATTATGAGAGGCACATTTTCTTAAACGTTACAAACTTAAACAATACTATAAGAGTCCAGTGTGGCTCCCTGCCGGGTGTCCATTACACTGCTCCATGGGGGACCCGCCGCGATAAAACCCCCAACGTAGGCTCTGGGCGTGCGTCAGAGCATTGATGACCCCACTCTATGCACGCCGGACGGGTTTTTCTTCAGGGGTGCTGAGCACACTGGTGCTAACTATGTACAGCTAGAGTGTTGGCCACCCATAGTCCAGTGGCCCAATTGTCACCTAAGACAAAAAAAACATTTTATACAAGACATTTCAACTAACTATATACATTCTGTTAGGTATTTTACTTTCTATGTTCTATACCTTGGAGGGGCTGTCCCCAAGTGCTACGTTGGGACCGGCGTAGCTCTGGGGTTTGTCCCTGACTACTTGGAGTGTCTGCCCCCTCCGTGTTACTGGTAGGCCTAACCCTGACAGGTATGCGTGTTGGTTGCCTACGGGGTCTCAGATTCGCCAAGGGTACGACAGGTTCACCACTGGCAGGGGGTTGATTCTCCTGTTCTACTGCTGGCGTGTCATCTTGTGTTGGGACGGACAGTTCCTTAGGTGGATCTGGAACCTCTTCTGTCTCCGGCTCGACCAACTGCGGGAACGTCAAGACTGGTACCACTATGGCGTTATTGATTCGGGTCCAAGTTTTGGGGAATTTTCCGAGGATTGTTTGGATCATTTCTTCCTCCTTTTCTTGAATTTGGGGACTTTCTTGTATTTCTTCTACTTCTTTTTGGATTTTGCGCCGCTCAGGGCACGCTTTCAGGCGGTCTCTAGAAACAGTTTGATAGGTCTTGCCTTCATCCTTGCTTATGAGGCATACCTTACTATTGTCAAAGTTGGCGGGAATAATGGTGTAGGGTTCATTCTCCCACTGATCATCTAATTTATGCGCCCTCCGCTTTTTCTTGAGGACCTGTTCTCCAGGTGCTAAGGGAGTTGCTGGGGCTGTTTGATTGTAGTTCTGTTCTTGTCTCATTCTTGCTTGGGACAGGCTCTTTTCTACGCATTCCTGAACTCTGCGGTACTGCTGTTGTCGCTCTGTATCCCAATCTTCTATCTCTTGAACTGCTTCAGGTGACACAGTTCCCATCTCCAAGTCTACAGGTAACTTGCCAGGTCTTGCTCGCATCAGGTAAGCAGGGCTGCAGTTGGTCAAATTTACTGGGATATGGTTATACAGGTCTACCAGATCTGGTAACTTCTCTGGCCATTGGTTTCTTTCTTCCAGAGGTAGAGTCTTGAGCATATCAATAACCACATGGTTCATCTTCTCGCACAATCCATTGGTTTGGGGTGGTACGGTGTTGTTCTGATTTTCTTACAACCGTACATGTTACAGAACTCTTGGAACACTTCTGCCTGGAATGCAGGACCTTGATCAGTCAGTACCCTTTCAGGGTAACCGTGAGGTCGACAAAAGTATGCCTGAAACGCTCTAGCTGCTGTTCTGGCTGTCTGGTCTTTCACAGGCACTACTACCAGGAAACGAGAGTAATGGTCCACAATGGTGAGTGCGTAAACATAGCCTGACCGGCTCGGTGTTAACTTCACGTGGTCCAGGGCCACCAACTCTAGGGGCTGCTTCGTGACAATTGGCTGTAGGGGAGACCTCTGGCTGGCACCATCTTTCCGCCTCAGGTTACACGGACCACAGTCTCGGCACCACTTCTCGACTGTCTTTCTCATGTGCACCCAGTAGAACCGATCACGGAGTAGGGTCTCCAACTTCTTCCACCCGAAGTGTCCTGCTTTATCATGGTAAGCTGCTAGGACCATTGGAGCATCCCTCTGTGGGACCACTATCTGCCAGATGAGTTCATTCGTTCGCCAGTTGACATATCTCTTGCATAGCTTGCCTTGGTAGGTGAACAGTCGTCCCCTCTCCTTCCACAGCTGCTGGGCTTCTTCTGGAGCATCTGGGCCAAGATGGGTCTCAGCTTGTGCTAGCTTTTCTTTGACCAATTGCACGGCCGGGTCACCGTTCTGTGTCTCTTCCCAATTATGGTGGAGTAATGGGTTGACCGAGACCTCGTGCTGGCTCGAGCGCTTCACTCCTACAGCATGCTCACACTGGGAGACACCTTGGTGATGGAAAGCCGGTAACTCTATCTCTTCGAGTTCATCCAGGTCTTCTCCAGACTCGGGTAAGTGAGGCATTCTGTACAGCGCATCAGCATTGTTATTCTTCTTGCCAGCCCGGTACTTGATGGTAAAGTCAAAGTTAGACAGCCGGGCCATCCATCGCTGCTCCAACACACCTAACTTGGCTGTTGCCAGATGTGTCAACGGGTTGTTGTCCGTGAAGATGGTGAACTTGGCTGATGCCAGATAGTGCTTGAAGCGTTCAGTCACTGCCTAAACAATAGCGAGGAACTCCAGCTTGAAGGAACTGTAGTTTTCTGGATTCCTTTCTGTGGGACGAAGCTTCCTACTGGCGTAAGCTATCACCTTCTCCCGGCCTCCCTGCACCTGGGACAGAACTGCTCCCAGTCCCACGTTGCTGGCGTCTGTGTACAGTACAAACGGCTGGCTGTAGTCAGGGTAGGCCAGAATTTCTTCTCCCGTGAGAGCCCCTTTCAGCCGGACAAAAGATGTTTCTATTTGGCTGCTCCATTCAAATGGAGGGCTTTGCTTCTTAGCCTTCTTTGGCTGGCCCACCAGGAGATCTTGAAGAGGCGCTGTTATCTTGGTGAAACCATCAATGAACCTTCGGTAGTAGCCCACCAGCCCAAGGAACTGCCGCACCTCCTTTACCGTGGTGGGTCTTGGCCAGTCCTTGATTACGGTGACTTTCTCCGGATCAGGTGCCACACCTTCTGCGCTGACCACATGACCCAGGTACTGTACCTTTGGCTTCAAGAGGTGACATTTGGACGGCTTTATCTTCAGGCCATACTCCGACAAGGACTCAAACACTTCTGCTAAGTGCCTCAGGTGGTCTTCGTAGGTCTTGGAGTAGACTATGACGTCATCCAGGTACAATAGCACGGTTTCAAAGTTGTGATGGCCCAAGCAGCACTCCATCAATCTCTGAAATGTCCCTGGGGCATTGCAGAGCCCGAACGGCATACAATTGAACTCGCAGAGACCCATTGGTGTCGTGAATGCAGTCTTCTCCTTGTCCGCCTCTGCCACGGGAACCTGCCAATACCCACTGGTGAGATCCAGGGTGGAGAAATAATTAGCTGATTTTAAGGCTGTTAGTGACTCTTCTATTCTGGGTAGTGGATAAGCATCTTTATGTGTAATGCGGTTAATTTGTCTGTAATCTACGCACATTCTCATTGTACCATCTTTTTTCTTTACGAGCACTAGTGGAGCTGCCCAGGGGCTACAACTATCTCTGATAACCCCAGCCTCCTTCATTTCCCGTAACATTTCTTTGGCACGCTGATACTGTGCTGGGGGTACAGGGCGGTATCTCTATTTAATGGGATGATGATCACCCATGGGGATTTGATGTTTAACCCCTTTTACCTGCCCAAAATCTAGGGGGTGTTTGCTGAAGACCCGCTCGTACTCCTGTACCACCCGGTAAACCCCATGCTTTTGGTGTGAGGGGGTGGAGTCGGTGCCCACATGTAATTTTTGGCACCAGTCTTCCAGCTGTCCCTTGGAGCCATTGTCTTCCGCCTGGTCGGACGGGATCAAGGGTTCCACTGCTTTGATGGTATTGTTACTGACAGTGTACAGTTTTGCTACAGTGGCGTACCGGGGCAATTTGGCTTCCTCCTCCCCACAATTCAGGACACGGATGGGCACTCTTCCCTTGCGGACGTCTGCTACCCCTCTGGCTATCAGGACTCCAGGCCTGCTGTCTGAATACACCGGTTCTACCAAGGCCTGGTAATCTTGACCCTTGAGGCCTATTGCTGCCCGACACCATATCAACATTTCACTTCTTGGGGGTATTGCAATGGGGAGGGGGTCACTTACCCTCACACTGCCAATTTCTCCTCCGGCCAGCTCTCCCTGCTGCCTCCTCATCAGGGCTCCAATTTCCCTCTGTAGGGCACGCTGCTGCCCGGAGCTGGCAGTTTCAGATGCCTGCTGCAACAAAATTATCACTTCGGCAATACAATTTTCCATCACATTTGTACCAATGGTTAGCAGTGGGTTAGATTCCTTACGATCAATATCTACAATTATCATCCCCTGACATGGCAATTCTACCCGCCCCACTTTAATGGTTACTTCCTTGTACCCAATCTGAGGCAAGGGCTGACCATTACTGGCCACAATTGTTAAATCATCATCTGGGCCATGGTCAATGTCTGAATCAGCCCAATATCTTTTGTCCAGTTTATAAGGGATGGTTGTTACCTGGGACCCCGTATCCAGGAGGGCATTCAAAGGGATCCCATCCAGCACAATAGGAAGGACCGGGCGTCCTCCCACATACTGCTGTGACTGGGGTTTGAGCCGGGCTTCCTGGGGGTTGGCTCCTGGCCCCAGGTTCGGCCCATTTAAAGGACAATGTCTTGCAATATGGCCCGCCTGGCTGCAGCGGCGGCAGATCGGTTATCCCGTTGAATCATACCGGTCTGTGTCTTTTCCTCGGGTCGGCGGAATCCTCCTCTGTCGCATCCATGGGACGTCATCTGGGCTGGAGGCCAACTCGATTCTTGCAGGCGATGGGGTCACTTGTAGAGACTGCACGGTCTTGGCAAGGGCAGCTACAGTCTTGGTCAGCTCCTGGACCTGCTGTCTGAGCTCTGCAGCGGGATCCTTATCCAGGGACTGCGCCTCAGCCCCTGCAGCGGCTCGTGTTGCAGGCACCACCCCGGGGTACGTGATAGCAAGAGGCCGGAGGGGTACTGGGTCATTCGGTGTAGATTCTCTCAGTACCCGGATGGCCTGGTCCTTAAACTTTGCAAAGTCCAGAGCAGGGTTCTGCAGGACCATGATACGCAGCTGGGTCCTGTAGGCATCTGACAGGAGCCCTTCTATGAACTGCTCAGTTAGGAGTTTGTCTTCTTCACGTACACTCTCTGGGTCCACCTGTTTAATTGCTTTCAGGGCCTCCTGCAAGTTTAAGGCATAGTTCCTTATGCTGTCTGTGGCCCGTTGTTTGCACCCAAAGAATCTCATCTTTATTTCTGCTGCGGTGCGGGTGTCAAAAGTACTCTTTAACTTGGCCAGTATCTGGGTTGCTGTCCCTTTATCTGTATCAGGCCAGGACTTCACTTCACGCTGGGCCGCGCCGGCTAGCTGCCCCATTAATATGCCCACCTTCTGGCTCTCAGTCAGCGGATACACTCTAAACAAGCTGTGCAGCCTTTCTCTGAAGTCGCTCAGGGTATGTGACTCCCCGGAGTACTGCGGCAGCCATTCTGCTCCCGGGATGTACGGCATTGTGATCGGCATTACCGGCGCTACAGCGGGGGCTGGGGCGACGGCGACTGGGATTAGATCGGCCGGTGCTGCTGCGTCTTGAGCTACTACAGCCACCTGCTCTACCTCTGTGTCGGACATCTTCCTCCCCCTTAGTGGACCTTACCAGGCTCCGCATTCTTTTTAAAATCTCTTCCGGGTAGCGCGGGGTTAACGACCCTCCGCTCTGATGGCGCGCTCCTTTCGCACTCTTTTTCGGGCACGCCCCCTTTCTTCCTGCGCTCAGCGAGGCTAATGGCGGCGGCAGTTTTCAAACAGTAACACAGTCTTTTAAGCACAGTTTCTGCAGGCGCACAGTACCCGGTGGGACCGGGCACGAAATCCTGTTTGTGACACCAAAGTTGACTCGCCCACCCCAGGGCTATGGGACACCCGGTGCCGGGCCAGACTAGTCCGAGGGTCGTCAGTGGTGGCGGGGCCCGGCTCCGTGGCCCTGGTGGGTGTCAATTAATATGGCTGGTGACTTGGGAGTAATTAAAGTTTTTATTTCGTGACGCCACCTGTGGTTTGTGGCTATTAAGCCGCCGCTGCTGTGCGAGGCCTCCGGGGTGATGTTATGGCAGCAATGGTGGTACTGCTCCCCACAGGTGGAGCGGTGCCCCGGGGACACTGTTGGTGCTCGTGAGAGTCTATGGTGTTGTGTGGATAACACGGTGCAGGGCCGACAGGCAACGAAAGAAACAGGCACAAACAACAGTCTCTTTACCTTCTCCTCTTTTACTTCACAAGCAGTTAGTCCTGGGAGACCGTTACAGGTGGTAGAGGGCTCCGGCCGGCCTGGAAGTAACTGAGATGTCGTTTTGGCCAGATGAGTATGAGGCCTACTCCTGTTCTTTTCCTTACTGTAATAGGACCCTGCTCTGTGAATTTAGCAATGGCCCCCTTGCTGCTGGGACCGGTGGTACGTCCCTTTCCCTCTGTGGTAGGCCGCGCAGGCCCTCTCTGGTGCTTCTCTGCTGGAGTCCACACCGGGCCCTGTTGATGCAGCTGTACCTTCGGGCTGTTTATGGGCCAGGTGCTTGCAGCTCTCCTGCCCTTCGGATTCGGCTACCAGGGAGTATTTTAGGCCCTGGTGGCCACAGACTCCGATGTCCGAGTCTCTTCTGTGCCTCTCTGCTCCTCCTGCTTCACTGGGCCAAGCTGCTCCAGCTCTAGGCCCCAATTCCACAGGACAGCACTACTCTGCGTCTGCTTGCTATCACTTCTCTCTACAGACTGACCACTAACTCCTCCCTTAGGCCAGACTTAAGGAATGCTCACTGGAACTCCAGGGTCAGAGCTCCCCCTGCTGGCCTGAGGGAGAACTGCGTTGGATGTTAAACTTTCTGGCAAATAGACCCCCCAATTACCTCCAGGCTCAGCATCAACCCTTTGGAGGGGCAATGCTGTTGTGGCGACCAGGTCCTGGGGCGCCACACATGTCCTAGAAGTACAAAGACTCCTCAAAGGAGGCACCATGACCCTACATCAGCAGATGTCGCACCAGCCAGTACTTTATGTTCTGCTTCAGCATTATCATCTCATTATTTGTGATATTGTAGCCTAGATAAGTAAGGCTATGTTCATGTTGCGACTGTGTTTTGAGGATACCTTTAAATAGGAGGATGGAGATGAAAATGATGTCCGATAGCACAAAGTGGATGGTCCCATCAGTGAATGCACCCACATCCAGTTTTCCAGGGTTTCCGATATAAGCCCAGATAGAGCCACTGACCACAGGATAAAATGCAGTGTGAACAGTGCCTTGGACCAGTTTTAACACCTTATGTACAGGTTTTATGTGAAACACATTAAGAAATACTCCAATATGATCAGATGGGTAATGATTATATTATAGCACCACCTTCTATAAGGCTTTTTCTTTTTACTCAAGACAGTATTTGTTGTATGTGTGATTTTTGTATTTTTTTTTTTCTATAGATTGCTCTTTGTGGCAGATTAATCAAATCTGTCACGCAAAAAAAATATATTGGTTTCCCAGAGCAACCAATCATACTGCAGCATCTATAGTACCAGAGATATTTGAAGCATGAAAGCTCCACAGTGGTTGGTGGCCTTTGACAACATTGACCATTTTGATGAATTTGACGTATTATATTCCTTATGTTTTCTACTGCAGACTGGTGGTCGGCTAAAAAATAAATAAATACATTCTGGTCTGCTTCATGGACAAAATGTGCCCATTTAAGTGACTGGGTCTATGAAAAAAAGGTATGGATGAAGGAGCATGGGGAAACTTCCATATCTCCAACCACTTTGATTTCGAGGGAAAACAGATGGGAAAGTTTGTTTGCTGTTGTTTTTTGTTTGTTTTTGTTGATGCAAAATGAATATTGACGTGCAAATGAGGCCGAAGGAGGAATTCAATGGAAAAGCATTGCTGAGGTCTCGAGGTGCTGTCAGTGTCCTCTGCTGCTCACTGGATGATCTTACTCAGGTTGTGAACAGTTTAACTGACCCTATTCTTAAAAGGTAACCATCATTTTAATTTTAATTTTTATTTCATAAATGAATAGTACGCATGAAGATAAGTGACTTTGTAATATGTATTATCAGACAAATCTGTTTTTCTCTCTCCCATTTCTCAGTAGTAGCTGCCATCTCCTATCTCCGTAATGGGAAAGCCTTCACTGATTACCGATTTGAGGATTTTGTGAATGAATGAATGAATGAATACAGTCCTGACAGAGAAAGACACAAATTTGTCTGATAAGATATATGACAAAGTTGGTTATTTTCATGTGTATTTATTGATTCATAAAATAAAAATGAATACGATAGCTACTGAAGGGGTTGTTAGCTCTTCCGACCATAGTTATAACTAACAGGCAGACCATTGTAAATTATCACCCTGTTCTATTCGGCACCAGCTCAGTCACGGCCCGCTCCTAACCGGCAATGCTGCTAGTTCACCTGAACAGAGGCGCTCTTCCTTCTCCGGGCTGTTCTGTCTACAGGGTGAGATTGCCAATGTCACGCTGATTGATGGCCAACTTCCCGCAGTTAGTCAGAGAGGAACCAGCTGTCAATCAACATGACACCAGCTGTAACACCACGTCAGCAGTGCAGAGCTGAAGAGAAGTTGCTGCACTGTTGGAGAGTTATCAGTAAAAGCCACAATGTGCCATCAAAAATCTAGGCTGGGTTAAAAAAAAAAAGGTTAGTCAGTTATTAAGCCCAAGGTTAAAAAATAAAATTGTCACAGATTCTTGCATAACCAGAGGTTCACCTGCCTATGTATAGAGAAGAGAGGCAAGCTATGCAAAGATACAGCTCCATCAGAATTAAGAAACAAAGTTGTTCATACATGTTGAAATGGTTTTCCACTACTAAGATATTGATGACCTAACCTTATTCATCCATATCAGATTTGGAGGGTGTGTAAAGGTGTCCAGGGTGGCAGTCGCAGGTGAGGCACAGTTCTGGTTTGCCCTGGCACCCCTCAAGGGGATGGTGGCCCTGGCTGGGTGCTTGGACTTGTATGGTGCAGGCCTCTTGTCGCTTTTGCTTCTGGCGAACCAGGACCAATACACAGTGAAGATGCACAGAGGCCAATAGTTCTTGAGCAACAATTTGTACAATTTTTACAACACCACTTTATATGTAAGACAGCGGGCACATAACTCTTTTGCTGATAGAGTCCCTTTAAGTTATCGTTCAAGCCAATTACAGATGGTCGTGCATCATGGTGGGACTAATCATTTAAATATACCATCCCACCTAATATAGTTTTCCATTAATCTCCACCCTTCTCTGGCTCTATGAAACTAGAGCCGTCAATCAAAGAAGAGGGAAGGGTGGAGATAACGCACACAGCTGGGGCTCCAGCCTCCAGCTGTCTGCTCCATCTTGGCTGTGTATCAAAATACAAGGGACCCCATGCTGTTTTATTTTTGTTGTTGGGGTTTTGTTTTTTTTTTAAATTATTGAAATAAATAATTAAATAAATGCTGTGTAGTCACCCCCCCCTACCACCCGATTTCGATACCCAGCCAAGATAAAGCAGACTGAGGGTTTGTATTCTCAGGCTGGGAAAGTCTATGGTTATTCGGTCCTCCCCAGGCTAAAAATAGCAGCCCGCAGCCTCCTGAGAAATGTCACATCCATAGATTATCTTTTTACATATACAGATTCTGTCAGTGAGACAAATCGGTGAGCTGCACTGCCTCATTGAATAACCTGGGTCATTGTGCTATCTGATACAAAATTGGGTAGCACATGGCCAATTTATACGGTTGTCTGAATGACCCTTAGGTTAGGTCACCAATATGCTATTAGTGGAGATCTCTTTTCCCACGAAGCAGGCATGTGTTTACTAATGTGATACATGACTGAAAAATAAGCATGATTGTACAATAAAAAATCATTTGAGGTTCACTATCATCACTGAGGTTTTCTTTTGCATTGAGGACTCTGTGAGGCCGGGCTCAGATAATATGGTTGCCCTGTGGGCTGAGGTGTGCCAATAATGTGGCTGATTGAACGCCCTCACACATCAGGCATCATTTGATATAAATACAACAATGATAGTAGTGTTGGTGAACAGCTCATCTGATGAGGTTGTGCACAACAACTGAAAGCACTTGCCATGTGGCTACTGCTGCCAGCAGATCCTTATTGGAGAGAGAGTCAGTAAGAAAACAAGATCCGAAATGGCAACAAAAGATTGATCTGCTGAAGGTGCTGCAGATGAAGATATGAAAATGTATAACGCATTGTATACTTAAGTCACCTGAAGAAGAAGCCTATACTATAGGTGGACGAATGGGAAAGCTTCAAGAAAAATGTTTGGGTTCCCTATTGACTTGAAGTGGATTCATTATTCGTGATAAGTACAGGAATAGTACTCAGTATTCGATAGCACAAATCTGAACCCGAATATTTCACTATTCGCCCATTGCTAACCGTGACATCTTCAAAACGCATAGTGTCTGTTAACCACTGTTATTTGATTCAATAAAATCTATCAAACCATCGTGGCGAGCTTAGCTAATCACAGTCTGAGGTTGCAGTATTTATGCATTCATGGATCTTCAACTAGAGTGCCATTAGGAAACCGATCTTTTGTTGTTTGGTATCTTAAGTGGATTCTGTCAGCATGTTTTTACTACCTCAACTGAGAGCAGCATGATGCAGGAAAAGTGATACAATCTTCACTGTAAGTAATCAATAGCATACAATTTAAAGTGAACCTGTCACCAGATTGGGTGACTATAAGCTGCGGCCACCACCAGTGGGCTCTTATATACAGCATCCTAACATGTTGTATTTAAGAGCCCAGGCCACTGTGTAGAACGTAAAAATCACTTTATAATACACACCTACAGTGCCTACAAGTAGTATTCAACCCCCTGCAGATTTAGCAGGTTTACACATTGGGAATTAACTTGGCATTGTGACATTTGGAATGTAGATCAGCCTGGAAGTGTGAAATGCACTGCAGCAAAAAAAGAATGTTATTTCTTTTTTTTTTTTTTTAAATGGTGAAAAGTTTATTCAGAGGGTCATTTATTATTCAACCCCTCAAACCACAAGAATTATGTTTGGTTCCCCTAAAGTATTAAGAAGTATTTCAGCCACAAAGAACAACGAGCTTCACATGTTTGGATTAATTATCTCTTTTTCCAGCCTTTTCTGACTAATTAAGACCCTCCCCAAACTTGTGAACAGCACTCATACTTGGTCAACATGGGAAAGACAAAGGAGCATTCCAAGGCCATCAGAGACAAGATCGTGGAGGTTCACAAGGCTGGCAAGGGGTACAAAACCCTTTCCAAGGAGTTGGGCCTACCTGTCTCCACTGTTGGGAGCATCATCCAGAAGTGGAAGGCTTATGGAACTACTGTTAGCCTTCCACGGCCTGGACAGCCTTTGAAAGTTTACACCCGTGCCGAGGCCAGGCTTGTCCGAAGAGTCAAGGCTAACCCAAGGACAACAAGGAAGGAGCTCCGGGAAGATCTCATGGCAGTGGGGACATTGGTTTCAGTCAATACCATAAGTAACGTACTCCAACGCAATGGTCTCCGTTCCAGACGAGCCCGTAAGGTACCTTTACTTTCAAAGCGTCATGTCAAGGCTCGTCTACAGTTTGCTCATGATCACTGGGAGGACTCTGAGACAGACTGGTTCAAGGTTCTCTGGTCTGATGAGACCTAGATCGAGATCTTTGGTGCCAACCACACACGTGACGTTTGGAGACTGGATAGCACTGCATACGACCCCAAGAATACCATCCCTACAGTCAAGCATGGTGGTGGCAGCATCATGCTGTGGGGCTGTTTCTCAGCCAAGGGGCCTGGCCATCTGGTCCGCATCCATAGGAAGATGGATAGCACGGCCTACCTGGAGATTTTGGCCAAGAACCTCCGCTCCTCCATCAAGGATCTTAAGATGGGTCGTCATTTCATCTTCCAACAAGACAACGACCCAAAGCACACAGCCAAGAAAACCAAGGCCTGGTTCAAGAGGGAAAAAATCAAGGTGTGTCAGTGGCCTAGTCAGTCTCCTGACCTTAACCCAATTGAAAACTTGTGGAAGGAGCTCAAGATTAAAGTCCACATGAGACACCCAAAGAACCTAGATAACTTGGAGAAGATCTGCATGGAGGAGTGGGCCAAGATAACTCCAGAGACCTGTGCCGGCCTGATCAGGTCTTATAAAAGACGATTATTAGCTGTAATTGCAAACAAGGGTTATTCCACAAAATATTAAACCTAGGGGTTGAATAATAATTGACCCACACTTTTATGTTGAAAATTTATTAAAATTTAACTGAGCAACACAACTTGTTGGTTTGTAAGATTTATGCATCTGTTAATAAATCCTGCTCTTGTTTGAAGTTTGCAGGCTCTAACTTATTTGCATCTTATCAAACCTGCTAAATCTGCAGGGGGTTGAATACTACTTGTAGGCACTGTAAATGGTCAGGTCGGTGCAGACTGGTCAAATGGGTGTCTTCGTTCTCCGAGTCTGGTGCCTCCTCTTTCAGCCATCTTTGTCCTCCTTCTTCTGAAGCCTGGATACATGACGTTTACTACGTTTTTCACACAGGCCGACATTGAGGTCCTGCGCAGGTGCACTTTGATCTGCCCGAGTAGGGCAGATCAAAGTGCACCTGCGCAGGACCTCAATACCGGCGTGTGTGCATGACGTAGGACGCGTCATGCACCCATGCTTCAGAAGAAGGGGACATGACTCGCCCACCCCAGGGCTGTGGGACACCCGGTGCCGGGCCGGACTAGTCTGGTGGTAGTCAGTGGTGGCTGGGCCCGGCTCCGTGGCCCTGGTGGGTGTCAGTAGAATATGTGGCTTGAATTAAAGTTTGTGTTCGTGACGCCACCTGTGGTATGCGGCTAATAGGCCGCCGCTGCTGTATGAGGCCTCCGGGGGATGATATGGCAGCAATGGTGGTACTACTCCCCACAGGTGGAGCAATGCCCCGGGGCACAGTTGGTGCTTGTGAGTGTCTATGCAGATGGAATAACAGAGGCAACTCCAAGGGTACAGTTTCAAGTTCTTTACTCACAGTTCTTGTCAAGGCTGGCAGGAGCCCTTGGACTGCTGGGACCACTGTCAGGGACCTCCGCCGTTTCTGGGTGATTCTTGGAGCAAAACCCGGTACCCTTCTCTTAAGTGTCTCTGTCTTCAGCTGTCTCCTTAAACCTTGCCTTTGTAGGATAAACCTGGCTCGGCCTCTGTGAGGCAAATCCCGGGATATGAAGATGAATTATGACTCCAGTCATAATCCCTCATCACTCCCTGGCAGTGCCCCCTCCCTTCTTGTTCTCAGTGTTCCACTTACACCTCCATGGCCATGTCCTGTGATATGGAAATGAGGTGGTGTGGGAACAATGGACACAGGATGACTCCCTGCCGTCACCCTGTAACAAGAGTTGTATCTCATTAGCAAGGCTATGGAACTAGCAGACAGAACGACACCAGTAAAAAATGGTTCATATCTCGCAAGCCATATTTCCGATAAATATGGCAACCATAAAAATGGTGTCTCTGCATGCAGACGATGCCGGCACACCCTTTTTATGGGAGCAGGACATTGGGAAATGCCCCAGGCGTGATATCAGCCAATGGGGAACTGGCAGACAGGTCATGAGTCCCCTCGTTCTGTAGCTAAATTCATAACTGTCACAATGAGAGCATTGGCGTCTGCCTACGACGCTTCCAGGCAAAGTTATGGCCAATATCCCCTTTGCTGGATAATTCTGATCCATGCAGGGGGAGTGGCAGTGCTTCCCTGTGAGGTCACTAAGGTAGGAGGGGACCTGGATTGCCCAGGTTGATAACCCTACTTCGGCCATTTTCCAGGGTCTTTTCGCTGGGGGCACGTGTAGGAAACATCTGTGGGAAGGATCCTAGAAACCTGGGTACAGCGCCCCCCTGTGGCCAGACGCAACAAGGTAACTGCTGGAACTGTGTATGCCTGTTTGTAACCCATGCTTTGATTGTAACTGTACTCTGACATATGTATATTCTGTAGATTCCCTATTGTATATATTGTAGTTTCTAGTGTGCTTTAGGCTGATTAAATTATATAATTAATCTTGGGCTGTTCTGTTATCTCGATCTTGAATCCCACGTCTGTGTGTTCGGCTAATAGTTACCGTGAAGCGGTTGGTGGCAGCGAATTGTGCCAAGGATTATTGTGGGGAGGCCAGTGAGATTCGGGGAGATTTTATATATTCCGCCCGCGGAGGTCGGGGGAATATATACCCTACTCTCACCGGGGACCCTTCAATAATCGGCATAAGTAGTATAGCGGCCTCCTTGCTTATTGTCGGGCAATTCCATAATTGGCCTGACTATAAGAGGGGCGCTAGAGAGCGCATCACGTGCTTTGTCTGTCGGTCGGGAGGTATAAAGGAGGGGTGACCCCCACTTGTTACCCCCCGATTGTGACGTACTGGTAGCCAGCGCGGGGGATTTCTGAGTGACCCCCCCGGTGGTTTGTGACATATTGGTGGCATAGCGGTGGGATCGAGATAATAGTGTGTGTGAGTGTGAGACCCATACTCCCAGACACTAAAGACTGCCTGCAGCAGCTGTGGCTGCTGGGGTCTTCAGACTAGCTCAACACTAGAGTGTCAGAGTGCAGATACTGTAAGGTGTGTGGAGGCATCAGGTGTCAGTTCTGTGTCAGTGACCAAAAGTCTGCAAGAATGGCTGATGGCACCAGGAGCAGAGCTATGCAACTGGCCAATGCTAAGGCAGGAGCCGAAGAGAGGGAGGACGGTGCTGTGGACAGCAATGAGGAGGTTGCCCACGAGTCCTCCAGGAGCTCGACGCCAGAAAACCGTTCTGCCGAGGACATTGCGCAACCTGGCACTGCTGGACAAGATGAGGAGGAGCTCACCCAAGGTTCCTCAACGAGCCAGATGCCAGCCCTCCGCTCTGAAAGGGACAGTGAATCGCCTAGCTCTGCAGCGTGCCGCAGATCACCACGTGCCATTCCACCGAGCCTGGGAGGCTCGGATAGCCTTCTTCAAATGGCTATGGCCCTTCTCCAGGCTGGAGACCAGAAGGGCTACAAGGAACTCCTGGCAGAGCGCAGGGCAGAGCGGCAGGCAGCGCGTGACGCTGAGGCTGCGGAGCGGCACGCAGAGCGTGAGGCTGCGGAGCGAGAGCGGCAGGCAGCGCGTGAAGAGCGAGAGCGACAGGCAGACCGTGACTACCAGCTGCAGCTAGCTCAGCTCCGGCCCTCATCAGCCACATGTGACCTTCGAGACACCAAACTTCCAAAGGTCCGTGTTGAGGACTTCCCAGTGCTGGAGAAGGATGGAGACTTGGACTCTTTCTTGACTGCTTTTGAACGGACTTGCTTGCAGCACCATCTGGACAAGGACCAGTGGGCCAAATACCTGACCCCCCTTTAAGGGGTAAGGCCCTGGATATCCTTGGGGACTTGCCTGCTGAGGCAGATCAGGGCTACGACACCATCAAGCGGGCCCTGATCCAACAGTACAACCTCACTCCAGAGTCCTACCGCAAGAAGTTCCGGAGCCTACAGAAGGGACCAAAGGACTCCTGGGCTGACCACCGGCGGGCACTTGCCCGAGCTGCCGACCACTGGACCCAAGGCCTGCAGCTTTCCACCGGACCGGAGATCCTGGACTTGTTCATCACGGAGCAACTCTTGTGGAACTGCCCTGAGGATCTCCGCCAGTTCATCCGAGACCAGAAGCCAAAGGGGTCCACGGCTACAGCTGCCCTTGCCGATGACTACACCAACAACCGGGCCCCTGAGGCCAGGAGAGCGGCCACCAGCAGCACCTGGAGAGGGGGTAAGATGAATTCGGCGACTGCCCCACCTGCCCCTAGACTGCAGGGGGTGTCCCCCTCAACTCCCCTCTCCAGGCCCGTGGCGGAACCAAGACGGTGCCACCAGTGCAACCTACCTGGACACTTCAAGGCCATGTGCCCTCAGCGTCCCAAGGCCCCGGCTCCGTCCCCGTCCCAAGGGCCGCCCAAGGTGTATTGTGTGGGTGGGGGTGGTGGTAGGTCCCTGGACAGCTTCCAACCTGTCACCGTCGGCCGGTCTGTGACCATAGGACTGCGAGACAGCGCCTCGGAGGTGACTCTGGTGCGGCCTGAGATGGTGTCCCCCCAAGACTTGATCCCTGGAAAAACCCTCGCTGTCTCCGGGATTGGAGGCACTGACCCGGCGCTGCCTGTTGCTGACATTTATGTGGACTGGGGCGCAGGGCGGGGGGTGAGGGAGGTGGGGGTAACTGATCGGATCCCTGCAAACGTGCTACTTGGGACAGATTTGGGGCAGATAACCTCCCAGTTTGGGCCCCCCCCAAGGGCTGAACCTTCAGCCCGTACTGACATGACTCCTAACAATGTTAATGTGTTATCTATGAATGATGTAAGGGAGGAGGGAGTGAACTCTGATATTTCTGCTTGCATAGACACCATAGACACACACACAGCTGCAGCTGTGACAGGGGAGGGGGTCAGAGAAGGGTGTGACAATGCCTCTACAAGTAACCAGCCTGTGAGCTGGGATCTGTTGCCCTCTGCAGGGATAAGCAGAGAGCAGGGTGCTGCAGGGGGAGGACCAGTGTGTGGGGTGGGGGCTACCACAGCAAATGTGGGGTCCCCAGAGATTTCACAGCGGGGTTCTGTTGCTGCAGGAGGGGAACAGGCAGGTGAGATTGGGGCCGGTCCAGGAGCGGAAGTGCTCCCAGGTAAGATCTCGGTGCATGGTTCCCCCACAACCGGGGTGTCAGGAAGCCAGGTAGGTCTGCCTGAACCGGCGACTTGGTCAGGAACGGAGGAGGAGCAGGCACGACCCACGGTCGCAGCGGCTGTGGCCGCTGTCACCCGCAGTGGGAGTGCTGGAAGCCAAGGGGCCTCCCAGAGGTCCGATAGCTCTTCCCCTTCTGACCCAGTGGCAGCCGAGTCAGGTGGAGGCCAGGACACAGGTCCCGGGGTACTGACCGAAGATGTGACAGTCTCGTCGATTCTGGCCACATCTAGTCAGGGGTTTCAGGCAGCGTTAGAAGCTGACGACAGCCTGAAAGCTCTTAAGGAGCAGGCGGCACAGCCTCCCTCGGACTCGGACCCGGAGCGAGTGGTCTGGGACCAAGGACGGCTGTACCGGGCCACGGTCCAGCAGGGTTCACCGGAGGCGTGGCCCAGGGACCGACAGTTGGTGGTACCCTATCCGTTCCGGACGGAGTTGTTGCGGATCGCACATGAGATTCCGATGGCCGGACACCTAGGGATCGCTAAGACCAAGGCCAGGTTAAACCAGCATTTCTACTGGCCAAAAATGGGGGCCGATGTGGCTGCCTACTGCCGTTCGTGTGAAACCTGTCAGAGAGTGGGGAAGGCGGGGCCACGCCCCAAAGCCCCACTGGTATCTCTGCCAATCATCGATGAGCCTTTCAGGAGGGTGGCTGTGGATCTGGTCGGCCCGCTGGCCATCCCCAGCAGCTCCGGGAAACGCTTCATACTGACGGTAGTGGACTATGCCACCCGGTACCCAGAAGCAGTGGCCTTGTCGTCCATTCGGGCTGACAAGGTGGCCACCGCATTGCTGGAGATTTTCTCCCGAGTGGGTTTTCCCCAGGAAATGCTCACTGACCGGGGGACCCAATTCATGTCCCAGCTGATGGAGGCCCTCTGTAAGCAAGTCCAGGTGCGACATCTGGTGGCCAGCCCGTACCATCCACAGACTAATGGCCTGTGCGAGCGGTTCAATGGCACCTTAAAGCAGATGCTTAAGATGTTGGTCGACTCCCATGGGCGTGACTGGGAGCGGTATCTCCCACACCTGTTATTTGCTTACCGGGAGGTTCCACAGGCCTCAACAGGATTCTCACCGTTTGAGCTCCTGTACGGGCGACGTGTGCGGGGCCCCCTGGCTCTGGTGAAAGAGGCTTGGGAAGGGGATTTGGCCACCCCTGGAGTGTCGGTTATCGAGTATGTCATGCGCTTCCGGGACAAAATGCAGGCCTTGACGCAACTGGTACACGACAATATGGCTCAAGCCCAGGCCGATCAGAAGCGTTGGTACGACCAGAACGCTTGTGAGAGGACCTACCAAGTGGGTCAAAAGGTGTGGGTACTGGTCCCCGTACCACAGGACAAGCTTCAGGCAGCCTGGGAAGGCCCATACCTCGTGTACCAGCAGCTCAACCCTGTAACGTACCTGGTCACCCTGGACCCTGCCCGTGGAAGGCGGAAGCCCTTCCATGTGAACATGATGAAGGCACATCATGAGCGGGAGGCATGTGCGCTCCCCGTGTGCAACCTGCCCGAGGAGGGAGAAGCGGAAACCCTCTTGGATATGCTAGCCCAGGTTAGGGCAGGCGGATCCATTGAGGATGTGGAGGTTGGCCACCAGCTCTTGGAAGACCAACGGTCCCAGCTGTGGGCCACCCTCCTCCCCTTCCGGGGGTTGTTTACCAACCAGCCCGGAAGGACTGACTTGGCTGTCCATCACGTGGACACTGGGGATCATCCCCCGATCCGGCGTTCAGCATATCGGGTCTCCCTGGAGGTGCAGCAACACATGCGCCAGGAGATTGACGAGATGCTGAAGCTGGGGGTGATCCAGGCATCCAACAGCGCTTGGGCCTCGCCTGTAGTCCTCGTCCCTAAGAAGGACCGAACCACTCGGTTCTGCGTGGACTACAGGGGGCTCAATGCGGTCACGGTCGCCGATGCGTACCCAATGCCACGCATCGATGACCTGCTCGATCAGTTGGCCGGGGCTCAGTACCTGACCATCATGGATCTGAGCCGGGGATATTGGCAGATCCCCCTGACTCGCAAGGCCAGGGAACGCTCTGCCTTTATTACCCCATTTGGACTGTACGAGTCCACGGTGATGCCATTCGGGATGAGGAATGCCCCTGCCACTTTCCAGCGGATGGTCAACACCCTGCTCAAGGGACTTGAAGGGTACGCGGCCGCGTACCTGGATGACATTGCCGTCTTCAGTCCCACCTGGGAGGACCACCTAGAGCATCTAGCACAGGTGCTCAGGCGGATCCACCGGGCAGGTTTGACCATCATCATAGTTTTTAAGGTTGAATGGAGACTCTAAGTCCATCTAGTTCAACCCGTAGCCTAACATGTTAATCCAGAGGAAGGCAAAAAAACCCCAATGTGGCAAACAAGTTCCAATGGGGAAAAAATTTCCTTCCTGACTCCACATCCGGCAATCAGACTAGTTCCCTGGATCAATACCCTGTCATAAAATCTAATATACATAACTGGTTATATTAAATTTTTCAAGAAAGGCGTCCAGTCTCTGCTTAAATGTTAGTAGTGAATCACTCATTACAACATCATGCGGCAGAGAGTTCCATAGTCTCACTGCTCGTACAGTAAAGAATCCTCGTCTGTGATTATGATTAAACCTTCTTTCCTCAAGACGTAGCGGATGCCCCCGTGTTCCAGTCACGGGCCTAGGTGTAAAAAGATCTTTGGAAAGGTCTCTGTACTGTCCCCTCATATCATAGTATCATAGTATCATAGTATCATAGTATCATAGTTTTTAAGGTTGAAGGGAGACTCTAAGTCCATCTAGTTCAACCCGTAGCCTAACATGTTGATCCAGAGGAAGGCAAAAAAAAGACCATCAAGCCGGGAAAGTGTCAGCTGGCCATGAGCGAGGTCCAGTACCTCGGTCACCGGGTAGGTGGGAGAACACTGAAGCCCGAGCCTGAGAAAGTGGAAGCCATCGCATCCTGGCCCACCCCCAGGACCAAGAAGCAGGTGATGTCCTTCTTGGGGACCGCTGGGTACTATAGGAGGTTTGTTCCATGCTATAGTAGCCTGGCAAAGCCCTTGACGGACCTCACCAAGAAGAAGCTGCCCTCTGCAGTCGATTGGACAATGGACTGCGAGACAGCCTTCCGGGCCCTAAAGGACGCCCTGTCCAGCCCGCCCGTGCTACAGGCAGCCGACTTCACGCGGCCGTTTGTAGTACAGACCGACGCCAGTGACTTCGGCCTCGGTGCGGTGCTCAGCCAGGTGGACTCTGCGAGCCAAGAGCACCCAGTCTTGTACCTGAGCAGGAAGCTGTTACCAAGGGAAGTTGCCTATTCCACGATGGAGAAGGAGTGCCTGGCCATAGTGTGGGCCCTGCAGCGTCTGCAACCCTATCTATACGGGCGCCACTTCATCGTGGAGACGGACCACAATCCCCTCAGCTGGTTGCACACCGTCTCTGGGACGAATGGGCGATTGTTGCGATGGAGCCTTGCGCTCCAGCAATACAACTTCACCATTCGCCACAAAAGGGGCCGTGACCACGGTAACGCAGACGGGCTGTCCCGACAAGGAGAGGTCGCGGACGGGCGCACGGGGGAACACCGGAGTGTGCTGCCCCCTAGCGCCCTCAAAAGGGGGGAGGTGTGAGGCAAATCCCGGGATATGAAGATGAATTATGACTCCAGTCATAATCCCTCATCACTCCCTGGCAGTGCCCCCTCCCTTCTTGTTCTCAGTGTTCCACTTACACCTCCATGGCCATGTCCTGTGATATGGAAATGAGGTGGTGTGGGAACAATGGACCCAGGATGACTCCCTGCCGTCACCCTGTAACAAGAGTTGTATCTCATTAGCAAGGCTATGGAACTAGCAGACAGAACGACTCCAGTAAAAAATGGTTCATATCTCGCAAGCCATATTTCCGATAAATATGGCAACCATAAAAATGGTGTCTCTGCATGCAGACGATGCCGGCACACCCTTTTTATGGGAGCAGGACATTGGGAAATGCCCCAGGCGTGATATCAGCCAATGGGGAACTGGCAGACAGGTCATGAGTCCCCTCGTTCTGTAGCTAAATTCATAACTGTCACAATGAGAGCATTGGCGTCTGCCTACGACGCTCCCAGGCAAAGTTATGGCCAATATCCCCTTTGCTGGATAATTCTGATCCATGCAGGGGGAGTGGCAGTGCTTCCCTGTGAGGTCACTAAGGTAGGAGGGGACCTGGATTGCCCAGGTTGATAACCCTACTTCGGCCATTTTCCAGGGTCTTTTCGCTGGGGGCACGTGTAGGAAACATCTGTGGGAAGGATCCTAGAAACCTGGGTACAGCGCCCCCCTGTGGCCAGACGCAACAAGGTAACTGCTGGAACTGTGTATGCCTGTTTGTAACCCATGCTTTGATTGTAACTGTACTCTGACATATGTATATTCTGTAGATTCCCTATTGTATATATTGTAGTTTCTAGTGTGCTTTAGGCTGATTAAATTATATAATTAATCTTGGGCTGTTCTGTTATCTCGATCTTGAATCCCACGTCTGTGTGTTCGGCTAATAGTTACCGTGAAGCGGTTGGTGGCAGCGAATTGTGCCAAGGATTATTGTGGGGAGGCCAGTGAGATTCGGGGAGATTTTATATATTCCGCCCGCGGAGGTCGGGGGAATATATACCCTACTCTCACCGGGGACCCTTCAATAATCGGCATAAGTAGTATAGCGGCCTCCTTGCTTATTGTCGGGCAATTCCATAATTGGCCTGACTATAAGAGGGGCGCTAGAGAGCGCATCACGTGCTTTGTCTGTCGGTCGGGAGGTATAAAGGAGGGGTGACCCCCACTTGTTACCCCCCGATTGTGACGTACTGGTAGCCAGCGCGGGGGATTTCTGAGTGACCCCCCCGGTGGTTCGTGACAGCCTCCACAACAGCCTCCAGGCTGGGGGGTCACCTGTCGGCTGATTACCCCTTTTCTAGAAGTTCTGCTGTGGGCTGTGGCCCGGGGAGTTTACAACATTCCCTGGGCCTCGGTTTTTACTGTTTGGAAATGATTTTGCACTCCTCCGGTTTCTAGGGACCGTCCCCTGCTGCAGCTTGATCCCTCCACCGATGTTCCTGTGGAACAGGCCACCGCAGCTCTACAGCTACCCGTGGCCCTGGGATCCCTTCTTTTCTCTGCTTGGTGTCACCTGGACCCTCTGAGTCCCAGGATCTTCACCAGGAAGCGTCTCTTTCCTCTTCTCAGCTCCTGACTGACTTGGAGCTCTTTTTCTACTTCTCCTCCTTGCCTGCCTCCTGCAGACCTCTTCCTCCTTCCGCACTCTCTCTCAGACTTCTGTTGCTTTCTCTGTGCAGACACTCTGAGCTCACAGAGCTCCTTTCTCTTTCACAGCTACATGCTGGCTCCTCACTCTCTCACTCTCTGAGGTAAACTGAAACTCTGACCTTCCTCTCTGCTCTACACTCGGCTGGCTCTCCCCACCCCCCGGTTGCTAAGCTACCACCCTATGGGAGCAGGGATGGGTCTTACGATCCCTCCCAGCATGCAGCATGGGAGGGTTACTGCCACTATCCCTTGTCTCAGTGTGTTCCTAGCAATGGGTGTAGTGTGGATTTACCAGGGGACCGGTGTTCACTCCCTTCCTCACCCAGAATGGGGCATCACACCGCTGATGGGGTGCAATGACCTGTGGCGACGGAAGCCTCAGGGGCGCCACAGACAAAGAAAGTCGAAAGAGGAGGTGCTGGTACCGGAGAACGGAGCCACCCATCCGACCAGTCTGCACTGTACTGACCGTTAGGTAAGTATTATAAAGTCATTTTTACGTTCTACACAGTGGCCTGGGCTCTTATATATGGCATGTTAGAATGCTGTGTATAAGAGCCCATTGGTGGTGTCCACAGCATATAGTCACCCAATGTGGTAACAAGTTTCCTTTAATAAATGACACATAGTTGAAATCTGTGTTTCTGCCCCTATCTCCTGCTGTCTTCAGATTACGTAGCGAAATCCTGCTGACAGATTCCCTTTAATGACAAGGCTGAAACTGTTGTAAATTTCTTCAAACTAACTGTAGCTTAAAAACATGGAGATTGTTGTAGCTTCAGCATGTCTACAAGCTAATATTGCTTTCAGCATGTGAATCCAGCCTCATATTGTCTTGAAGCAATCATTTTACCTTCATGATGTTGATTGAGTATTGGTAACTTTTGTATGATTGATTGCTGCATTTCTGGCTTACTCTGAAACAGTTACGACGTCTGACATAAAATGTTATAGTATTGGGGTACCAGGTAAATGCAGAGATTGTTGGGCACATTAATATTTCTCAACTGCTTTCTGAAAATTTTCTGGATGTTGTTAAATGGGTGCAATAATGTCAGGGGCTTATAACTAGAGCAATAAAATGTAACTGCTTATTAATAATAAAGCAGATGGTGAATGCAGTCAAGATTTCAATAGTCTTGGTATGGCCAAAGTTCACAGAACGCAACCTGTCTGCAATTGCTTTCTTTTGTTTTATGTCTGGGACAAATGTAACTTAATGGATTACGTCATGTCAAAAACCACGTAGAATGTAAGAGTTGCAAATGGATACACAGACCAAAGAATTACAAGTTTTTCAACTTCTAGACTTTCCAAACCTTTTACAAAAAGTCCTTCTTTTCCAGAGGTTAATGCATAGCTGATCAACCATTACACATCTGCAGCCAATACTCTCTACACTTGAGAAATTAACATCTGGGAGTCAGGGTATAAGTAAACTACACAGAAGCTTTTTACTAAGTAGTGGGATCCCAGAAGTAATGGTATTCTTAGTCTGGTATCCATCTTTCGACAAGTCTATTAGGATCCAGACAAGTTAACGTAGGAGTTGTCTCATACTTTGCAAAAGAGTAAATCCTGATTTGTAGCAAATGGTGTTTGTCTAGGCAATCTGTAGATGCTCCAAATTTATCACAGTCTCACAGCCCAAGATAGATTTGGCTTCGAGCCATTTTCCCACCTATGGTGCCTTTAGAAAGTATTCACCCCCCTTGGCATTTTTTGTGTTTTGCTACCTCACAACCTGGAATTTCACAGGGTTTTTTGAGGATTTGCATCAGGTCATGTAAAGAACGTGCCTACAACTTTGAACATTTGGTTTTCTTTTTATTGTGATGCAAACAAATCGGGCACGGGTGAATATATCATTGGCACAACTTCGGGACCCAAGAGGAAGGGGGGGGCCTTTTCTACCTGCAAAGCATATGGAATTGTGGATATTGATGAGCTCTTGGGCTGCAAAGGGCCCATATACAGTTCTTGCACAGGGGTCCACTTCTGCCCTCTTCTTTCTGTGTCTGAGAGTGAAATAGGAAGGGTTTGGGTTAGGGTTCCTACAGTCAGGAAGACTGTAGCCAGCTGCACGGATGTGACGTGTGCAGCACTTGACGGTGACGTCACTGGAGTGGGAACAGCGGTCTGCAATAGCGCCTCTCACAGGCACTATTGCCAACACAAGGTATTTGAGAGAAACATTGTTTCTCAATATAATATCGAACTAGACAATAAAAAATATGGGTGAACCACCCCTTTAAGATGAACTGTGTGAACATAGCCTTAGACTGCACACAGAAGGACTTCCTGTCACTAAGCATGTGACTTATGAAGGTAATTGCTTGCACCAGACAATTTTAGGTGATTCATAGCCAAATAGGTGAGTACATATAATGTGGCAATTTTTATTTATTTTGGAGGGCCAGCAGGCAGGCCTTAATCAATTTTTAGAGGGCCAACAGCCTATCTTCACTTATATTTGGAGAGCCAGCAGGTGGCCCTTATTCAACTAACAAAGTTTGAGGAATAAACCAAGATGGTGAGTTAATATAAAGCCATAATCAGCATAACCATCCAACTTCTGTGCCTACTGAAACACTCACTGCATACAATTAAAGACTAAGCTTTGCATGTGGATCTTGTGGACATGGAGAAGGTACACAGGGTGCTCATGTTTGCATATCCTGACTGCTTGCCTTGGAAATGTTGCCATTCAGGCTTGTGGAGTCTGAGGCTTTCAGCAACCTGATGGCGGCTGCTGTCCTGCGGTACTCTGTCTCCAGCCGCTAATATACTTCCCGGTGTGCTGTCCATGCTTTACACCTGCACTTGTCCCATAACATTATTGACCAATACTGTTAGGTATACCAATGAACTCTAAAGCGGTATACCCTGACTATATGCCTCTAATCCTAAACAATACCTCCTCCAGTAGCTATCCCTACACTGAATGCAGCAAATAGTGGTATTAAAAAAAAAAAAACAAAGAGAAAAATGGTATGAAAAATACCCTGAATAATAATGAATAAAATGCAAGTGCTTAATAACAGGGTACTTAGTATATACATTTTTGCAAAAAGGTAAGAAGCCTGATGTAGGCCTGAAAAGTACTTTTAATAATATTAAGAATTTTTATTTATATAGTGCCAACATATTCCGCATTGCTTTAGAATGCAGAGGGGACATGTACAGACAATAACACATTACAGAATAACAAAATTCAGCAGGTACCAAGAGGAGTGGGGGCCCTACTTGTAAGCTTACAGCCTATGAGAAAATAGGGGAGTCATAAAAGGTAAATGGGGGGGGGCGGGGAACAAAATGAAACAATCACATTTTGTCTTAGGTTGCTTCAGCAAGGACTGTAGGGCTAGAATCCCTGCCTATATTCCTCAAACACACTATCTCTTCCCCATCAGCTTGGCCTACACTAAATGCAGCTAAGAGCGGTGTTATTAGAAAATAGAAGAAATTTTTAGGTAGTGGTAGAAAGGTCTGTAAGGCTAGAATCCGTACCCACATGTCTTTAATACACTGTCCCTCCTCCAGCAGCTTGCTCTACTCTAAATACAGCTAAGGGCCGTGTTATTATAGAATTAGCCCTGAAAAGGACTGCTGATTTAACCCCTTCACCCCCGGCCACTAAAACACCCTAATGACCGGGACATTTTTTGCAATTCTGACCAGTGTCACTTTGACAGGTTATAACTCTGGAACGCTTCAACGGATCCTGGCGATTCTGACATTGTTTTTTCGTGTCATATTGTACTTCATGTCAGTGGTAAATTTAGGCCGATATTTTTTGCGTTTATTTGTGAAAATTTCGGAAATTTTGCGAAAATTTAGAAAATTTTGCAATTTTCAAACTTTGAAAATGTATTCCCATAAATCTGAGAGATATGTCACACAAAATAGTTACTAAATAAAATTTCCCACATGTCTACTTTACATCAGCGCAATTTTCGAAACAAAATTTTTTTTCGTTAGGAAGTTAGAAGGGGTCAAAGTTCATCAGCAATCTCTCATTTTTCCAACAAAATTTACAAAACAATTTTTTTAGGGACCACATCACATTTGAAGTGACTTTGAGAGGCCTAGGTGACAGAAAATACCCAAAAGTGACCCCATTCTAAAAACTGCACCCCTCACTCTGCTCAAAACCACATCCAAGAAGTTTATTAACCCTTCAGGTGTTTCACAGGAACCAAAGCAATGTGGAAGGAAAAAATGAAAATTTTACTTAACACAAAAATGTTACTTTAGCCATAACATTTTCATTTTCACAAGGGAGAAAAGAGAAAGTGCACCCTACAATTTATTGTGCATTTTCTCCTGAGTACGCTGATACCCCATATGTGGTAAAAATCAATTGTTTGGGCGCACGGCAGAGGTCGAAAGGCAAGGAGCGCCATTTGAATTTTTGAACACAAAATTAGCTGGACTCATTAGCGGACGCCATGTCAGGTTTGAAGACCCCCTGAGGTGCCTAAACAATGGAGCTCCCCCACAAGTGACCCCATTTTGGAAACTAGAGCCCTCAAATAATTTTTCTAGATGTTTGGTGAGCACTTTGAAACCCTGGGGGCTTCACAGAAGTTTATAATGTTGAGCTGTAAAAAGAAAAAAAAATTTTTTTTACCACAAAACTGTTGCTTCAACTAGGTAGCTTTTTTTCCCACAAAGTTATCAGGAAAAAATGCACCATGAAATTTATAGTGAATTTTTTCCTGAGTACGACGATACCTCATATGTGGTGGAAAGTAATTGTTTGGGCGCATGGCGGGGCTCAGAAGAGAAGGAGCACCATTTGACAGCAAAATTGGTTGGAATCATTAGCTGATGTAATGTTGCATTTGGAGACCCCCTGAGGTGCCTAAACAATGGAGCTCCCCCACAAGTGACCCCATTTTGGAAATGAGACCCCTCAAGGAGTTTATCTAGATGTTTAGCGAGCCCCAAGGGGCTCCACAGAAGTTCATAATGTTGAGCCATGAATACAATTTTATTTTTTTCACCACAAAACTGTTACTTGAACTAGGTAGCTTTTTTTTCACAAGCGTATCAGGAAAAAATGCACCATGAAATTTATAGTGCATTTTTTCCTGAGTACGACGATACCTCATATGTGGTGGAAAGTAATTGTTTGGGCGCATGGCGGGGCTCAGAAGAGAAGGAGCACCATTTGACAGCAAAATTGGTTGGAATCATTAGCTGATGTAATGTTGCATTTGGAGACCCCCTGAGGTGCCTAAACAATGGAGCTCCCCCACAAGTGACCCCATTTTGGAAATGAGACCCCTCAAGGAGTTTATCTAGATGTTTAGCGAGCCCCAAGGGGCTCCACAGAAGTTCATAATGTTGAGCCATGAATACAATTTTATTTTTTTCACCACAAAACTGTTACTTGAACTAGGTAGCTTTTTTTTCACAAGCGTATCAGGAAAAAATGCACCATGAAATTTATAGTGCATTTTTTTCTGAGTACGACGATACCTCATATGTGGTGGAAAGTAATTGTTTGGGCGCATGGCGGGGCTCAGAAGAGAAGGAGCACTATTTGACAGGAAAATTGGTTGGAATCATTAGCGGACGCCATGTCACGTTTGGAGACCCCCTATGGTGCCTAAACAGTGGAGCTCCCCCATAAATAACCCCATTTTGGAATTAGACCCCCTCAAGGAATTTATCTAGAAGTTTGGTGAGCCCCTCCTACCCCCAGGGGCTTAGAAGTTAACGTTGAACCGTGAAAATTATTATTTTTTTTTTTTACCACAAAATGTTTGCATCAATCAGGTAGTTTTTTTTTTTTACAACGGTACCAGGAAAAACTGCACCATAAAAGGTATTGTGCAATTTTTCCTGAGTACGCAGATACCTCATATGGGGTGGAAAATAATTGTTTGGGCGCATGGCGGGGCTCAGAAGTGAAGGAACGCCATTTGACTTTTCAAACGCACAGACGCAGTGCACTGATCGGCCGCTGCAGGACGCATGGTCGGATGCGATACAAAAAGCGTCGGGGATAGGGATAAGTCCCGCTGAAAAATGACCATGGATGCAGATCCGTTATGTGCATCTGTCGCGGGCGGGGAGGAGGGTGTCGGCACTGCGCTCACCCCTCTGCTCGGGTCCGGCTGCTGCTGCTCAGTGGTGGCTCAAGCGGTGGGCCGGATCCCGGGGGTTCTCGAGCGGCACTCCTCGCCCGTGAGTGAAAGGGGATTGGGTTTTGGGATATTGTCTATTGTCCGTGACGCCACCCACGGTTGTGGTGATTTGTTAGCACCACCGCTCGGTGTGGGGATCCCGGGAGTGATGGTGTGAAGCAGCAAGTTGTTGTGTTGCCCCTCCGTGGGTAGGGGTTGGTGATCCCGGGGCCCAGTGATGAGGTGGGAGATGCAGGGCTTGGTGGGCGCAGGGACGCGGGGGCAGCGGTGTGCCTTGCGGCACTGTGGTACTCACTCAGCCTGAGACGATGACACAGTTCTCGGTAAAACACACGGCTGGAAAGACGGTTCCCACGGACGGCTGCACTTGCTTTCCCCAGTAGGTGACGGTGATGTCCCTTTTCCTGCACCTAATGTTGTTGATGGTCTCGATGGGTTCCCACCGGTAACCCGCTCCCCGGCTTCAAGCTGGACCGGAGGAGCTCTACTCTTTGCCCGCAGGCGCTGGCCCTTAGAAACTGGTGCCCTGGCGGTGGCGGTGTCTCTACTGTAATGGTTGGGCTGTTGCCTTCAATCGGGACTTGGTTGTTGGGGGATCGACGTCCCCTTCACTGACGGATTTGGCAAATTATGGCGACTCCTAGCCTTGCCGGGGTCCGAGAGGCCCCTGCCCTGGTGCTGACTGTCCTTTGTACACTGCTCCAGACCGCCGGGCCACCACCCGTCCGTGGTCCTTCCAGGAACTTCCAAACGGTCACCCCTCCGGACAATCACCGCCGTTGCTGACCTTGCTGACTCTGTCCTGCACACAGCTGGACCAACTTCAGGCTTTTCTACTCTCACTTTTACTCCTTTTCTCCAGTTTTCTCCTTTGCTCCTCTACCACTTCACTTCCTTAACTCAACTCATGTTTACTCCTTCACTTCCCTAGCTGATATGCCTGGTTCTTCCCGCCTCCAGGGCTGTGAACTCCTCGGTGGGCGGAGCCCACCGCCTGGCCCACCCCCTGGTGTGAACACCAGCCCCTGGAGGAAGGCAACAAGGATTTTGGGTTAGCTTTGGTGTTCCTATCTGGGGTGTAGGGTGTGGTGGTGTGATGACCTGTGACCCCTGGCTTGCCCAGGGCGTCACACATCCCTGATCAGCGCTTGGCGGGACGCACGGACGGATGCGATACAAAAAGCGTCGGGGATACGGAAAAAAAAAAAACGCCAAAAATTGACCATGGATACAGATACGTTATGTGCATCCCTGATCAGTGCTTGGCGGGATGCACGGACGGATGCGATACAAAAAGCGTCGGGGATACAGAAAAAAAAAAAAACGCCAAAAATTGAGCAGGGATGCTGATCCGTTATCTGCATCCCTGATCAGCGCTCGGCGGGACGCACGGACGGATGCGATACAAAAAGCGTCGGGGATACGAGAAAAAAAAAGTCCCGCCAAAAACAGATCACGAATGCAGATACGTTATCTGCATCCTTGATCAGCGCTCGGCGGGACGCACGGACGGATGAGGTGTAAAAATGGACAGGGGATACAGAAAGAAAAAAAAGTTATGCTCACAGTACCCAAAGGATTAGCAGGAGGACCACTGACCAGAAGAACTGCAAGAGGAACAGAAGGCAAGCGAGATGGACGGCTTTACAGGAGCAGCAGGCAGGATGTTGGACAGCTCTGCAGAATACCCAGGAAGGACCCAGCGATGGAGGCAGATGTGATCAGGCCAGTGAAGACCTCGGACGACCTGGTGAAGACAGGTAAGAGGACGTCGGGGGAGAGCAGCGGGGGAGGGGGATACTGGAGAAGCAGTTGCGCAGGGGCATCGCGGGAGCGCGCACGGGCTGCAAGGTGAGCAAAGTACTCACGTGCAGCAGGAGCGGTGACCTCAGCGGCGGCAGCAGCAGCGATGGCGTGGTACCACAAGTACCAGCCAGTGCACGCTGCAGACATGCTGTGGGAGGGCTTCCCAGACCAGCACAGGCCTGGGGAGGGCGGCCACCTGCAGATCAGACCGCCCCACTGCACACTGATTGGAGCGATTGCGCGTCATAGCACGATCGCTCCAATCAGTGCTGCAGGGACTGGTGGCGACATGTTAGAGCTCCGGCTTTGATGTGGTGAAGCTGATTCAGCCCCTCATAGCCGGATCTCACAGTATCACACTAATTCAGGCATTATTTTTGCCGAAATTAGTGCGAATGATGTGGTTGGCAGTTCAGATTTGAACAGCCAATCACATCGATCGTCGATGGGGGGTGGCAATGCCACCCCCCTAGGGTCAAGCAAAGGCATCATTTGAAAGCCGTTGATATGGCAACGGCAATCAAATGAACTTTAGGCCGTAAAATTACGTCCCTGGTCGTTAAGTCACGTTAAAAAAGGACGTAATTTTACTGCCCGCGGTCGTGAAGGGGTTAATGTTGCACCAGCGGGTACTGTCACGCTATAACACACTGATCCGTCTGCAGCAGAGCCTCTCCTAGATTATTTCGAGGTGAAATGCTCTGAGTTTATATAGACCTGATAACGTGATGCAGCCAGCCAATCACAGCAACGCTAGTAGCCAACATGATGACATTATCACGATTTGCAGGCAATCCCCGCATATTTAGTGGCTGACAAAAAGCTGCAAAACATGCGAGGAATGGACTCTAGCATGGTGCCTGAGTAATTCATACATAGTCAATGATAACAATGATGCATCGTGAAAGAGGAACTAAATCATCAAACACAATAAAGCATAAAAAAATGCTTCAAACCTTCACTTTGCAGCAGACGTTGGTCACACGGCCTTATTTTCCAGGATGGTAAATCCGTACGTCCTCTTATATCCTTATATCTAGGCTAAACATATATCCCACACATGGGTAATGGTCTCCTTCAAGAGGTTGTACACTTCTTGGACAACCTCTCCTCATTCACTATAAAAAAAACTTAAAAAACTTATACTCCCCTCTCGTGTCAGCACTGGCTCTCCTAGGGCTCAACCACAGATATCCAGTTTGTGTTCTTTCTGTCACAATCTCCATCCACAGCTTGAAACATGGAGACATGTCTCTGAGGGCAGCATTGAAGGTAGACAACAGGATCTTTTCTTACTCCTGGTCCTTCACTTTACCCCATCTTGTGCACATATAGTTAATTTCACCATTCATGAATCAAAAATTTTAATCACAATATATATTAGTAAACCAAAAGGTTAAAAACTGCAGAACAGCATGCAATATTCCCAAAACTCATTCCCCAAATTCCTTAAACCAAATTTGGGATTTAGCCATTTTGGGTTCCAACCATCTTGGGCTTAGTTTTCCTGAACCCCACCTTCAATTTCCCAGCTTCAATATTGTGTTTAATCTGCATTACACCCTTACACCCTGATTCATCAAGACTGGTATGAACCTTCTTGCCATTCTTGATAGAGAGGTGTGGAGGAGTCAAACACTCCTATCCCAATGACCACCCAGATAGCACTCCTATTTATTCACTTATGGGGCAAGTCACACCCCTCCATTGTAAATCAATAGTACAGACAAACAGAACTATGTTGCTTGCAAAGTGTTTTCAAAATCATTTAGTCTCTACTTTAATACTGGGGTGTGGAATACTGGGAAACTATAGGCTAGCTATCATAATCCCTTGTATAACATTTCTGGCAAAGTGTTTGCTTATACCCTTTTCAGTTATCTTGGGTATTCTACATCGACAGACACATTGTGTTCATGAGCTTTTTGGCTGTAATCTTAACGGGAGCGGAGTATATGGGTCAGGCTGCCTGAGATCCTGAAAAGAGATCAGTGCAGCCTAGAATATGCGGATTTCTACCCATCTTTGGTAGGTGGATGTAGTCTGCAATCCCGAAATGGGTAATGTGGCCAGGATGTACACCAGGAAGGTACCTTTTACAGTTTTACTTAGCAGGCACTTATGCAACTTTTAGACCTATAGTTAGATTGCATGATTAATAATGATGCAATTACCAAAATCCATGAATATGGAAAATGTATTAATTCACATAATTATCAAAATTGCAAATCTTTATTTATGCCAGTACAAACACAGAATGAAAACATCCCCTAAAAACACTCTAAGAAAAAGACTGGTGCACTGTGGTCATTACAAAAAGGTTCAAAAAGGAATGGTCATCAAACATGTATAATTATCATCATTTTTCTGATATCAATAGCAATAGGTGCACATACAAACTCCCCAGTCTCAATTAAAGTGTCAGTGCATTACAGTGCAATCCAAGCTAAGTAACAGCAATAATCTCAACGATAGACCACCGCATTAGGATACCTCTGTAAAAAGACTGAAGCACATAATACCACAGAGAAAAAGGAGCCAGCACGATCTGAAAATGGCATGCATCATATAAAAAGTGCAAATTCACAGATTTATTCCAACTGTACTATAATAAAAAAAAAGAGATTTTTAGCAAATAATTGATCAATTCTTTGAGCCACCCCTGCCAACGTCACGGAAAATCTCAATAGGGGGGTCCTAACCTATATTATGTATTTCATGAGCCATGCGGCCTCCTAGATAAAGTTAAAAGCAGAACCATAATGGAGCACACATACCTGTAACCTGTATATAGCCGCTTCCATGTTGCAAAAGAGGCAATTATTGATAGAGGCCAGCCCAGATCCCAGTATGTGGAGCAAGCTCTACACCTACCAGGACTATATCAGAACTGACCCTCCCACTGCCAGACAGCAACCATTGATAAAGGCGGACCAGATCCAAGTATGGTGCTTAATTAGCATTGCCTGTGGAAAGGGTGAGGCAACTGAATGTGAACAGCTACCAACAGGAGGAATACATTGCAAACCAAAATCAGGCGTGCATGGTATGGTGATGGTCAGCCACCAGAAAAATGTAGCAAAACTACTGTCATAACAGAGGAAAGGGAGCCAGCACGATCTGAAATTGGCATGCATCATATAAAAAGTGCAAATTCACAGATTTATTCCAACTGTACTATAATAAAAAAATTAGATTTTTAGCAAATAATTGATCAATTGTTATGGCAATTAACTAATGGATTTCTATTTCCTTTTTTGGTTTAATATTAACTTATGTAACTTTGTGTAAAGGTGTTGCAGTATGGTTGGATCCAGGGGTAGCCCAACTTGAAGACCCTAGACAAAACATTTATATTTTTCTTATACTTTTGGGTAGGACCATGTGTTAAATGCATCCCCATCAGATACAGGTTGTCTTAACACTCCTCCATATGCTATCGTAAACCTGGTTTGGCTCTCCTCTCCCTCCATTCTGGCTTTTCAGTCCGGAGTTCATTTATCTGCCAGTGTAAACAAAAAACATAGTAAAATTCCAGACAAAACATATACTGTATAAATACATGTTTCAAAACAAAATATAGTAAAATTTATTGTGCTAATCTGAAATCATTACTCTGTAAATCAATTATTAAAAATGTCCGTAATAGTAACGTTAGTAGGTTTCCACTTCATACATTACGTGCATTCTTCAGATATTCATTGTTGTTCTCTCTGTACATAAATACTTAGTTAAAATTTACAAGAATTTCATCATTTGTGAAACATATGCTTACAAGTGTATTAAGCCTGCTTTACACCATACGATCCAGCATACGATATCGTATGGGATCGTACCCGCCCCCATCGTATGTGCGGCACGTTCAATTTGTTGAATGTGTCGCACAAATGAATAACCCCCCATCACACTTACTTACCCATCCAAACGACCTCGATGTGGGTGGAGAACATCCACTTCCTGGAATGGGAGGGACGTTCGGCGTCACATCGACGTCACGCGGCAGCCGGCCAATAGAAGCGGAGGGGCGGAGATGAGCGGGACGTAAACATCCTGCCCACCTCCTTCCTTCCACTTTGTCGGCGGGAGCCGCGGATGGAGGTAAGCTGTCATTCAATGTTCCTGGGGTGTCACACACTGCGATGTGTGCTGCCTCGGGAATTCATTTTTTGAGGAATGAACGACGTGCATGCGATGAACGGATTTTCGTTCAATCGCAATTACATGGAGGTTTTACACGCTACAATCATACTTACGATGCCGGATGTGCGTCACTTACGACGTGACCCCGCCGACACATCGTAAGATTTATTGTAGCGTGTAAAGCGGGTTTAACACAAGGTAATTGCACAATGTATTAACCAGATAATAACCAAGCACCTTAAACATATGGAGCTTGGTCCTAGGTTTTCATCGTGCAGCTCCTGTAGTCTAGCAGGTCGGGTGGCTGGCCGACAAACCCGGTTGAGGATCCTTGTAGAGCATGGAAGTTGTTTTTTAATACGTTTATCTTCTTTGCCAGCTATACAGCGCTCGGAGAGCACTATACAGAGAACAGAAGCATTAGCAGTGGCAGCCACTTGATTGCTGGAACTCTATTGGCATTGCAGAGCCTAATAGACCCAGATCAATTCTGCCAATAATGCCCTGCACAGCAAGGCCCGTTTTACTCTATATCTTAGTTTCCTATTTTCCCCCGTTATAATGGAGGAAAACGAACAATAAAAGAAAAACTTTCTGCAGAGATCTTTTTCTGATCTCATGGGGGACAAATTATATAAATAAATATAAATTATGTATGCAACATCTGAAAACGATCTTAAAAATATAAGGTCCCAACTCTAGAAAAAATGCGACACCTCCCCATTATTTTAAAAAAATAATAAATACATTTTATTGCATACATTTTAACAAAAAAAACATTCTACACATTAGGTATAGGAACAAAGGTAATCACCTGAACGTCAGAACTGTGCCCAATGTTGGTCCAAAATCTACTTTGGAATACAGTGGAGTCATCTATTGATAAAGGTCCCTCGTCATTGTCCCTCTTCCTATTTTCTGGTTAATCTAATGTTCCCTCTCTTCCTTTGTATTTGCTGCTTTATTACATGGAAGGTCCTAGTAAAAGGAGTAATCCGTTAAGATTTACCAGGTATTACCGTGCTTTACACTTGTAAGCCCACCTTCTGTTTTTTTCACATGTACTATTTTAACCTATGGATCTGTAACTCATGGATCCTAATCTGACTTTTGGTAGGTTGCACCACAGTGGGTCATAAATCTCTCACAGAATTCCTGTCCCGACACATGTGCAGGGTTGGTTACCTGACATTTTTGCAAGGAATGTCTTATGATCTGATATCTGTGGACCAGAGCTCCAGGGCTGGAAAGGAACACTTTAGACAAGCTGCTTAGGACTATCTTGGTCTTTAGTCTGGTGTTCCACATCTTAATATTGGAACAAAAGTATATAGGCAAATGAAGAACCTTTTTAAGTCACTTTGGGGATTTCCTTAGTCACAAAAAGGCTGTAGCGATGAGCAAGGAGTAAAGTTAAGCAAGTCAAAGGCTGGCTTACAATGTGGTTTCCTTGTTCCATCTTTCTAGAGGGTTCCCACCAGCTTCAATGTAAAAAAGTGGATGTTGGGATCAGAACTTTCAGCACAAACTGCTGATAGAGTAAAACAAACAGTTATAAGGTTCTTGCAAGGTATCGGCCAAGGAAATCATCCACACTAAGTAAGCATATAGTGGAGTTTGGATTCTATTATCAGCATTGCTTTATTCTGTAGTTCTGTAAACTATACACATCCAATAGTGAGTAAATCAGTATCCATGTATCTATTCAAAACTTGTATCCTACACATGGGTGAGAATTATTACCGGCCCCTCCGGGCATTCTGCCAGTGACCTTTATGGTTTACTTTTATTTATGTTAAACATGAACATTCTACATTATGGACATTCTATTTTGGTGCATGAACAATATGTATACTCATGCTTTTGGCTTATGTGACTGCTCTATATATGCATAATGGTATCCTTACTATACAAATTGGAGACCGGTGCACGTAGATTAGCCATTTCATATTGATTGCTGCACAAAGAAACCCATCTGCAGTGCCACAGTGAGGACATTAAGTCACCTGGATACCAGAGGCATGATTTAACCATTAAACCCTGGCATATTTTTGTACACATATGCATGTCCTGTATTTCTTCCCAGCTACTTTTTGAATGTGATTTCTCACAATCTACAGCAGCATCTTGCACTGCAATTTAAGGCATTTTAAGCATCCGCATTTGTTTTGTTTTAGCATTCTCCAAATTTTTCTTTCTTTTTTTTTCCATTAAGGTTAGTAATATTTGAGACAATTGTGAGTGAGAGATGAGCTTAAAGAATTTACTTCATTAGATATAACTTTATTGGCCACTTCTATTTAAACACTATAGTAGAGTTTATCTAGTTATCATATGAATAAATATTAGTGATGAGCGAGTACTAAAAAGCTCGGGTGCTCGAAGCTCGGGCCGAGCCTCCCAAGATACTCGTGTACTCGGCCCGAGCAACGAGCCCAATGTTATCCTATGGGAGACCCGAGTATTTTTGTGAAATGACCTCCCGGCAGCATGGAGAAACCCTAAAAATGTCACAAAAGTCTCAGAAGAGTGCTCAAATGACATGGCAACAGCATGGGGAAGACCCCTTGAAGCATTTATCACTCAAAAGTCACAGCTGTGAACAATTTTGTCCGCGTTTTACGCCATTTTTACGGACTCACCAGAAAACCTTCCAAAATGACCCCAAAATGATTTTTCATGGCGGAAATGTTAAGGGCACATACCCAATAGTGAGATAGAGCTGGTGTATGTTACTTTTTGAGATCAATACATGAAAGATTTTACGTGAAAACATTGTGTGGCACTCCGATGTCCCTGAGAAGAGACGTACATGAAGGCCTCTTGAGTCTAATGTGCCCATTTTGAGGAAGTGAGTCTTTGTAGTATTTTCCTTTGCCAGGGCAGTCCTAAATTGTGAGGTTCACCAATGCCCCTGCATACAGACGTGCATGAGGGCCTCAAAACATTAAGTGTCCATTGTCAGGAAGTGGGTGTATTATAGTATAGCCCTTAGGCAGGGCAGCCAAAAATTGGGAGGCTCCACATTGTCCCTGGGTAGAGACGTGCATGAGGGCCTCAAAACATTAAGTGTCCATTTTAAGGAAGTGGGTGTATTTCAGTATAGCCCTTAGGCAGGGCAGCCAAAAATTGGGAGGCTCCACATTGTCCCTGGGTAGAGACGTGCATGATGGCCTTTAAACCTGAAGTGCCCATTGTAAGGAAGTGGGTCTATTTCAGTATAGCCCTTTGCCAGGGCAGCCAAAAATTGGGAGGCTCCACATTGTCCCTGGGTAGAGACGTGCATGAGGGCCTCAAAACATTAAGTGTCCATTGTCAGGAAGTGGGTGTATTATAGTATAGCCCTTAGGCAGGGCAGCCAAAAATTGGGAGGCTCCACATTGTCCCTGGGTAGAGACGTGCATGATGGCCTTTAAACCTGAAGTGCCCATTGTAAGGAAGTGGGTCTATTTCAGTATAGCCCTTTGCCAGGGCAGCCAAAAATTGGGAGGCTCCACATTGTCCCTGGGTAGAGACGTGCATGATGGCCTTTAAACCTGAAGTGCCCATTGTAAGGAAGTGGGTCTATTTCAGTATAGCCCTTTGCCAGGGCAGCCAAAAATTGGGAGGCTCCACATTGTCCCTGGGTAGAGACGTGCATGAGGGCCTCAAAACATTAAGTGTCCATTGTCAGGAAGTGGGTGTATTATAGTATAGCCCTTAGGCAGGGCAGCCAAAAATTGGGAGGCTCCACATTGTCCCTGGGTAGAGACGTGCATGAGGGCCTCAAAACATTAAGTGTCCATTTTAAGGAAGTGGGTGTATTTCAGTATAGCCCTTAGGCAGGGCAGCCAAAAATTGGGAGGCTCCACATTGTCCCTGGGTAGAGACGTGCATGATGGCCTTTAAACCTGAAGTGCCCATTGTAAGGAAGTGGGTCTATTTCAGTATAGCCCTTTGCCAGGGCAGCCAAAAATTGGGAGGCTCCACATTGTCCCTGGGTAGAGACGTGCATGAGGGCCTCAAAACATTAAGTGTCCATTGTCAGGAAGTGGGTGTATTATAGTATAGCCCTTAGGCAGGGCAGCCAAAAATTGGGAGGCTCCACATTGTCCCTGGGTAGAGACGTGCATGATGGCCTTTAAACCTGAAGTGCCCATTGTAAGGAAGTGGGTCTATTTCAGTATAGCCCTTTGCCAGGGCAGCCAAAAATTGGGAGGCTCCACATTGTCCCTGGGTAGAGACGTGCATGATGGCCTTTAAACCTGAAGTGCCCATTGTAAGGAAGTGGGTCTATTTCAGTATAGCCCTTTGCCAGGGCAGCCAAAAATTGGGAGGCTCCACATTGTCCCTGGGTAGAGACGTGCATGAGGGCCTCAAAACATTAAGTGTCCATTGTCAGGAAGTGGGTGTATTATAGTATAGCCCTTAGGCAGGGCAGCCAAAAATTGGGAGGCTCCACATTGTCCCTGGGTAGAGACGTGCATGATGGCCTTTAAACCTGAAGTGCCCATTGTAAGGAAGTGGGTCTATTTCAGTATAGCCCTTTGCCAGGGCAGCCAAAAATTGGGAGGCTCCACATTGTCCCTGGGTAGAGACGTGCATGAGGGCCTCAAAACATTAAGTGTCCATTGTCAGGAAGTGGGTGTATTATAGTATAGCCCTTAGGCAGGGCAGCCAAAAATTGGGAGGCTCCACATTGTCCCTGGGTAGAGACGTGCATGATGGCCTTTAAACCTGAAGTGCCCATTGTAAGGAAGTGGGTCTATTTCAGTATAGCCCTTTGCCAGGGCAGCCAAAAATTGGGAGGCTCCACATTGTCCCTGGGTAGAGACGTGCATGATGGCCTTTAAACCTGAAGTGCCCATTGTAAGGAAGTGGGTCTATTTCAGTATAGCCCTTTGCCAGGGCAGCCAAAAATTGGGAGGCTCCACATTGTCCCTGGGTAGAGACGTGCATGAGGGCCTCAAAACATTAAGTGTCCATTTTAAGGAAGTGGGTGTATTTCAGTATAGCCCTTAGGCAGGGCAGCCAAAAATTGGGAGGCTCCACATTGTCCCTGGGTAGAGACGTGCATGAGGGCCTCAAAACATTAAGTGTCCATTTTAAGGAAGTGGGTGTATTTCAGTATAGCCCTTAGGCAGGGCAGCCAAAAATTGGGAGGCTCCACATTGTCCCTGGATAGAGACGTGCATGATGGCCTTTAAACCTGAAGTGCCCATTGTAAGGAAGTGGGTCTATTTCAGTATAGCCCTTTGCCAGGGCAGCCAAAAATTGGGAGGCTCCACATTGTCCCTGGGTAGAGACGTGCATGAGGGCCTCAAAACATTAAGTGTCCATTGTCAGGAAGTGGGTGTATTATAGTATAGCCCTTAGGCAGGGCAGCCAAAAATTGGGAGGCTCCACATTGTCCCTGGGTAGAGACGTGCATGATGGCCTTTAAACCTGAAGTGCCCATTGTAAGGAAGTGGGTCTATTTCAGTATAGCCCTTTGCCAGGGCAGCCAAAAATTGGGAGGCTCCACATTGTCCCTGGGTAGAGACGTGCATGAGGGCCTCAAAACATTAAGTGTCCATTGTCAGGAAGTGGGTGTATTATAGTATAGCCCTTAGGCAGGGCAGCCAAAAATTGGGAGGCTCCACATTGTCCCTGGGTAGAGACGTGCATGATGGCCTTTAAACCTGAAGTGCCCATTGTAAGGAAGTGGGTCTATTTCAGTATAGCCCTTTGCCAGGGCAGCCAAAAATTGGGAGGCTCCACATTGTCCCTGGGTAGAGACGTGCATGATGGCCTTTAAACCTGAAGTGCCCATTGTAAGGAAGTGGGTCTATTTCAGTATAGCCCTTTGCCAGGGCAGCCAAAAATTGGGAGGCTCCACATTGTCCCTGGGTAGAGACGTGCATGAGGGCCTCAAAACATTAAGTGTCCATTTTAAGGAAGTGGGTGTATTTCAGTATAGCCCTTAGGCAGGGCAGCCAAAAATTGGGAGGCTCCACATTGTCCCTGGGTAGAGACGTGCATGAGGGCCTCAAAACATTAAGTGTCCATTTTAAGGAAGTGGGTGTATTTCAGTATAGCCCTTAGGCAGGGCAGCCAAAAATTGGGAGGCTCCACATTGTCCCTGGATAGAGACGTGCATGATGGCCTTTAAACCTGAAGTGCCCATTGTAAGGAAGTGGGTCTATTTCAGTATAGCCCTTTGCCAGGGCAGCCAAAAATTGGGAGGCTCCACATTGTCCCTGGGTAGAGACGTGCATGAGGGCCTCAAAACATTAAGTGTCCATTTTAAGGAAGTGGGTGTATTTCAGTATAGCCCTTAGGCAGGGCAGCCAAAAATTGGGAGGCTCCACATTGTCCCTGGATAGAGACGTGCATGATGGCCTTTAAACCTGAAGTGCCCATTGTAAGGAAGTGGGTCTATTTCAGTATAGCCCTTTGCCAGGGCAGCCAAAAATTGGGAGGCTCCACATTGTCCCTGGGTAGAGACGTGCATGAGGGCCTCAAAACATTAAGTGTCCATTTTAAGGAAGTGGGTGTATTTCAGTATAGCCCTTAGGCAGGGCAGCCAAAAATTGGGAGGCTACACGTTGTCCCTGGGTAGAGACGTGCATGAGGGCCTCAAAACATTGTTCCCATTGCAAAGGAGCGGGTCTCCTGTCGTTGTAATGTCCATTCTGCAAAGAATGGGCGAAAAAATTTACCACTGGGGGTATACCTGAAACAAAGACCTAACTATTGTAACGGTCATCATGATGGCGCATGAGGAGAAGGAGGAGCAGTCCAGCGATTATCCAAAGTCGAGAAGTGTACCCATGGGTGAGTGGAGGTACATGGCAAACTTTAAATTCCGCTCTCATTTGCTGGTGGTGTGGTGAAGTCTGGCCCAATCCAACCCTTGTTCATCTTTATCAGAGTCAGCCTGTCAGCATTTTCAGTTGACAGGCGGGTGCGTTTATCTGTAATGATTCCACCTGCGGCACTAAAAACACGCTCTGACAAAACGCTAGCAGCAGGGCAGGCCAGGACTTCCAAGGCGTAGAGAGCCAATTCATGCCACGTGTCCAGCTTGGATACCCAATAATTGTAAGGCACAGAGGAATGTCGGAGTACAGTTGTTCGATCTGCAAGGTACTCCTTCAGCATCTGGGCAAACTTAGGATTTCTTGTGGCACTACCCCGCACCTCAGGGGCTGTGGTACGTGAGGGGCTGAGAAAACTGTCCCACATCTTAAAGACTGTTCCCCTACCTCTGGCGGATTGGACTTGTGCCTCTCTCGGCTGTACGCCTCGGTTGTCCACTGATTCCTGACCTATGCCGCTAGCGTTTTGTGAGGGGAATGCTTTGCCTACTTCCGTGAGTATGGCCTTCCGAAACTGCTGCATTTTGGTTGACCTCTCATCCACGGGAATAAGAGACAAAAAGTTCTCCTTGTAGCGTGGGTCTAACAGTGTTACCAACCAGTAATGATTGTCGGCCAAGATGTTCTTAACGCGAGGGTCACGAGACAGGCAGCTTACCATAAAGTCAGCCATGTGCGCCAGACTCTTAACAGCCAGGACTTCAGTAGCCTGACCAACAAGATGACTGAACATGCTGTCCTCCTCCTCCTCCTCCTCCTCCTCCTCCTCATCTACCCTGTCCTCTGGCCAGCCACGCTGAATCGAGGATATGACTGGTGTGCATGTCATATCCTCAATTTGGCCGGAGAGTTGCTCCATGTCTTCATCCTCCTCCTCGTCATAGTCCTCCACTGCACGTTGTGATGAGACGAGGCTGGGCTGTGTGTTATCACCCACACCCACTACTGTTTCTTGCTGCAACTCATCGCGCTCCGCCTGCAATGCATCATGTTTGTTTTTCAAAAGGGACCGTTTTAGAAGGCAGAGTAGCGGTATGGTGACACTAATAATGGCGTCATCACCACTCACCATCTTGGTGGAGTCCTCAAAGTTTTGGAGGATGGTACATAGGTCTGACATCCATCTCCACTCCTCAGGTGTTATGTGTGGAGTTTGACCCATTTCCCGACGGCTTAGGTGATGCAGGTACTCAACAACTGCCCTCTTCTGCTCACATATCCTGACCAACATGTGCAGAGTTGAATTCCAACGCGTGGGGACATCACACACCAGTCTGTGAGCCGGAAGATGCAAACGGCGCTGAAAGCCGGCAAGGCCGGCTGAAGCAGTAGGTGACTTTCGAAAATGTGCAGACAGGCGGCGAACTTTTACCAGCAGATCAGACAGCTCTGGGTATGACTTTATAAACCGCTGAACCACGAGGTTGAGCACATGGGCCACGCATGGAGCATGTGTCAGCTGGCCTCGCCTCAAAGCCGCCACCAGGTTCCGGCCATTGTCACAAACGACCTTTCCTGGCTTTAGGTTCAGAGGTGTGAGCCAGTGATCTGCCTGCTGTTTCAGAGCTGTCCACAGCTCTTCTGCATTGTGGGGTTTGTCACCTATGCAGATTAGCTTCAGCACAGCCTGTTGCCGCTTCGCCGAGGCAGTGCTGCAGTGCTTCCAGCTTGTGACTGGTGTGGAGGGCACAGTGGATGAGGATGCGCAGGAGGAGGAGGAGGCTGAAGAGCATGACATTCCGGAGCTGTAGAGTGTGGGTGAAACACTGACTGAGGTAGGGCCTGCAAACCTTGGTGTGGGAAGGACGTGTTCCGTCCCTCGCTCAGACTGGGTCCCAGCTTCCACAATATTAACCCAGTGTGCCGTCAACGAGATGTAGCGGCCTTGCCCACAAGCACTTGTCCACGTGTCTGTGGTTAGGTGGACTTTGGGTGAAACAGCGTTGTTCAGGGCACGTGTGATGTTTTGTGACACGTGGTTATGCAACGCGGGGACGGCACACCGGGAGAAATAGTGGCGGCTGGGGACCGAGTAACGTGGGACAGCTGCCGCCATCAGGTCACGGAATGCTTCTGTCTCCACCAGCCTAAAAGGCAACATTTCCAGCGCAAGCAGTCGCGAAATGTTAGCATTTAGAACTGTGGCATGTGGGGTGTTGGCAGTGTATTTGCGCCTGCGTTCAAAGGTTTGCTGAATGGATAACTGAACGCTGCGCTGGGACAAGGACGTGCTTGATGATGGTGTTCTTTCTGCGTAGGCAACTGCAGGTGCAGGAGTGGAGGAGGCTTGTTCGCAGGCAGCATGGACAGAGGATTGGCTCGCATGCACAACCAGCGAAGACGTAGCAGTGACATCAGCAAGCACTGCTCCTCGACTCTGTTGTACTTCCCACAAAGTCGGGTGCTTGGCTGACATGTGCCTGATCATGCTGGTGGTGGTCAGGCTGCTAGTTTTGGTACCCCTGCTGATGCTGGCACGGCAGGTGTTGCAAATGGCCTTTTTTGAATCATCTGGATCCAACTTAAAAAACTGCCAGACTCGTGAAGACCTAACATTTGTACAGGCACCTTGTGTCGTCGTGTTGTTACGGGGAACGGTTGCCTGACTTCTGCCTGGGACCACCACCCTGCTTCTTACTGCCTGTTGTGATGCTACGCCTCCCTCCCCCTGTGCACTGCTGTCCTCGCTCTGCATATCCTCCTGCCAGGTTGGGTCAGTTACTGGATCATCCACCACGTCGTCTTCCTCTTCCGCACCCTGCTCCTCCTCCTGACTTGCTGACAATTGTGTCTCATCATCGTCCACCACTTGTTGAGACACGTTGCCAACTTCGTGAGAACGTGGCTGCTCAAATATTTGGCTATCTGTACAGACGATCTCCTCATGACCCACTTCAATATGAGCTGGCGAGAGGCCAGAATGTGTGAATGGAAACGTGAACAGCTCTTCCGAGTGTCCAAGTGTGGGATCATTAATGTCCGAGGAGGACGTGTACTCAGCCTGGTGGTAGGAAGGAGGATCAGGTTCAGAAATGTGCGGTGCAGTATCACGGCTACTGACACTTGACCGTGTGGAAGACAGAGTGTTTGTGGTGGTGCCAATCTGACTGGAAGCATTATCCGCTATCCAACTAACAACCTGTTGACACTGGTCTTGGTTCAAGAGCGGTGTACTGCTGCGGTCCCCAAGAATTTGGGACAGGACGTGCGAGCGACTAGATGTGGCCCTTTGTTGTGGCGAAATTAGAGCTTGCCCACGACCTCGGCCTCTGCCTGCACCACCATCACGTCCACTTCCTTGTTCCTTGCCAATGCCCTTGCGCATTTTGCAATGCTGTGCACTGCTGACGTGTATATTCACTACTTGTGCGTTATATCAAAGTTTCTGGAAATTGCACACCAGTGCACCTGTACGCTGCCACCAACAGGCACACACGTGCGGTTTTAAAAACCAAGCACGGACGCAATAATAACCTAACACAGGTTTTAGGAGCAAAAATTAAGAACTCTGACACTATCAGCCACTGCTGACTGACGTGTATTATACACTACACTTGTGCGTTATATAATAGTTTGGTAAACGCACACCAGTGCACCTGTACGCTGCCACCAACAGGCACACACGTGCGGTTTTAAAAACCAAGCACGGACGCAATAATAACCTAACACAGGTTTTAGGAGCAAAAATTAAGAACTCTGACACTATCAGCCACTGCTGACTGACGTGTATTATACACTACACTTGTGCGTTATATAATAGTTTGGTAAACGCACACCAGTGCACCTGTACGCTGCCACCAACAGGCACACACGTGCGGTTTTAAAAACCAAGCACGGACGCAATAATAACCTAACACAGGTTTTAGGAGCAAAAATTAAGAACTCTGACACTATCAGCCACTGCTGACTGACGTGTATATTCACTACTTGTGCGTTATATCAAAGTTTCTGGAAATTGCACACCAGTGCACCTGTACGCTGCCACCAACAGGCACACACGTGCGGTTTTAAAAACCAAGCACGGACGCAATAATAACCTAACACAGGTTTTAGGAGCAAAAATTAAGAACTCTGACACTATCAGCCACTGCTGACTGACGTGTATATTCACTACTTGTGCGTTATATCAAAGTTTCTGGAAATTGCACACCAGTGCACCTGTACGCTGCCACCAACAGGCACACACGTGCGGTTTTAAAAACCAAGCACGGACGCAATAATAACCTAACACAGGTTTTAGGAGCAAAAATTAAGAACTCTGACACTATCAGCCACTGCTGACTGACGTGTATATTCACTACTTGTGCGTTATATCAAAGTTTCTGGAAATTGCACACCAGTGCACCTGTACGCTGCCACCAACAGGCACACACGTGCGGTTTTAAAAACCAAGCACGGACGCAATAATAACCTAACACAGGTTTTAGGAGCAAAAATTAAGAACTCTGACACTATCAGCCACTGCTGACTGACGTGTATTATACACTACACTTGTGCGTTATATAATAGTTTGGTAAACGCACACCAGTGCACCTGTACGCTGCCACCAACAGGCACACACGTGCGGTTTTAAAAACCAAGCACGGACGCAATAATAACCTAACACAGGTTTTAGGAGCAAAAATTAAGAACTCTGACACTATCAGCCACTGCTGACTGACGTGTATTATACACTACACTTGTGCGTTATATAATAGTTTGGTAAACGCACACCAGTGCACCTGTACGCTGCCACCAACAGGCACACACGTGCGGTTTTAAAAACCAAGCACGGACGCAATAATAACCTACTAACAGGTTTTTTTGGGGAGCGACAATTACAGTACAGACAAGTCAGACACTATCTGGACTGTTTTACACTGTGTACACCAGCCCCAGATATGAAGGCTGGTATACGGTCACCACTACCCTGCCTGCCTGCCTGCCTGTATACTGCTACAATAGTCCTGACAAGGACTCTTTTGGTCACTAGCCTGTATTCAGACCTGGCTATACCCTGCCTGTATATAGCAACAATAGTCCTGAGAAGGACTCTGCTACTGTACTCCGACCTGGCTATACCCTGCCTGCCTGTATACAACTAGAATAGTCCTGAGAAGGACTTTTGGTCACACTGTTTGCAGCCCTGCAACTGAAAAAGCTATAAAGGGCCGCAAAGCTTTCCCTGAATCAGCGACACTCTCCCTACACTCACTGTCAGAATAGCTGTGAGCAGAGCACAGCGCGCCGGCCGATATAAAGGCTCGGTGACGCTGTGCAGGCCGGCCAATCACTGCAATTCCACAACTAACAGGGCTGTGGCATTGCAGTGGTCTGCCAGCCAATCCCTGCATGAGGGCTGGCTCTCAAAAGAGCGCCAACATGCAGAAATGAAGACCACGAGTAAAGCACGAGTATCGCGAGATTACTCGGTCCCCGCCGAGCAGCCCGAGTACAGTGATACTCGTGCGAGTACCGAGTAGTGACAAGCATGCTCGCTCATCACTAATAAATATATGTGTGGCACCCTGGACTAGCCAGGTAGCCACAGACAGAACACCCCCCCTCCCCCAACCCCCAGACAGTTACATTAGTCAGACACAAAACCCTTGTTGCCTTCCTCCAGGGTCTGATGTCCACACCAGGTGGGGCGGAGCCAGGCGATTGTCCCCACCCACCGAGGAGTACACAGTCCTGGAGGTGGGAAAGCAGACAGATCAGTTCAGGAGGTGAAAGTGAGAGGTCACGTACTGTGAGTGTCTGGGTTGGAGCCCAGACACTGAAAGCAAGGTTGGCAGATGGTGGCGGCCGTCTGCAGGAGTTGGTGGAACTCCGCAGAGCTGTAAGGACCGGGGCTGGGCGGTGGCCCACTGGTACCGGACCGGGGAACGGAGTGAAGCTAAGCACACCCAGGCAGGGCCATCGGACCCCGACCAGGCTTGGAGCCGCCGTTAATAGTCAAATCTGAATGTGACAGGAACCCCCGGGGTTCCCTAACAACCAAGTCCCGATTGAAGGCAACCGCTCACACAGTGAGGACGTACCGCCACCGGCTAGAAGTCGAAGGGCCAGCGCCTGCGAGCAAAACGAGCTCTTCCGGTATCTATACACCGGGGAGCGGACTACTGTTGGGAAGCCATTGGAGTCAACAGAGTACACACAGGTGCAGGGAGAGACAGCCACCATCACCTGTCCCGGGAGAGCGACACTGCAGCCGGCTGCGGGACCCGTCCATCCAGCCGTTTGGTTTACCGAAGAGTTTGTGCATCAATTGCTGAGTGAGTACACCCGTGCCATCCGGCACCGCGCCGCGCTGTCCCTGCAACCCTGCACCTCACCAACCCTGCCTCCCCGTCACACCACCGGGCCCCGGGACCACCAACCCCTACCCACGGAGGGGGAAAACAACATCCCAGCTGCTCCCTACCATCACTCCCGGGATCCCCGTCACCAGCAGTGGTGGTGCCCATCTTCACCACAACCTGTGGGTGACGTCACGGACTAAATCCCCAAACAAACCACCCCCTTTTCACTCACGGGCGGGGAGCGCCGCTCGAGTCCCTGGATCCGGCCCACCACTCGAGCCACCAAGCAGCAGCCGCAGCACCGGACCCGAGCGTTAGCGAGCGCAGCGCCCCGCCGCCCGTGACATATGTGCAGCAATAGCTGCTAATGCTGGATCAGATTGTGGCTCCTATCTTCCAATGTGTGTCCATCTATGGCTATCTGACTTGCACTAAAGGTCATATTTCTTACATGAATATCCAATCCATGCTTTGTGAAGGTAGCAATAATCATAGGTTAGGCCGTGTTCAGGTTTTTCAGAATTGCAGTCCAGTTTATAAACCTCAGATCTGCGGCATCTGATTGTACAATACCTATAGATAGTTTTTAAAACTTTAGGAAGACCAACGTTCCCATGATCTATATTTGTTTATATAAGGATGTACTCACCTCGATTTACAGGGAGAAAAAAAAACAAAGTAAAAAGTCCCATTTTTTTTGAGGGGATGAGGCAAACATGACATTATTAGATTGCATTTTTAGTAAACAGCACATTTACAATAAACACGTTTGTACATTTTATACTCACATCACCTACAGTAAATAACAGACAGATTCGGCCGGCACGGTGGCTCAGTGGTTAGCACTGCAGTCTTGCAGCACTGGGGTCCTGGGTTCAAATGCCACTAAGGACACCATCTGCAAGGAGTTTGTATGTTCTCCCTGTGTTTGCGTGGGTTTCCTCCGGGTTCTCCGGTTTCCTCCCACACTCCAAAGACATACAGATAGGGACTCTAGATTGTGAGCCCCAATGGGGACAGCGTTACCAATGTATGTAAAGCGCTGTGGAATTAATAGCGCTATATAAATTAATAAAATTATTATTATTTGGCATTTTACTATCTGGATGCGAAGAATTAGTTAAGTACCTGAAATTATTTATGTCTGGTGTTTGGTGCTTTGCTTTAGTAGGGACATCGTAGGGTTGCTCTAGGGTTTCCCAACGGTGAATGGGGGCGCCCAAAACAGTTATGGTGTCATACAATTGTGAAGAGGATCCAGGGCACTACTCAGCACGTACTAAGTCCATTGAGGAAAAAATCTCTTGTCCAGAGGCCAGAATCAATGCAAGATCGGGGTGCATATATATAGAGGTCAGTTGTCATTCAGTATGAACATAGAAAAAATATTGCACTCACCGTTTTTTTTGCTGTGCATAGTGCCGTTTATTCAATGGTGGAGGTTACATGTGTGGAGAGGGCTGGTGGGGAGAGGGAGTACACGCCGTACGTGGCAGACGACGGCCGTTTCGCACCTGTCCGGTGCTTCAACTGGTCTGATTAGGTATGACATCATGTCCGTTTTATCCACAAACAAAATGTGGCTGATGTCAGATGATTAAAACATACATTAAAATCAAAATATACACACAAATCTTGAAAAATAGCAACAATTTGTAGCAAAGATATACATATGTATATATAAAGACAAGTGCTTCATAAATCAACCTAGAAACACACTTAGATCGTTTTTTTCATTTAACCCTAAAGGGCCTGTTGCATTAAATCTCATGATATATTCGGCTTCCCTCCTGAGTAACATTTTGTGAGTGTCCCCTCCTCTAGCATTAGGCTCAATCAGATCGATACCTGCAAAAGACAATACATTACAATCAGAATTGTGATATTCATTTATGTGGTTAATTAACCTTGTTGCCCCTATTCCACTATGAATGGAATTCCTGTGCTCTCTGAATCTCACAAAAAGTTGCCGTATAGTCTTTCCAATGTAAAAATATTGGCAAGGACAGAAAATCACGTAAACGACCATTTTGGTCCTGCAGGTAATCAGATGCCTCACATAATGTGAATAGCCACCAATTGTAAAGGATTTACCCGTTATATGAAAACTGCAGAATGAGCAGTTTCCACATCTATAATTACCTACAGGACCATCCTGGTGTAACCAGGTTTTAGGTGGTGTATAGCGTTTTTTTACTATGATATCGCCAATATTCTTACATCTTCTATGCGTCACCAAAGGTTTATTAAGGGCTATTTCTCTGAGCTCTGCCACCCCTTCAATTATATGCCAGTTTTTATTTATGATTGTTTTGATCACATTATTATGGTAATTGGTAAATGTCAATAAAAATGGCACATGGTGGGAGGGAATACATTGTTTAAAATATAATAATAAACCAGTCATTGAAATCTAAAATACAATAAAAAATGCAAACAAAAACTGTCCGTGCTGCCATTCCTGGTGGACCTGGCCCGGCGCCAGTAAGTGCCACAGTGGCTCTCCGTGCATTAGTCTGTACGTATGTGTATATTTATCCAGTATATCTGTATGAGCTGTTATGACCTCCCTGGCTAAATGATGACTCTGAAATGTTTCTTTAGATCTGTGTAGTGAACACAACTTTGTGTATATGTGTTAGACCGGCGCTAGATGTATTTAGGAGCCACATAAACATGACCGCGTTTGGAACAGCTGCCAGATGTGGGGCAGAAAGGAAATGGCAAACTTTCATGTGTTTACTGTATGGTTTAGCTGAAGGTAACTATTGGATTTAGTGACGCATTTCTGAATTCCCTGATTGAGGAAGTCGCACATGATTGTAGGAGTCTGTGTTCAGTCATCGTACATAAATGATTGCCTGCATAGAATGACAAAGACTTGAGACTCGCTGTGAACGTCTCTCATGTCTCCCACACCTCTAACCACTATGTATGTCACCTTCTAATTAGGCGGCTTACATTATTCCCTTTAGCCTTACGTTAATCTTGGCTCGTCGCTTTTATATTTTGTTCTTACCTTTTTATCTCTACATCACATAGCTTAGCTTTCTAGGATTAGACCATGTGCCCTATACAGTGGGGTAGGAGAGAAGTCCATAAAGTAAAAACCACGGCATACACCATCCAAGATCCAGAAAGTGCTTTTATTCCATATAGCGTGCAGGTAAAATAGCGGGGAAGAGAGAGCAGGGTGCATGCCCCCCAAGGACGACGGCCGATTCGCACCTTGTGTGCTTCTATGGGTCCAAAACGGTTGTCGTCCTTGGGGGGCCTGCACCCTGCTCTCTCTTGCCCGCTATTTTACCTGCACGCTATATAGAATAAAAGCACTTTCTGGATCCTGGATGGTGTATGCAGTGGTTTTCTACTTTTATGAACTTCTGTTCTGGATATCTCCTCTCCTCGTCCACATGTACCCATTACCATTTCTTCTAAAAGGAGGACTGAGGCTGTTCCAAGGTATTTGGTGTAAGGTACTGCACGGTTCAGTGCAGAACCGCTTCTGTGTATTACATTTACTATACAGTGGGGTAGGCTCCACAGACTTTCTTTGGTAGTGTTTATTTTAATGTAAATCATAATTTTGCCTCAACCCCATGTCCGTTTTAGGGAACACCAATGCAAGACTGAAGCGACATTTTTCACTTTGGTAATACAACAGATTTGTAGCAGATCTCAGGCTATACAATGGTTAAATCTACAGCTTAAAGGGAACCTGTTATGTCCCCAAATGTTATTAACCTTCAGATATAGGATTAATCTGCAGGTTAATGGCGTTCTAAAGCTGTGTGGCCTCTGCACTGCAAGCGCAGCTACTGGGAGGAAAAGAAGTTTGAAAACTGGAAGCTGTCAGGAAGAATAGTGATGGAGGAGCGGCCGGCGCGGCTTCAGCCAGCTCTCAGGACACAGTGAGCGGCGACAGTAACCAGGCCCTGGCACATTGGCAGCTGTTTCTGTACTAATGCATTACTGAGCTGACAATCCGTCAATGCCGGAGTGAGCTTAGAGCTTACACTGTATCCTGAGTGGTGACTGAAGCCACACCCCTATGACTGAAAGCTGTAGGCTACCGGAGGGAATAAAGTTAATTTCCTCCCAGTAGCCGGGCATTCAGTGCAGTGGTTAGGCAGCTTCAGAACGCTATTAACATGCAGATTAACCACATATCTGCAATTTAATATCATTTGAAAACATGACAGGTTCCTTTTAAGTTGTAGAAGGAGAAAAAAAGCCAGCTCAGCAAAGTGATGTGTAATCCTCCGGAGTTCGGAACAAAACCACTGCCATGTATGGAAGAATATACATTTATATATCTAATGTTGTTGTTTTTTTCTGATTTCTATTGTACTTGTATGTTAAGTTGTAATGTGCATGGAAACTTACCATGCCCATTACAATGGAGTGCTATTTGGTGCGCCGATATGTGTTTTGCATTATGCTATGTGCATTTTTTTCTTCCTTTGGCTGTTCCTGCCCTTTATTCTCCAATTTTGAGTCAAAGAAGCAATAATGTGAATACTACTTTCCAAGTGCATTTTCCGCGCTTGACTGACAGTTTAGCAATTACTCACTAGTGTTCATGCCAGAACAGAATAGTATCGAAAGGGGTTATCTCCTCTAAGATGACAAGTCTGCAGTCACTGGATGTGTCCCTCTGATTCCAGGCTTGTGTCTCCTCACACTTGTGTGGCGCCCCTGACCTGGTCAGGCACCACTGAGTACTGCACCCATGCTGGGGACAGTACAACACAGGTAATCCAGAAGGCTGACCGGGGTGTGGAACACAGGCGCATAGTGATCAGGTCTCACACATGTACCTTTGAGAGGACCCCTGGGGATCCCAGGAGGGGGAAAAGCCTTCACCTTCACTGGAATAGTGGAGGGGGCCAAAAGCCTCCATCTCCTCTCCAGGGGTGTGGTAAGAGAGTCTGGTTGCTAGGTGGCGTAGGCAGGCACAAAAGGGAAAAGAGAAGGAGGAGTAAACAGTCTAACAGGAGTCTGCAGCAGAGTGTGGAGGAGTGAGGAGCAGGAAAGTGAAGCTCAGACAGGAGCAGCAGTGAAGGTCCCAGATGTGAGCCGGTTCAGAGCAGAGTCCAGGGAGCTCCGAGGAGAGCTGACCCCTTCCCCTGGGCTGCTGTAGTCTGACAGCGTCCGCGCAGTGGCTACCAACGGGGGAGAACGGTCAACTAGGAGTGCTACCCGAAATCCATCTTCAGCTAGAGAGAGAGCAACGGAGTGGGAAGTAAGGAGACTGCTAGAGAGTACCAGGCCCAAACGGGCGGCAGATCCCGAAGCGGAGATAGATCCAGCTTTCTTTTGCTAAACCTGCCGGTGTGGGGCTCTCAAAGCCCACGCCACAACACCACAAAAGCCGCAGCCACGTAGCCACAGTTAGGGCCCATAGGTCACAGGAGGCAAGCAGCTGGAGTGGCCTGGTCCAGGCGACAAGCAAACGGCAAACGAAGGGGAGAGAGGCTGCAGCATCTTCCCTGGGTGACCCCCATAGGGACTCAAAGTCGGGGTTACCCCAAACCACCAAGGGCTAAGGAAGGCGAGTTAGTAGTCACCCTCACAAGTCAGCCTGAAGGACACCTGGTTCCCACTTGGTTCATCCCAGCTACGCCCGGGTCACTCACCCTGCCATCAACTGTGAGTAAAAACCCTGAAAGACATCCTGCCTGTGTTGAGTCATTCTGCGCCTTGTAGTTCTACACATCTACACAGGGCCCTGGGGCTTGCCTCACTCTCAGGAGGCTACTACAACTGGCTGCACCCACCATCAGCCCCAGGCATCCCTTAACCTGCAGTGGCGGTCCCCCACTGACCGCAAATCTGAGAGTGGCGTCACGACAAACTACAAAGAAGGTTTCCTACCTGTGACCAGACAGATCCATCTACGTGGAGTCCCTGAAGGTAATGCACCGACACAGCGTTTGCGGGGCTCCACACTTGCACTGAGCGAGGCTGTGGAGTGGGCTGGGAGGATTCGCAGGTCTGCAGTCACAGAGTGACACATACAGTGACTGCAGACTTGTCATTTTAGACCGGACAACGCCTTTATGCTGCACTGTTTGTGTACAGCACTCTATACACCATGAGTAAGGGTGCTAATATTTATCTGTTATACTCAGATAGCGCCATTATGTTCGCAGCGCTTTACAGACAATCACTGTCCCCATTGGGACTCACAATCTAAATTCCCTACCAATATGTCTTGAAATATGGGAGGAAACCGGAGTAACCAGAGAGAACCCATATAGACATGTGGAACACATAAAAACTCTTTACAGATTATGTTCTGGTGCCATTTGAACCCCGGACCCCAAATACCCACTAGGAAGGGGCTACTTTATATGGACAGTCTTTGGACTTGAGTTTATAATCTAGTCATGAAAGTTTGGAATTTTATCTCCATTTTGAGCCTGATCCATTGCTATATCTTCCCCTTTAAGCTGACGAGCCATAGAGTGAAGGTGTATTTACACTGCATAAGGATTAGTATTGGTAAAATCTTATCTGCAAGTCTGCTACTGTAATATTCTGTTGATTTTCTGCTCATAAATCAATGGTGGAATATCTACAGCTCAATCATTGTGGGAATGTATCCTCCAATATTCGGTTTAGAATATTTTATGAATATATTTCATAGCAGTTATATTAATTTTGGAGATGCAGACCCACCATTGCCTGGAATAAGGAATTAAAGGGGTGTCCTGGACTTTTTAAACTAATCTAGCAGGGGCCAAGGTGCTAAAATTAAAAAAAACAAACCAATATATATCATTCCAGTGGCAATCCTATGGATTGCATTACAGCTTGTGCATGACACCCAGAAATTGACCATCTAATGTTGGTCAGTGATTGGTTAAGTGCCGTTCCTCTTGCTGGATGAGGAGGGTCCCTACTGAGAGCAGTGATTGGGTGATCGGTGGTTCAAAGGTGCACATATGTACATAATAGTTGAGAAACTTTGCAAACATGTTTCAGAACTAACCTCTGAGTTCTCCGCATTCAATGCTTTCTGGTAGCTGGAGGCCAGCAGAATACTTGTCATCATGAACGGTGAGAGATACATCTTGTGATTGACCATAAATTTAAAAAATATGGAAGGCAAAGTATTTACTTTTAGTTATTCCACTTTTTAAGTAGTTTTTAACTGTGTAATTTAATTTAAAGGAGTTTCCCTCTTCAACATTACCACTAGGTTATGTGTCATCTTTGGCGTGTCCTCACCATGTCTTTTGGTTTAAACCTTTTATGAAGTCATGGCATGACTCAGTGGGTTAATTATATCATGTAAAGCCTTTTTAAACATGTTAACATAGGTTAATAGTCAAGGTAATAAGAATCATTAGTGTATTTTATAAAACAATAAAAAGTGAGTGAAATATATTATTGTGTCCTTTCCGAACTGCTATATTACACAAGTATGACATGGCAGGGCACTGCATTAATGTTAACATGCATGCTGTGTATTATTGATCTTGCTGTTGGAAATGTAAACACAGTTTTACCTATTACAATGAGGGTCATCAGTTTTTTCTCTTTTTGCTTATGCTTATTGTAGGTGAGTGACCTACAGGGCAGTTTAGTTGCATAGCCGTTATCATTTGACGGCATGACTTTGAATTTAAATAGTTGAAAGGTCTTTAGATGCCATGTTGTCTATTGACCATGGAGTCAATTGTCCTGAATAAGTATTCTCTGTGATCTCAGCATCAATTTGGCTCTACATATCATATACAGTGGCATGTAAAAGTTTGTGCTCCCCTGGTCAAAATTAGTGTTATTGTGAACAGTTAAGCAAGTTGAAGATGAAATGATGTCTAAATGGCATAAAGTTAAAGATCACACATTTCCTTTTGCATTTTAAGCAAAAAAAAAAAATGTATTTTGATCTTTTACATTTTAAAAATTACAAAAAGGAAAATGGGCCGATGCAAACGTTTGGGCACCCTTGGAGATTTGTGTGCTCAGATAACTTTGACCAAGATTTCAGACCTTATTTAGCCTGTTAGGGTTATAGCTTGTTCACTATCATCATTAGGAACGGGCAGGTGGTGCAAATTTCATAGCTTTATAAAAACCAAGCCTCCTTTAACCTTGTGCCAAAAAACAGCAGCCATGGCTTCTTCTAAGCAGCTGCCTACACTCTGAAAATTAAAATGGTGGAGGCCCACAAAGCAGGAGAAAGCTATAAGAAGATAGCAAAGTGTTTTCAAGTTGCCCTTTCCTCAGTTTGAAATGAAATTAAGAAATGTCAGTTACGAGGAAGAGTAGAGGTCAAGATAAGGTCTGGAAAACCAAGCAAAATTTCTGTGAGAGCTGCTCATAGGATTGCTAGAGAGGCAAAGCAGAACCCCTGATTGACTGCAAAAGACCTTCAGGAAGATTTAGCAGACTCTGGAGTTGTGGTACATTGTTCTACTGTTCAGAGACATCTGCACAAATATGGCCTTCATGGAAGAGTCATCAGAAGAAAACCTCTCCTGCATTTTTACCATAAAATTCAGCGTCAGAAGTATGCAAAAGAACATCTAAAGAGTATGATGTATTTTGGAAACCAGTCCTGTGAAGCGATGAGGTTAAAAAAGAACTCTGGCCACAATGATTGATGTGGAGAAAAAAGGACACAGAATTTCAAGAAAAGAGTATCTCATCAACCATTAACCATTGGGGTGGATCAATCATGTGGTGGGGTTCTGCTGCAGCCAATGGCATGGAGAACATTTTACGGGTAGAAAGAAGGCATTCAATGAAATTTCAACTAATTCTTGATGCAAACATAACACTATATGTAAAAAAGTTGAAGTTGAAAAGAGGATGGCTTCCACAAATGGATATTATCCTAAACACATGTGAAAATCCATAATAGATGACCTCAAAAGGTGCAAGCTGAAGGTTTTACAATGGCCCCTGAGCTGAACATCATTGAAAATCTGTGGCTAAACTTCAAAAGAGCAGTGAATGCAAGACGACTCAGGAATCTCCCAGAACTAGAAGACTTTTCCAAGTAAGAATGGATGATCATTAACTTCATGCCTTTCAGAGATCATTTCAGCTTAAGCTTGCTTAGCTGTTCACAATTACAGTCATTTTGATCAGGGGTGCCCAAACCTTTTCATGCCACTGTATATCGACCTAACCCACTGACCACTATGTATTATTGTGTGTCTTCTGCTTCTTTCTCCAGTGGTAGGTGCCATAGCAGATAAGATTTCACTGGTTGGATTTAACCTGTCTTTTTTTTTGGGGCAATAAGCCATCATTGGAGGAGTCTGGCAGTTGCTTATATCCCACATCCATTCATCTGAACATAACATGCATATGTAAGGGGGTGTTTGTGTTAAAATATAGCAGTTGGCCAATGGTTACATAATATATCCAACCGGCCTTACTGTGGCAAGGAAGCTGACAACACTATGGTTGGTACAGCACAGTTCCTACACCTATCTATGAATCCATTCTGCTATAAATTTAGGTCACTTTGACACTTGTGTATTTAGGTTAGTATTTTGCATTACATAGTGCTTGGTTATGTTCCATTACTAGTCTTAATTTAGAAAGAGAATCTATTAAATGTACATTTCCATGGATCAACCACTGAGGACTCTCAGTTCTTTTAAACATTTTTTTTCATTTCCATGGAGGCTTTTGACTGTCTTACTATGGCTTATAGTTTGTCATCTTCCTAGCCTTTGTTTTTTGTTTTGTTGGACCAACTAGCACAAGTATTCCGTATCAATGAGACTACTTTCTAAATATTCTGTTTATAATTTGGTCCCTTGTGTGACCTTTTTGGTGACCAAAATACCATGAAGTCAAATTTAGTTTGTAATTGTGAATATGTTTTCCTATCTTCTAGGGCACCATGGCCAAAATGGAGGGTAAGACCTCACTCCTGGACAACATGATAGGCGTTGGGGATATGGTGCTGTTGGAACCACTTGATGAAGAATCCTTCATCAATAACCTCAAAAAACGTTTTGATCACAGTGAAATTTACGTAAGTACATTATTCCTGCTTGTAGACATGAGATCCGGTCCACTTCACACAAACACTAGTATTACAGTTATGTATAGAGACAAATTCAGAATTGAACCTAAACTTTCAGGAAACATTTGCCGAATAAACAACCATATACAACCATGGGTGTACAATTACAGGTACCATATATTAAACTGTTCCTTCATCAGAAATAAATAAGTGCTCAAAAGAGACAAACATGAGGGATATAATTCAGCTCACACCCAAATATACTTAAAATGTACACCTGGAAGAGCACAGATCCTCACCCCAGGAGCAGTACAATCCTTCGGGCATGAGTCTAAATGCTGACCTTCAAAGAAGCAAATATCATCCTTAGGGGTGCTTCACACACAGCGAGCTCGCTGCTGAGATTGCTGCTGAGTCACGTTTTTTGTGACGCAGCAGTGACCTCATTAGCGATCTCGCTGTGTGTGTCACTGAGCAGCGATCTGGCCCCTGCTGTGAGATCGCTGCTCGTTACACACAGCCCTGGTTCATTTTTTTATTGTTGCGCTCCCGCTGATAAGCACACATCGCTGTGTGTGACAGCGAGAGAGCAACAATCCTGAATGTGCAGGGAGCAGGAGCCGGCGTCTGACAGCCTGCGGTAAGCTGTAACCAAAGTAAACATCGGGTAACCAAGGTGGTTACCCGATATTTACCTTCGTTACCAGCATCTGCAGCTCTCACGCTGCCAGAGCCGGCTCCCTGCTCCCTGCACACGAGCCGGCAGGACACATCGGGTAAATAAGCAAAGGTTTGCTTATTAACCCGATGTGTGCTGTGGCTACGAGTGCAGGGAGCCAGCGCTAAGCGGTGTGCACTGGTAACTAAGGTAAACATCGGGTAACTATACCCGATGTTTACCTTAGTTATCAGTGTCCGCAGCTTCCAGACGCCGGCTCCGTGCAAGCGCAGCGTCGCTTCCACATCGCTGCTGGCTGGGGGCTGGTCACTGGTCGCTGGTGAGATCTGCCTGCTTGACAGCTCACCAGCGACCATGTAGCGATGCAGCAGCGATCCTGACCAGGTCAGATCCCTGGTGGGATCGCTGCTGCATCGCTAATGTGTGACGGTACCCTTAGCCATAGTATTGATAATAAATGTTGCGTATCTAGCGGCTGAGACCCTTCTATATTGATCCAGAAAGTGATGGCCCGAAAGACCCCTGTGTAAATGGCGAATTAGTATGAGTGACCACTTTCAGTAAGCATGTGTCACCATTGCTCCATCAATTAACATATTATTCACATCTAAGATTTTGGGCTTCCTGTTGGGGTCCCAGAGGTCTCCTTCCCATCCCAATCTGAAATGTATCACTTAGGCTATGTGCGCACAGTGCGTTTTTCGTGGCGTTTTTGCACGTTTTTCGGGTGCGTTTTTGGCCTCAAGACTGCAGGACTTTGCTTCCCCAGCAAAGTCTATGAGTTTTCATTTTTGCTGTTCGCACACATCTGTTTTTTTTACCTGCGTTTTTGAGTTAAAAAAAAAAAAAATGGACATGTCAGTTCTTTCCTGCATTTTTCTGCGTTTTACGCCCATGCAATGCATTTGAAAAACGCAGCAAAACGCAGAGATCAAAAACGCAGCAAAAGGCAGCCAAAAACGCACCAAATCGCGGCAAAAACGCATGCGTTTTTTATGCGTTTTTTCGACGCAGGTGCGTTTTTGTGCGTTTTTAACAGCCAAAAACGCAGCGTCAAAAAGACGCAGTGTGCGCACCTAGCCTTATCCTGCAGATAAATTATCCTTAGAGGTTATCAAATGCAAAGTGATTCACTGTAAACAACAAAACAGAAAGCCCTAAAAAGATTTGATTTTGAGATTTCTTAGAATTGTATCCAAACCATATGAAGCTCTTTGACACTAAGGGTAAGTTCACACAGTGCGTTTTTCGCGGCGTTTTTGCGCAGTTTTCGGGTGCGTTTTTGCTCAGAAAACTGCATGAATTTGCTTCCCCAGCAAAGTCTATGAGTTTTCATTTTTGCTGTCTGCACACAGCGTTTTTTTTCAGCTGCGTTTTTGTGGTGCCCACAAAAACGCAGCATGTCAATTATTCCCGCGTTTTTCACTGCGTTTTCCACCCATTGAGTGCAATGGGATGTTGAAAGACGCAATGAGAAACGCAAATAGCTGCGTTTTGGTGCGTTTCTAAGACCAAAAACGCAGCTATAAATGCAGGAGGTGGGTAGTAAAGTGACATGTACAGGAAGAGGATTCCTTCTGTCAGTAAACACAGAAGCGTGAATCCTCCCGGTACCGTCACCGCCGCTTCCACCTCCGGTCCTGTGCATGTATGCTGCCGTGAAGCACCATGTCTGGGCGGGAGGTGGAAGCGGCTGCGAAAACAAAAGTGAACAGTAGAAAAAAAAAAAAAGTTATACTCACCTGTCTGCAGCCTCCCGGTGCTATGCCCGCTCCCATCTCCTCTCACGGTATCGCCGCTCCGGCTGTGTGCAGACGGCTGGGACACCTCCGGCTCCGATAGATGCAGGACCTGGCGATGGATCACCTGATGCAGTCACCTGACGCATCAGGTGATCGTAAGTATCGCGGTGACGCGGGTGCCCGGCCGGTTTAAGCTATCAGCGGATGCGTCAGGAGACTTCATCCCTGATTACCGGCAGCTGCTGCAGCGATCAGACGGGATCAGACTCCCGCCTTATCGCTCCAGGAGCTGCCGGTAATCAGCACATAAGTGAGTATTTTTTTTTTTTTTTTTGCACTGATGCATCATCTGATTGTATAATCGGCTTTTATACAATCAGCTGCTGTGTGATGTGATTCAGGCACTTGATCCTGACACATCATCTGATCACTTTGCCTTCCAGCAAACCGATCAGATGATATTGGATCCGGATTGGACGGCGCGGGACCCTTGACCCAGGATTACTGCGGAGGGGGGTTCTTTATTTCAATAAAGATGGAGTCACTAATTGTGTTGTATTTTATTTCTAATAAAAATATTTTTGTGTGTTTTTTTTTATCTTTACTAGAAATTCATGGTGGCCATGTCTAATATTGGCGTGACACCATGAATTTCGGGCTTAGGGCCAGCTATACAGCTAGCCCTAACCCCATTATTACCCAGCGAGCCACCCGGCATCAGGGCAGCTGGAATAGTTGGATACAGCGCCAGAAGTTGGCGCTTCTATGGAAGCGCCATTTTCTGGGGGTGGCTGCGGGACTGCAATTCACAGCGGGGGTGCCCAGAAAGCATGGGCACCCTGCACTGTGGATTCCAATCCCCAGCTGCCTAGTTGTACCCGGCTGGACTCAAAAATTGGGCGAAGCTCACGTCATTTTTTTTTTTTTTTAAATTATTTCATGAAATTCATGAAATAATTAAAAAAAAAGGGCTTCCCTATATTTTTGGTTCCCAGCCGGGTACAAATAAGCAGCTGCGGGTTGGGGGCAGCCCGTACCTGCCTGCTGTACCCGGCTAGCATACAAAAATATGGCGAAGCCCACGTCATTTTTTTTGTTTGGGGGGCAAAGAAATCCTGCATACAGTCCTGGAAGGAAGATGCTGAGCCTTGTAGTTCGACAGCTGCTGTGTGTTCTCCTGCATACACTATTGGATGGAGGATGCTGAGCCTTGTAGTTCGACAGCTGCTGTCTGCTCTCCTGCATACACTATTGGATAGAGGATGCTGAGCCTTGTAGGTCTGCTCCCCCTGACTCTCCCTCAAGCATACAGTCCTGGATGGAGCATGCTGAGCCTTGTAGTTCTGCAGCTGCTGTCTGCTCTCCTGCATACACTATTGGATGGAGTATGCTGAGCCTTGTAGTTTTTGTTTTTGCCGCAAAAAATGCACAAAAACGCAGCGTCAAAAAAACGCAGTGTGTGAACCTAGCCTAATAGTGACCAATGGCCCATTTAATCACAAAGCGCACTGAGAGACTTCTTGCTTTTTAAAACTCAAAAACAGTCCAAAAATTCTTCTTCTTAGTTTTCAGTGTTCGTGCAAAACGTTCCATTTACAATACTGTCTTAAACTGACTGTGTCGCTGTCAGAGGTAACGTGATCCTGCTGTGAAATGTGATGTGCCATATATTCTATAATGTATTCCACCTCCTCCCCACAAATACATTTGCCAAAGGCAAAGGATGCTAACCGTGACCTGTGCTGGGTAGAACTGGTCAGTGGCGTAACTAGAGTGCGATGGGCCCCGGTGCGAAATTTAGACCTGGGCCCCCCTCCGGACGTTGGTCATTAGAGTTCTAAGTCATATATATATATATATATATATATATATATATATATATATATATATATATATATATATATATAATAAATATCCAGTGCATACCCACACACTAGGCTGGGATAAATATATATATATATACACCAGGATAGGCCCACACCCTGGGGGACAAATATATGTCACAATAGGGCCCAGTCCGGGAGACAAATATATATATATATATATATATATATATATATATATATATTTGTCTCCCGGACTGGGCCCTATTGTGACATATATTTGTCCCCCAGAGTGTGGGCCTATCATAATATATATATATATATATATATATATATATATATATATATATATATATGTATATGTGTGTATATATATATATATCCCAGAAAGTCAAGGCAGCATTTGAAAGTAGTTATGAAAAACAATAAAGAAATGTTACATTAAAAAAAAATAGTCAAAGCTCTGAACATCTCACAGAGCACTGCTCAATCCATCATTCAAAAATGGAAGGAGTATGGCTCAACTAGAAACCTACCAAGACATGACCCTCCACCTAAACTGACATCACAAGGAAGGGGAGCATTAACTAGAGAAGCAGCTGAGAGGCCCTGGGACCCTCTAGAGAAGCTGCAGAGATCCACAGCTCAAGTGGTCAAGTGGAAGAATCGGTCCACAGGACAACTGTTAGTCATACACTTTACAAATCTGGTCTTTATGGGAGAGTGGCAAGAAGAAAGCCATTTTTGAAAGCAAGCCATACAAAGTACCATTTGCAGTTTGCAAACATCAATGTATAGTACGCAACTAGCATGATGTGGAAGATGGTGCTTTGGTCAGATGAGACCAAAGTACAACTTTTTGGGCTAAATACAAAAAACTATGCACAAGGTAAAACAAACACTGCATATCACTCTGAAAACACCATCCCCACTGTTACACATGGTGGTAGCAACAAGGCTGCTGTGGGGATGCCTTTCTTCAGCAGGACAGGGAAGCCGGTCAGCGTTAATGAGAAAATGGATGGAGCTAAAAACAGTACAAACCTGGAGGAAAACCTGTTATAGGCTGCAAAAGAGTTGAGACTGGGTCATAGGTTCACCTTCCAGCAGGATAATACCATACTGCCAGAGCTACAATTAAATGGTTTGGATTCATGCACTGACACAGTCCAGACCTAAGAATTTGTGACAAGACTTGAAATTTGCTGTTCAGAGATGTCTCTATTCTATCTAACTGAGCTATAGGAAAACAATATTTACTTTAGCAGTGCTTATTGTACAACTATTACAACTATATAATGTTAAATAATACCACCACACTATGACCCCATAATGCCACCATATGCTGAAATCACACTATACTGATCATTACCAAACACAACTCTACCTAGACAAATATTATCATTAATACAGCACTATGAAAGACAAATATTACCGCCAGACCATAACAACATATTTCCAGTATATACAGTAGTCATATTACCATATTGATCATTAATCAAAACTACTGTACTAGGACTGATATTACCACCATTCAGTGATAGATATCAGTGACTCATTGGTGACATTGTCACTGATCATTGTCATTCACTTTCCCTTTTGCATTTGGCCCCGATTGCAATGATAACCCCTTTCATCCATGAATTTTCTCTGTAGAATTTCTTCAACTTTTGGCATTTTCACGCTAGTTCAGCCTAAACAGGTGAAGTTCAGGCAGAACCGGAGCAGGATGCCTTAGCTCATCTAATGATTAGCTGTGGCATACCTTACACCTCAAACCTTAGTCCAGCCTATGTCTATGACCAGAGTAATATTTGTGGCACACACAACCTTTCCAATGCGCAGATTCATTAAGAGGTGTATCATGTGCCTATTAATCCAGCACGAACCCTCATCAAGAGTGAACCACACTGGTCTTAGTGAATCAGGATCATAGTGCTATAACCTAGACAGTAATGATTTTCTGATGATAGATGTCCTTTACTGGGAAGTGTCATGTGAAAAGTGCTTACATTAGAGCCAGTGATCAGTCAGTGCCGGGGGCATGGATATAGCCGCCACTCACTGTGCATAGAGTGGTGACTGCAGCCACGCTGACACCACCCCGACTCTACCGGGTAGAATTAACTTTATTTCTTCCCGGCAGTGGGGCTCTCAGTGCGGCGCTGGGCAGCTTCAGAACACTATTAACCCACAGATTAACCGCACATCTGCAGCTTGAATATTGGTTTGGTTTTGGTTTTTACTTCACCGGTTCTCTTTTAAAGCTGTTCTCTCAAGTTCATAAGTGGTTAAAATTGAAAGTTTGCAATTTACCCCTTTATAAAAAATCCTCCTAGTTCTCAAACAGAGTATTTTTTATAGTATACAGCTTATTGCCTCGCTTACCGGTCAGTATCAAGACAGGAAGCAGACTGTGCTTTACAGCCTTCCACCGCCCTGGTGCTGGCGGGATTGCTGGGTCAGATCACCTTCAATCCCGTGCGCTTCTCCCACGCGGCACACAACCGCGTCTCTCCTAGCAGCCTGGGAAAGGGAATAGTTTGGACCAATATTCCGACCATGCCGCCAGTATTAACTGACAATCTTTAGATGCGCACCAACCTGGCAACTGGAAAATAGAAGTGGGGCACTCATTCATTCATTCATTCATTCAGTTATTCATCTAGAAACAGCCCCTTTTAATGTGCTCATAAAATAAAATATTACCCCAAACAAAAAAAATCTGTTCTGTCTGATTTTTACTTAGCCCAATCGCTAAAATGGTCTTTTTATGCCTGAATGATCGCTCCATGTACAAACGTTGTGTATAAATCAAAGGCACATTTATACCTAAAATGTAACTAAAAATCCTAGCAATTGCTTCATGTATCTGGACTGTTTTGAGCGGTGTATGTGGAGCTCCGACTTGACTTTTCTCCTAATAATACAGCAGGTGGGAGAAGGGGGTTTGCTTATTTAGTAGTTACTCCAACTTTATAAATGTAGACGTCTACTAGAATGTTCTGAACTGCACTTTGGTGACAGTCTCCAACGCTTACACTTGTAAATGGGTAGAATGAATTTAGGAAGAATGCCAAGTGCTATATTAGCTTGTGGGAGTGCACATGCCAAAACTTAATAAAGTCAAGGAATTTTACTTATTTACTCTACTTTCTTAATCAAAAGAACAGAACAGCACCTATAAAGTTGTTTTTATTATGCCCACATAAAAATGGCAGCCATAAGTGAAGCTTTATTCTCTGCTCATGAAGTTAGGGGTACGCTGCAGCAGTGCTGTCCCTCCCTTAGTATTGGTACAAACCATGCAAAACGTGTTATTTTCGAGTTTCTCCATAATCCTCTCATGAAGATGTCCTGCTGGGCTGAATATCATTCTCCAATGATGAATTTCAAACATGGAATGTTAAGAACTCGCTATTAATAAATTTCTTCTGCAAATATATCTAGTTTTAGGCCATGTGTCCACGCTGCGGAAAATGCGCGGATTTTGCCGCGGATTTCTTGCGGAAAAGCCGCGGATTTTCCGAAAATCTGCAGCAGCGGCACTTCCAAGCCATTTCAATGGCATTTTGGAAATGCTGTGTCCATGCTGCGGATTTTTCCGCGGCGGATTTGCCGCGGATTTTGATCCGGAAAAATCTGCAGCATGTCAATTATTGTTGCGGATTCTGATCCGGATTTTGGCTATAGAATGGGGGAAAAAAAAAATCCGCATCAAAATCCGCGGCAAATCTGCGGCAAAAAAAAGGTGCGGATTTGCTGCGAAAGTCGCGGATTTTCATGCAGAAAAATCCGCAGCAACATTCTACCGTGGACACATAGCCTAAGAAGGATTTGCAGAATAGACTGATTAAAAATGAACAAACTCATTAGCTTCCCACCTGCTGTGCTCTAGCAATGTTTCTTCACTGTCGGTCCTGTTTTTGTGACCGCTGCAGCCAATTATTAGGAAGAGTTTCTTGCACTACATCAGCCCAGTGATTGGATGCAGGAGTCACATACATTGTACACATCGGTGGAACATGATGGACACCTTTTAAGTCAGTGATTAAGTCAGATCTGCCACTGTTGTGGTTTTCTATTTCCGTGACTGATCCCAATATATCAGCAAACCAAAGCGATCATGAAATGGTCGCGCTGAAAGGTAAATCCATGGTAATGGGACATTGTCTACCTTAAACCTTAAAAAATATGACACAAACAAAAGTCCATCAAATTTAATCTATAACCTTACATGTTGATCCAGAGGAAGTCAAAAGCACCATGAGGCAGATGCTACCATAGCTGTCACATGTTATGGAATAATTCCTTCACAACTCCACATACGGCAATCTGACTAATTCCCTGGATCAAGGTCCCATAACTGGTAATATTTTATCCGCTGCCATCGCTGCCCGACGCTGGATTCCGGCTCAGTGCGCATGACCCCGGAGTTTTGGTCATGCGCACTATGATGCCGGGTGAATGCGTCTCGGCTTCAAACTGAAGTAGTGCACATGACCAAAAGTCTGGGGTCATGCGCACTGAGCCGAAATCCAGCGTCGGGGGGCGATGGCAGCAGAGAAGTGAGTGAGATCATCCTCTGATGCTGCGCATTCATTAGCATGATAGTACACCCACAGGGGCATACTAACATGCTAATGGGGCCAAATAGCAAGGGAAGTAATGCCCAGGGGACTAGACCCCCGTGCTTATTAGCATAGGATAAAAGATCTTTAGAAATACTTTTTCTAAAGATCTCTTTATCTATGCTAGTGTATACAGGGACGGTTAGGCAGGGATTAGCGATATACTCCCAGAACTGCTCGTGGTTCTGGGTGCATATTGCACCTGACAGGTTCCCCTTAAAGGGAAACAATCACCAGGATTTTCGTATGTAACCTAGTGCCAGTATAGCATTGGTTTTATCAGGCTGATTCTCTATATACATGATGTTTAAGTTTTGAAATCCAAAAAAGTGAAGTTTATAAAATTAGCTGCTTGTTGAGTGACAGTTGCAATGGAGCAGTTAATATATTCATAGTTATCTCCTCCATCTGTTAAGGGTGCTTTACATGCTGCGGCATTGCTAACGATCTCGTTAGCGATGTAACACACCAGATCGCACATGCGATTTGCCGAGATCGCACATGTGACCGCCGTTACAAAAAAAAAACAAAAAACACACACACACACAAAACCGATCTATGTGCGATCTCGACAAATCTTATCTGCGATCTGCCGGGTCACATTGCTAACGAGATCGCTAGCGATGTCGCAGCGTGTAAAGCACCCTTTAGAATTAGCATAAGTATTATACTCAACAAGCAGCTAATTTTATAAACTTTACTTTTTTTATTTCAAAACCTAAACATCCGAGCTGAACACTATGATAGTGCCAGTATAACACTGGCTTTAGCTTATATATGAAAATCCTTGTGATTGGTTCCCTTTAAACTTTTTTTTCCCTTCACCTTGACCGCACTGCACATTAGAGAGTATCCTCCTTCATAAACCGGAAACCTACATAAACACCCCTATGTGGTTTCCTATTTCTGGAGGAGGATTCCTACATCACTGCAGAGTAAAACCTATCTGGGAAGACTTCTCCAAATGAGTGGATCTTGCATGGGGCACTTGGCAGGTCTTGTCCCAGAGGGTATCCATTGTCCTTGGGTGCCCAGAGTCGATCTTGCCATAGCTCCATTTGTGCAGAATTCCCAGCTACCCGTTTCTGTATTCGGAAGTTTGGTTGGATGTGGCCGTGACATGCGAGGACGTCACATCCGTGAGATAAGGAGCAGTCGCGGCCAATAGTAAGTCACATTTGCGCATGCGTGGGATCTCTGGCTGCTTACGGGTTTGAGGGTAAGCTAGAGATGATGTCACACTCTAAGATGGCAGCGTGCAGGCACAGATTACCGGCCACTTCCGGATTCGGAGGATGGTCTGGGACAAGGGGTCCGATCCTGGTTTCCCTTCTAATTCTGAAATGGGAAGTTTAAAAGAAGGAGATCTCCAATTACCAATGGTAGTGGATGTGCAGCATGGAAAATCTGGTGCCAGTGATTACACAGATTGAGTAATGTCTCCTCCTAGCACAGTAGTTGCCAAGGCTTAGGATGGGTGACTGTGATTTTCCCCTTGTGTGATACACACTGACTGGTTATTAATGTTCTTTAGGCCAGCAAGGTTGTGACAAAAAATAAAAACAGAGAATATGTTCTATACAAAGTAAAGTTTGCTTAAAACGTACAATAAAAAGCTCTTTCTATACTGTATTCATAGAACGGTGGTGGAAGAATCCCATTCCATATTCCAGGAAATTAATGGAAATTAAATCTTAAATCAAAGATGAACCTAAAAACACTGGTACAAGGAGATGCGTTTATCAAAGTGCCTCCCTCCTCCTCAGTTTGGCAACAATTAACATTGGATGTTAGTTCAGAGGAAGAGATGAAAGAATGGATGGAATTGATTGATACTGATGGTTCAGGTTCATTCTTGTCTGATGGGGAATATGGCCAGTCATGCTTTTCAGTGGACAAGGAAGGACAATTACTTAAGGTGATTAGGGGTTTTCACCCCCATAGTGGATCTAATGAGCAGCTATCCTACAAGATTCTATATTTAGTAATCTGGAGGAGGAGTTCAAATACTGTGTTTTTGGTTCATAGCAACTTAATTTCCTTTATCAAAAAAGAGTGGAATGAAGCGTTAGGAGGGTGTTAATTCAGACTATGAAGAGGAAATACCAGTGTGAGGAAGATCTTTGTGAGATTTGAGAAAAATCCCCCAAAATTTATGCAAACATTTCTAAAAATGTGGTTCTTCCCTTTTGAAGATTTAGGGTCCTTTTGAAGGATCCCTTGGATAAGAAAGTTTCACATTCCTAAAGAGACATGGTACACTGCAGCATGCTCGTTCAAACTTGGTATAGCAGCCACTTGAAGAGCAAGAGCCCAAGCTAAACCTATATAGCTTCAGGAATTGAATTTGCAAATTAGAAATAGATCGACCAGGAATCCATTATTAGAATCATTACCTACTATTCAAAAAGCAGCAGGTTTTCTGATGGTTGCTTCTGTGGATCGTGTTCGATTTGACGCTCATGCCTGTGCCCTCTCTCACTGTGACCACTGAGCACTCTGGCTGAAAAAACTGGTCTGCGGATTTCCAATCCAACGCAAAATTGTGTGCAACTCCATGTCAGGGAAATTTTTTGTTTGGATCAGCCTATGACTAAATCTGAAAGGAGGCAGATTTTCCCTCCTCCTCTCCTAGATTTAGGAGACACGTTTGGAGTCTAGGTAATAGGGGAAAAATGAGAAGTCAGAGGGAGAATAATGGAAGAGGTGGACGCTCCCGGGGAAGAGATAAGGGCAAGAATAGGGGATTCATATATAATAACGGAGGACTTGCCATGATGCCAGGCTTTGGGTAGAGGAAAAATTGGAAATGTTTTACCATCAGTGGGCCTTGCTTCCAGCCACTCAGTGGGTAGTATATAGTCTTTTCTGGGGTCTCAAACTAAAGTTTTCTCCAGTCACCCTTCACGACATCACCACAGGAGATTGTCTCCTCTTCCCCAATAGAGACAGGAAACACAAAAGAGTTTTGTGGCCCAGTGACAGACACCCTTTCTAGTACCTTGCTAGCTGCACTACCTTGTTAGAGCATGTCTAGTAGGATTTAGGCACTGAGGAAAGCCAAAGGTGGCTTTACAAAATACTAGTAAAATAAAAAAATTATTAAAATGGAATTGTTTTTTTTTTAGAAGTAAAACAGTAACAATGCAGTGCCCTGACAAGAGTCTGCATAACTAATCACATGCTAAATAGTTGCAAGTCAAATTATGTATCAACTAGCCATGGTTGTTTATAAATAAAGGTAGTCTCATATTCGACGCTGTAGTGAATGGTGAGCTATGGAGCATGAAAACCACAAGTTCAAAACATTGTTACCCTTTTCCTCATTAGTGTATGACGGCATCTTCCAGGTTACATCCAAGACGAATCTCTTTGGTTTCTCCCTGGGACCTAAATATCGTTCTCAAGGGACTAGAAAGATCTTCACTTGAAGAATTACCTTTAGTGGACTTGGACACATTATCCTGGAAAATGGCCTTCCTAGTTGCAGTCACAACAGCCAGGAGAATCGGTGCACTCCAAGCCCTTTCAAACCAGGAGCCTTAATTAAGAATTCTAGAAAACAGAATTGTTCTCTGGCTGGACCCTTTTTTTCTGCCTAAGGTCACTGCCGAATTCCATATGTCGGCTATGTGCGCACGTTGCGTACTAGCCCTGCAGAAATTTCTGCAGCGATCTGAAGAGCACATGTGCGCTTTAGATCGCTGCAGAAATGTCCGTAGTGAGCGCCGATTCCATGCGCTCTGCCTGCAGCTCCTGCCATAGACAGAGCAGGAGCTGCCGGCAAAGCGCAGGAAAGAAGTGACAGGTCACTTCTTTTTACGCAGCGCTTCGGCAGTAGCCGAAGCGCTGCGCTCTTAAACGCCACGTGCGCACGGCCCCTGCACAATCTCCATAGACTGTGCAGGGGACGCAGGACGCATGCAGTTACGCTGCGCTACAAAGCGCAGCGTAACTGCATGTATTTACGCAACGTGCGCACATAGCCTAACAGGTCAATAGAGGAGTTTCATTCTTTAGATGTACAGAGGGTAGTTCTTCAGTACCTTCAGCAGTCCGAGCCATGGAGGAAAGATCAGAACCTCTTTGTTCAGTACTCTGATCAGAATAAAGGCAAGAAGGCATCAAAAAGTACCATTGCTAACTGGATTAAGAAAGTAATCTGTGGGCCTTTATAGATGACAGGTTGTACCACAACCAGAAAACTTTACAGCTCATTCTACTGTGGTTGTGTCCATCTCCTGGGCTGAGAGAGCCAGTGTTTCCATTGAGCAGATCTGAAGAGCATCTACATGATCATTCGTCCATACTTTTCTACACATTATAGATTAGATGTAATGTCCAATAAAGATTTGGCTTTTGATAGAAAATTTTTAGCCTATAGTCCCACCCTGACATTATTTATTTGGTATTCCTCCTGTGGTGCTGTCATGGAGGGTGACTAGAGAAAATAGAATTAGAGTTACAGGTAATTTTGTTTCTAGGAACCCTCCATGACAGTATGGGTAATTCCCACTCTTCCTTATTTACTAATATACCGTACTTCCTGTGTTACTTTCTGTAAATACATACAGAAAGCATACATGCTGATGTGATCCTTTTTGTAAATGCTGGAGATAGAAAGTGGGGAGGAGCTGCTTGACCTCTTATGTTTTCTGTCTCTATTAGGAAAGGGGAGGCAACCTCTGTGGTGCTGTTATGGAGGGTTCCCAGAAACCAAATTTCTAGTAACTCTAATTCTATTGTCCTCCACCCCTCCTCGGTGAGTGACAGAGACTGATAGGGATATAAAAAAAAATCAAAACAGGAAATTCTTTATCTTTAAGACCCTGTGCACACTTATCGTTTTTTCCCGCAGATTTTCTGCGGTTTTGCTGCATGTTTTGCTGCAGAAAATGTTGATAACATCTCTGCAGTGATTCAGCAGCAAAACCTATGGGAAAAAAAAATGCTGTGCGCACTATGCGGATTTTAACAGCTGCATGTTTTGCTGTGGGATTCCCGCAGCAAAAACAATTTCATGTCACTTCTTTTCCGCACGTCGCTGCGGGATTTCACTCCATTGACTGCAATGTAATCGTGAAATCCCACAGGGAAGTGATGTCATTACAGGAAGAGGAAGCGGAGCAGACACACACACATCACAGACATAGAACACAGACACATCACTCACACACAGACACATCACTCACACACAGACATATAGACTACACATACAAATCAAACGGAAATATTGAAAAAACAACACGTGGGCTCCGCCGTATTTTTACCTTCCAGCCGAGGTAAGCACACAGCGGCGGCCCGGTATTCTCAGGCTGGGGAGGACGGGGGGCAGGGTTAATGTCCCCCGCCTCCCGCAGCCGAGAATATCAGCCCGCAGCTGCCCCGGGGCTGTCGCATGCATTATGCGACAGTCCCGGAGTGTCCCCGGCTCTTCCAGATGCAGTGATGCGGTGTCTATCCAGGTAATAACGAGTTAATGGCAGCAGATCGCCGCCATTAACTCCAGGCTTGATTACGGCAGCCTCTATGTGGCAGCTGACACGATCAACCCGTAAGTAAAGTGAATAAACACACACACTGAAAAATCCTATATTTTAAAAAAAACACAAAAAAGCCTCCTCTTTCACCCGTTTATTAATCCCCCCCCCCCCCGAAACACACAGCTCCGGCGTAATCCACAGCTCCGGCGTAATCCACATCTTGCGCTGCTTGCATCCACAAGCGAGTGACACTGACACACTGCTGAATGCAGCCTCGCAATGAGCCTGCAGAGGTAACCACAGGGCATTTCCCACGGCTGCTAATGTGAACTCAGATTACCGCTCGGGAGAAATGCAGCGTGTGCTCACAGGGACTCTATCTATCCCTCTATCTATCCTTCTATCTGTCTATCTACCTATTCCTCTATCTGTCTATTTATCTACCTACTCTCTATCTCAGAAGGAAATGACCTTTTTTTTTTTTTTTTTTTACCAATGTGCTTTATTGCATGGAATGCATTAAAGCACATGTACCAACCCGCACGCGGAAAAACCGCGGCAAACCGCATGCAGTTTTCGGGTGCGATGTGCCGCATTTTTTTACCGCGGGTGCGGTAATCTTTCAGACCCCGCGGAATTTTCTTAAGAAAATTCCGTTTTCCAGTGCGCACAGGGCCTTAGGCTATGTGCGCACGTTGCGTAATTACATGCAGTTACGCTGCGCTTTGTAGCGCAGCGTAACTACATGGTCCTGCGTCCCCTGCATAATCTATGGAGATTGTGCAGGGGCCGTGCGCACGTGGCGTCTTAGAGCGCAGCGCTTCGGCTGCTGCCCGAAGCGCACGTTCTAAGAAGTGACATGTCACTTCTTCCGTGCGCTTTGCCGGCAGCCCCTGCTCTGTCTATGGCAGGAGCTGCATGCAGAGCGCACGTTCTCTGCCGGCACCATGCGCTTCAGGACGGAGCTTTTCAGCTGCGCTCTGAAGCGCACCTTTAGGTGCGGTGCAGAGTGCACACGCGCGCAGTTTTTAGTCAGGGTGCCAAGATCAGACATTGGGAAAGGTTTCTACAGCAACCTATTTCTGATTAAAAAAAAATACAAACAAAGCAGACAGTTCCCACAGGACTATTGTCAATGTAAAGGCCTTGAAATGCTACATAACTACAGAAAAATTCAAAATGAAAACCTTGAGATTGACTGTAAAACGTCTGTACTCCTTTTGCTTTACAGCAGTAATAGACCTAAGGATGCATATTACCATATCCCAAGTCACAGGGATCATCATAAGTACCTTAGTGTCATGGTAGAATTCAAGGGAAACCTTCTTCATCCACAATACAAGTGTCTTCCCTTTAGAATCTCCTTAGCACCAAGAATTTTTACCAAAAATAGTGTCCGAGATTAGAGTAGGTAGTATATAAGAAAGAAAGACATTTTAATAATACCCTATTTGGATGATTGATTGGTAGTAGGAAGGTCAAAAGCGGACTGTTCAGAGGCCGTCAATCAAGTCCTATCAATCCTTACAGAGGTAGGATTGATAGTAAATGAGGAAAAAACAAATGTAGAGCCTTGTCAGATTGAGTTCTTTATAGGCATCTGTCTGGATTCCATTCAACAATCTTGTTTTCTTCCTCAAGAAAAAATACTAAAGATTAGGCAAAAATTGTAAGAGCTCAGAAGCGTCAGGAAATTTTGGTAATGGAGCAATGTCCCTGTTAGGCTCGCTAAATACCGCAATTCCAGAAGTCCAGTGGGCTGAGTTCCACACAAGACCTTTTCAATGGCAGATCTTGACATTACAATCCATGGGGACAGGCCATCTGGTTCACAGATTTTGGCTGTCTACACATGTTTTAATCTCCCTGGGATGGTGGATAGACAGAAGGAACTTCTTAAATTGAGTGCCTTGGATGGTAGAAAATGCATAGGTAATTATCACAGATGCAAGTCCATTATGTTGAGGAGCCCACATAGACAGTCATTTTTTCAGGGTCTGAGGAGCCTCAAGATGAAAAGCGGTTCATCATACCAAAAGGAACTAGTGACTGTAAGGGAAGCCATACCAGCAACTTTAAAATGTATTATGGAAAAAACCATAGTAAATCTGTCCGACAACAGTACACAGTTGCATATTTAAATCATCAAGGAGGGATCATTCGAATCAATGTCATTAGCTACCTTTAAAATTCTCACTCCAAGGCTGGAATCACACTTGTGCACTTGTGACTTGTGCGAGGATAGCATTGCACTGGGCAGCAGCTCTCCTAACCTGAGCGTGTCAGCTGCATGTATTTGTAGACTATAAGATGCACCTTTTTCCCTCCAAATTTTGCAGGAAAGTGGGGAGTGCGTCTTATAGTCCAGATAGATCTGACTGTGGAGGTGGGGCAGCAGCGGTGAACCGTGTCACAGGAGACAGGAGCAGGGTCACAGAAGGCAGGAACCATTACTGGGGCTAACAGTGACCCCGCTAATAAAGAAAATGAATATTCACTGCTCCTCACACCCATAATCCCACCCACATCGGCACTGAAACCGACGGCTTCCAGGAGCGGCAGGGATATCACGTGTGGCCACTTTGAAAGAGACAATCATCTTGTGTTTCTTCCATTTTCTAATAATTGCGCCAACAGTTGTTGCCTTCTCACCAAGCTGCTTGCCTATTGTCGTGAGGTTCGTCCCAGCTTTGTGCAGGTCTACAATTTTGTCCCTGGTGTACTTAGACAGCTCTTTGGTCTTGGCCATGATAGTAAGGTTTGAGAGTGATTGATTTGAGTGTGTGGATAGGTGACATACAGGTAACAAGTTTAAAAAATTAATATAAGTAAGGAGTGCAGAGTAGGAGCTCCTTAAAGACTTACAGAAAAACTAATAGGTCTGTGAGATCCAGAATTTTTGCTGGTTGGTGGGTGTTCAAATACTTATTTCATGCAATAAAATGCAAATTGATTATTTAAAATCATAGAATGTGATTTTCTAGATTTTTTTTTCATTCTGTCTGCCACAGCTAAAGTGTACCTACGATAAAAATTACAGACCTCTCCATTCTTTTTCAGTGGGAAAACTTCTAAAATCAGCAGTGTATCAATTACTTATACTGTATGTGCACATAGCTATACTTGATATTTAGTGACATGTTTGATAGATCTAACTACATTGTGCACATTATTTCACCCCATGCGTGCATTGAATACAGTTCAAAAATTCCAGGATAAGCAAATAATTTTCTATCTAATATAGATTAGTGCTTATTTTTCATAAATTTATATAATTTTTTTTGGGATATATTGGGTTATTTAGGGATATTGACCGAAGTTAAGCAAAGAGTTTTTGTTTCCCCACAGACTGATCATTTTACTGTATTACTGTATTTTTATCTATGTTTTTACAATGTGTGGGCGCATGTCTTCCAGTTGACTCCACGCCCTATTTGTGCCCTTAATAAATAAATATTTTTTGTTTTTGAAACTTTTTGACCTATTAATCGTATTTTTCTTCCAATTGTGACGACATTGCTTATGTCACATGACCTCTGGGGAGACGCAGCGTATGCAGCCAGGGTCACCCAGTCGGGGGTCTTAGGTGTTTTTATTTTTATTGTGCTACAAACTGAGCTGTTAAGGTTGCACAAAATGGAAAACCCCTTCAATAAATAACATGTTGGCTGCCCCTAGAGGAAGCATTATCATTGCATTGTATTGTATGCATTGACTCCTACACAACCATGGTTGCAGGTCACCAGAAATGTGTTTAAATATTATTATTCGGATTATATTGTATATTCACTTATATAGCCATTATTTCCATAGCGATTTACATGCATCAGCATATATACCTAAATCGTGTGTGTGGTTTTTTTTTTTTTTTTTTTTTTTTTAAATCTACTACGAATGAGAAACATAGCTGACCAATGTTTATACTCCATTGCTGCGTACAAGGTAAAGTTGAGCTTCATATTTCCATCTGAAGTAATGCTTTCTCTTTCTCTCTTTCTTTCTAGACTTATATAGGTAGTGTGGTGATATCTGTTAACCCCTACAGATCGCTGCCCATTTACACACCGGACAAAGTAGAGGAATACAGGAATCGTAACTTTTATGAGCTGAGTCCACATATGTAAGTACTGTCTGTACTTCAATAATCCTATAGAGTTTGTTTTTTAGTAGATTATAGCAAATGTGTTATCAAAGATGTACAGTTTGAGTTTTTGATTTAAAGGAAACCTGTCATGTAAAAAAACCCCCACTATTAACCAGCAGATATAGGGTCAATCTGCAGGTTAATAGTGTTCTGACCCTGCCCAGCATCTGCACTTAGAGCCCCGCTGCCAGGAAGAAATTAACTTTATTCCTCCCAGCAGTATTTGGCTTCTTGTCACAGGGGTGGCACCTGTGCAGCTACAGTCATATTACGGCAGCTGTAACAACACCCACGACAGTGACTGACAGCCGGCTCTATACTAGGCCTGGCTGTCAGTCAGTGATTAGGGAGCCTGACATGTTCAGTAGACTTCTAAGCTGCAGATTAACCCCATATCTGCAGGTTAATAGTGTTCTGAATCTGCCCAGCACCCGCACTTATGGCCCTGCTGCCGGGAGGAAATGAACTTTATTCCTCCCAGCAGTGTGCGACTCTAGTGATAGGGGTGCATCCGGCACAGCTTCATTCATCACTGACTGCATCATTAACCCCATACCTGCAGGGTAATAGCATTTTTTCACATGACAGGTTCCTTTAAAGAAAGGGTAATCTGCATATTTCTGCGCGTGGCACTCACACATTTTACTGAATATATTGAGATGTGAAAATTTTGTTTCCACTTTTTCATCATTTGTATATCAAAATGTCTGTCTATCTTGTGCTTTCTATTCCACAACTTTTCCTCCTTGTTGCTGCATTTTCAAGGTTGAGTGTGTGTATACATATACTGTATATCCAGTATGGAGGTTTCAGGTGCACCCCACAGTAGGCAAATCTAGTAGTAGGTCTAATATGGCCATTTCTTTGGTAACATCCTCCATTCTGCTGAGTCTGCTCATTCCATAGGTAATATAGGGGTAGTCATTGCTGATTTCTAACCACTCAGACCAATGTTCCTTAATGAGGCAGAGCACATGTCCGATTTTTTTTATTTTTTGGATTGGGTGGTCTGAGGAAGAGAATCACAGCATGCATGATTTGCCTCTGAGAATCAACTGGCCATTCAAGGCTATGGGTTTTTGCACTACAACCTCTAACTTTCTTATACATGTATAGTTATATATACAGTATATATCCATACAAGTAGTTCTGCACAACTAAAAGTGATTGCTCCAGGACTTGATATACACATCTATTACCCTGGCCGAATACTTAGCCAAATCCAAAAGAATTCCAATACAAGAGACCACATAGCCTAAGCTGTAGACCCGTCAGTTCTGGAATGTAAGCGCTTGACATTCAGTTATTGCAGAGTCTGAGTGGAGCATTGGCCTTTTGGACAGTGGCCCCAAGCCACACGCACTGGATTGTGTAACCGCTGACAGAATGTGACATGCTGCTCCCAAATTATACCAATTCAGCATATTCACTTTCTTTTTTGGTAGTTCATTACAATGCCCCATGCACCAAAAAATAGAATCTGAGATCAGTAACACAAGGAGCCATTGTTCTGTGGAATACAAGGCCTTGTCTGCTCTCAAGCTACAATATTTGAATGTAACATATTTCTTTTATTTGCTATGAATCATTACAAAACTAGCTGTATAAATACAGTGGCCTATATATATATGTGTGTATATATATATCCGCATTGCTGCGTATCTGAATAATCTTAGGGTTTGTATATTTGTAGTAGATCCGCAGCAGATATGAGGTGGCCCTCAGATTTCTGCCTCAAATTTAGCTTCAGTTGGCTTTTTCATCTGGATTTCAGGAAAACACTTGTATTGTAAGGCAAAAAAACTGTAATACACCTGGTATTATAACCCTATGAAAAAATATACTAATCTTAAAAAAACATGGAATAAAACTGAGTGCTAAAAAGTGTGGACTATTTAGTCACAAGACTAGCCTGGTTTCAAAAGTTGTAAGAGTACAAAAAATGAGTTTGAAATGCTGTGAATTGACTTATTGGTTACAAATACATAGGCGCTAACTGTGCCGGATTTCCGAGTACACCGTGGCCAAAAGGAGATGGAGTTTATGTAAGCCTTGCCCAAAAGTGGGTGCTCCAGAATTGCAGGGAGCATTACATGAAAGGTGGCTGTGGTCCTGGGAGGGACGTGGGTAGTGTTGGGGTAAGACTTGAACACCCCCAGAAACGTTGGCATCTATGTAAATATGCAGAATGCAAGTGGAAGGCGAGCAGGTGTTACTGGCCGTGTCTGTGACGTCACTAGACAAGGCATGCACTCGTACATAAAGCTCATCAGAGAAAATGATGTTATTTGTTCTACAGACTTCATTAATACAGAGTAATCCTTTTTGTTGTGGCAAAAATTTGGTTAGTACCTTACTCATTTGCTTCAAAGCTACAGCTGCAACCCAGTTACCTCCTGCAATTTGAAATAATTCTCTAATTTATAATTCCTAAATAAAAGCTAAAAGGAACCTGACAGTGGATTGATGCTGACCGAACCACGGGCAGCACGGGTCAGTCACTGATATAATCATAATAATATTTATATAGCGCTATTAATTCCACAGCGCTTTACATACATTGGCAACACTGTCCCCATAGGGAACTTAGATTGTGAGCCCCAATCAGTATGTTCTTGGAGTGTGGAAGGAAACCGGAGAACCTGGAGGAAACCCACGCAAACGCAGGAAGAACATACAAACTCCTTACAGATGGTGTCCTTGGTGGGATTTGAACCCAGGAACCCAGCGCTACAAGACTGCAGTGCTAACCACTGAGCCACTGTGCCACACTAACTAGAGGTCTCCAAACTTCTGCCTCCTCTTTCCTTACAGCATTTCTCTCTCACTAAGGGTCCCGTCAAATGTAGCAACGTTCCAGCGATCCCACCAGCGATCCGACCTGGCAGGGATCGCTGGAGCGTCGCTGGTGTGCTGTCAATCACGCAGATCTCCACAGCGATCAGAGACCAGCCACCAGCGACCCGTGTAATGACGCTGTGCTTGGTAGCAAGGGTACACATCAGGTAACTATGCAAAGCGCTTTGCATAGTTACCTGATGTGTACCCTGGCTATGTGTGCATGGAGTTGGCGTCTGGCAGCCTGTAACCGGCGTACACTCGTAACCGTGGTACACATTGGGTAACTAAGCAAAGCGCTTTGCATAGTTACCCGATGTGTACCATGCTTACCAGCGTACCACCACTTAAAGGCTGCCAGACGCCGGCTCCATGCACATTCAGATCGTTGGTCTCCCGCCGTCAAACACGCCGATGCGTCCTGCACAGCGGGAGATTAACGACCAAAAAATGGTCCTGATCATTTTGTAACTATCAGCGACCTAGCAGCAGGGGCTTGCTCACTGCTGCTTGTCACACACAGCGATATCGCTGGCGAGGTCGCTGATGCGTCACAAAACCTGTGACGTTTCAGCGATCTCGCTAGCGATCTCGCTGTGTGTGACGGGGGCTTAAGTTTTCTTTTTACAGTTGTACAATAATTAGATTTTTAATGGTAACTGATTAAATTTCAATTACAGTTATCACAGAGGCCATTGGGCTTGTCAGCAGAGGCCAGATTACAATGACAGATAAGTTGTACTTCTATGTACAGCTGATAACAAAGGATCCACCAATAACAATAGGTGATGTCACAGCTGACCCTGCTCTCCCCTCCTACACATTTGCACACACTCCCTTTGCACACACTCATTAGATGCTTCAATACAAAAGATAAAGTAGGAATTTGGTCATTGTGGCTAATGTGCAGGTGTAACTGCCATAGTGGCCAGTGTCAATATTGTAAGATTTCTAGTTATTTTTTGCTACAGATTGTAATAGAGCTGTGATTGTGATTATAACTCCTGCAGGCAGCAGTTATAAAGAAGTTACTCTGTCTCCTAAAAATATATTAAGTCTCAAAACTGCACATGTACTACAGTTATATGGAAATGAATTGTGTGAGCCTTTCATGTTTTGAAGGATTGTTTATTATGCCGCTCAGATCTTGTTCTGAAGCATGATCTCCTGGAATATCCTCAAGGCAGGGTTTGGTCTGACAAGGAGTTGACGTAATAGAACATATGTTGTGAAAACTGACAGCTATTTTCCAGGGCATGTTATATGGGATGGTGCGCGCTTCATAATTCATCATTTAGTTATTGGCTTTCGTTTTTGTTCTTTGTACATTTTAGGAGATAAAATCATGAGTGATTGTATTGTACTACAAGTACCTCCAGGTGGTTAGAAGGGAGCAAAGAAAAGGAAGCCAGCAGTTGGGGATTAGCGTAACTTTGTAGAAAGCAAACAGATAACTGACAGATCAGTAACCAACCAGCACTAGGATAAAAGCAAACATAAACTTTGGTCTCTTTTAAGGTATTGTCACACTAGCGACGCTCCAGCGATCCCACCAGCAACCTGACCTGGCAGGGATCGCTGGAGCGTCGCTACACGGGTTGCTGGTGAGCTGTCAAACAGGCAGATCTCACCAGCAACCAATGACCAGCCCCCAGCCAGCAGCGACGCGTGGAAGCGATGCTGCGCTTGGTAACTAAGGTAAATATCGGATAACCAACCCGATATTTACCTTGGTTACCAGCGCACACCGCTTAGCGCTGGCTCCCTGCACTCCTAGTTAATTACCCGATGTGTAGTCTGGTTATGTGTGCAGGGAGCAGGGTGCCGGCACTGACAGCGTGAGAGCGGCTGACGCTGGTAACGAAGGTAAATATCGGGTAACCAAGGAAAGGGCTTCTTGGTTACCCGATATTTACATTGGTTACCAGCGTCCGCAGAAGCCGGCTCCCTGCTCACCGCACATTCAGTTGTTGCTCTGTCGCTGTCACACACAGCGATGTGTGCTTCACAGCGGGAGAGCAACAACTAAAAAATGGTCCAGGACATTCAGCAACAACCAGCGACCTCACAGCAGGGGCCAGGTTGTTGCTGGATGTCACACACAGATGTTGCTTAGTGAGACGTGGCCTTTAGGCTGAAAATAAATGCCTCTCACATTATCAGCCTAACTTATCTTATCAACAGTCCACCTAGTGATGCTGTACTTGTCTACTCCAACATGCCAATTGTTGGCCATACACAAGTAAGGCTAGGTTCACACACTGCGTTTTTTTGACGCTGCGTTTTTTTTTGCGTTTGTTGCGGCAAAAAAAGTATAAAAACGCACCCGTGGCAAAAAAACGCTGCAAAAACGCATGCGTTTTTACCGCGATTTGGTGCGGTTTTGGCTGCGTTTTGCTGCGTTTTTGCTCACTGCGTTTTTATGCGTTTTTTATCAGTACTACAAGGCTCAGCATGCTACATACAAGACTGAATGCTGGAGGGAGAGGCAGGGGGAGCAGAACTACAAGGCTCAGCATACTCCATCCAGGACTGTATGCAGGAGTTTTTTGCCCCCCCCCCCCCCAAAAAAATGACGTGGGCTTCGCCATATTTTTGTATGCTAGCCAGGTACAGCAGGCAGGTACAGGCTGTCCCCAACCCCCAGCTGCCTATTTGTACCCGGCTGGGAACCAAAAATATAGGGAAGCCCTTTTTTTAATTATTTCATGAATTTCATGAAATAATTAAAAAAATGACGTGGGCTTCGCCCAATTATTGAGTCCAGCCAGGTACAACTAGGCAGCTGTGGATTGGAATCCGCAGTGCAGAGTGCCCATGCTTTCTGGGCAACCCCCGCTGCGAATTGCAGTCCGCAGCCACCCCAGAAAATGGCGCTTTCATAGAAGCGACATCTTCTGGCGCTGTATCCAACTCTTTCAGCTGCCCTGGTGACGGGTGGCTTGCTGGGTAATAATGGGGTTAGGGCTAGTTGTATATTATCAACTGGCCCTAAGCCCGAAATTCATGGTGTTACGCCAATATTAGACATGGCCACCATGAATTTCTAGTAAAGATAAAAAAAAAACACGCAGAAAAATATTTTTATTAGAAATAAAACACAATACAATTAGTGACTCCATCTTTATTGAAATAAAGAACCCCCCTCCGCAGTAATCCTGGGTCAAGGGTCCCGCGCCATCCAATCCAGATCCAATATCATCAGATCAGTTTGCTGAAAGGCAAAGCGATCAGATGATGTCAGGTTCTAGGACGTGAATCACATCACACATCAGCTGATTGTATAAAAGCTGTTTATACAATCAGCTGATGTATCAGTGCAAAAAAAAATAAAAAAAATACTCACTTATGTGCTGTATACCGGCAGCTCCTGGAGCAAGTGTGATCCCGTCTGATCGCTGCAGGAGCTGCTATTAATCAGCTGATGAAGTCTCCTAACTGCATCAGCTGATAGGTGAAACCAGCCGGGCGCCGGCGTCACCGCGAGACTTACGATCAGCTGATGCGTCAGGTGACTACATCAGGTGATCCATCGCCAGGTCCTGCAGCCTTCGGACGTGCCCGGGGACACTGCACACTGCCGGAGCGGCGGTACCGGGAGAGGAGCAGGGAGCGGACATGGCACCGGGAATCTGCAGACATGTGGGTATGACATTTTTTTTTTTTCTACTGTTCACTTTTGATTTCACAGCTGCCTCCACCACCCGCTCAGACATGGTGCCGCACGGGAGCTGACATGCACATGACTGGTGGTGGAAGCAGCGGTGGCGGTACCGGGAGGATTCACGCTTCTGTGTTTACTGACAGATGGAATCCTCTTCCTGTACACGTCACTTTACTACCCACCCCTTGCGTTTATAGCTGCGTTTTTAGTCATAGAAACACACAAAAACGCAGCTATATTTGCAACTTGCGGTTTTCATTGCGTTTTTGAACATCTCATTGAACTCAATGGGTGGAAAACGCAATGAAAAACGCAAAAATAATTGACATGCTGCGTTTTTGTGTGCACCACAAAAACGCAGCTAAAAAAAACGCTGTGTGCAGACAGCAAAAATGAAAACTCATAGACTTTGCTGGGGAAGCAAATTCATGCAGTTTTCTGAGCAAAAACGCACCCGAAAACCGCGCAAAACCGACGTGAAAAACGCACTGTGTGAACTTACCCTAAATCCCACTGATTATAGTCTGGACGATAGATACATTGACCCCTAAAATCATATTATTGCTGAAAGATCAAAAAAGGTCATTATACTTGGATCCTCAAAGTAATCACTATTACACAGCAACATGTCACATATTTAGAATGATGTACATTTTCCAGAGAGAACACACTGATCCGTCAAATGTTAATGGCAGTATAGGGTACTGTCACATTACTGGCAGCACAAAGGCTCTGAAAGGTGCTATGGCTTCCCCCCACCCACCCAAAAAGAAAGAATTCCAAAAAAATCTGCACTCCCGACTCTAAATGCCTCCGTGCCTTGTGAGCTCCACAATGTGTCTACACCATAGTTAACGTCCACATGTTTGGCATTGTATGTTGTAGTGAGGAGAGCCCACTTAGTTTACAATGTATGTGTCTCTGGAAGCATAAGCTGGGGACAATGTACGGACACTACAATGTACTGGGCACTATAAGGGCTTATTTGCAAACTACTTCAATAAACACTTCCTGAAACTTTCCCTTGTTTACCATTTTATTTAAAAAAAACAAAAAAAAAAACATGCAGCTCTGCCATAGTCCATGGAATCCGCTGTAGTCCCAAAAGGATATCTGAAAAAATCCACAAACATACAAACACAGATAAATAACACAAGACACTTGTTTTATTTATCTCATTCACCACTTTATTCGTAAGAAGAATAAAATTCCCAGCTGATACGACGTATCCGAAGAACAAAATCTATGGAGTATTGTTCTGTCACTCCATAGACTTTGCTGACAGGCAATTCCAGGTCACCCTGTGCTGCGGGAGACTTGGTGCCTCTTAAGGGTGGTAACTTCAGTAATGTTGCTTCTTTTCAGGGTCACCAGGTCACTCCGGGTCATGCTGCACTGCTGATGAGCGGTAACATTACTGATGTGACAGCTCTCCGAGGCACCAGATCTCGTGCAGTGTAGCATGACCTGGATTGCCTGTTAGCAAAGTCTATGGAGTGGCAGAACGATGCTCCATAGACTTTGTCCATTGGATTCGCTCTGGACTACGTCAGATCAACTGGGATTTCTTTTTCTTTTGAAAAAAGTGGTGAATGACGGTAGGAGTCTTGTTTTATTTCTCTGTGTTTCGATGTTTGTGGCTTTTTTCAGATATCCTTTTTTAGACTATTGCATTGGATTCCCTAGACTATGGCAGAGCTGCATGAGATTTTTGGTTATATTTTAATAAAATGTTAAACGAGGGAAAGTTTCTGGGAGTGTTTATTGAAGTAAATTATTTTTTCCTTTGTCTGTATTATTTCTTTTTTATTACTGAGTTAGTAATGGGGGTGTCTGAAAAACGCCTCTCCATTACTAACACTAGGGCTTGATGCCAGCTGACACTACACAGCTGAGATCAACCCCATAAACCATTACCCTGATTGCCACCGCACCAAGGCAATAGGGAAGAGCCGGGCAAAGTGCCATAATTGGGGCATCTAATGTGATGCACCATTTCTGGGTCAGTTACAGGCTGGTATTTTTAGGCTGGAAAAGGCCCAATAAGCATGGACCTTCCCTGCCTGATAATACCAGACCACCTTTGCTGGTTATCAAAAATGGGAGGGATCCTGCATCATTTTGTCTTTTTAATTATTTATTTATTTAGTTAATAGTTGTAAAATTTATTTATTTGCCTATTTATCATCTATCCTTGCACTACATTAACATGTAAAAAAAACTATTCATTTCAGTGTAATGCGTTTTTTCACTACGTGTCACAAGGATGGTACACAAATAGCCCACGGACGGCCAAAATGGAACAAGACGTGTTTTTGTTTTTTGCTTTTTTTTTAATGGATCTGTGAATGGGTCGTGAGCCCTGCAGCTAATCCCTAGGCTTAGCAGTGATGCCACAATGGATGGGGTGCTGCAGACGTGACATCACTACTGCATCTGAGTCAACAAAGATCCGGGAGGCAGTGAATAGTGACTAGAGCTAATTTTATTTTTAAACAGGGCAAAGCCTATGGACTATTGAAACTTAAAACTATACAACCCCTTTTTCTCATCTATATTGGAGACAGTCAATAGTGTATCATTGATTCTATAATGTTGAATGTGACTGATCCGTCCTCAGTATGAATTCCATTTTCTGTTCCAAAGAGAAACAGCCTAAGCAATTAATTTTTAACATTTTTTTTCTATGTTCTCGTTTTAATTTTAATGTTGTTAATATTATATTTTTGTATTTATTATCTCCTATATGTAAAATAATAGATTATGGTGAGCATGGTCTGTTAGGACTACAACTTTCTAACTACCCATGACTTCATTGAAGGTTTTGTGTGTGCCTTTGCTTTCCCCTTTTCCCTTCCATTACCAGATCCTGTTTCATGGACTTCATGTTTTATTTTCCCTTGGAGTTTGAACATCTGGCTTTAGTTTTTATAAAGCCCTTGAGAATCTGAAACTGAAATAGACCCTTGCTCTCTTTCCCACAATCTTAAAAGCATGGAAGAATGTTGTAATGCTGGTTTTATGGTATGTGACTTACATTGTGCATGCAGTGGATTCCAGCGCAGGAAGGGGTTAATGACCTTCCTCATTTATACTAAGTGATACAGAACCAAAAGGGATGGTCTAACCCTAGATGATTATTGTTCTGATGGTAACAAAGATAATTCATCACACAAGAGTGCAAACATCACATCCGTCGTATTTGTGGCATTTAATCAATTCTTGCTGATGGCAAACCGTCCGGCCAGTTTTTTGCTCGTTCATTGCTTGATTTCCATTGAACATAATATTGTACTCTTTTATAATAATCCAACAATTGTGAGTTATAACAGATTTCTTTTCACAATGTAACTGCAGGATAGCAAGGTGCAGGAGGCTCCTAGGCTATGCCTCCGGATTACCCCTGATGGTGCAGATGCCAGAATCTCATGCCTTACTATTCTCCTGGCCAGAACTAAACAAGTGGACATTTTTCTAAATCTCTGCCACATTAGTAACTTACCTAGAAAGAGATTTTTTTAGATTTCAACTCATTGTTTAGTATTCTACAATCAGGGCTAAAAAAACATTATAGGGTATGTGTATGTTTAATTTGCTATTTCTTCATTTACATTATTTTTACAAATAACAGTAAATGCACACAATATAAATATACAAATCAAGTCTAAAATAAAGATTTTTTTTTTCCTAGTACCTTTTGTGTCTATTTCATCTCTATCTGCATTTCTTTGCATCTCACTTCACATAGCTGCACATAGCACCCTGCTTCTAGTCAGTGCTGCAGACCCTCCCTCTCCTCTGTGCATCTGACTATCCCCACCTCTCTGAATTGTTGAGAAAGTGCCAATTTATGACGCTGCCTGATTTAATCATCTCCATAACCATAGGTGCATGTGTGTTTTACATTACTGCCTCTTTTTTAGCAGAGATCAATAGTCCTGCGCTCTATCCTGCTCTTCTTGCACTATAGAGTTTGCAATAACTAGGCACAACAAAGCTGATACAAATGGGGCTGAGTTGTGTTTCATGCCTGTTGCTGACAGATCATAAATGCAAAACTAGACATGACATTGATGAAAATGGCAAAAGCTCTGAAATATGCATCAAGAGTGTGGCATTTGCAGTTCACATCACTAATCTGTCACAAGGAGGCATCAAACACAGCTCACCCCAAATTGTTGTCATTTCTCCAGTGCTCAATTGCGCGGCATATTGGGGTGCAGATGTCATGCAGTGTTCAGTTCCACACTCGCGGGGTGCCTCTACAGTGTCAAACTCTGTTCACATTTTATTGTCTAATAGGCAACCTGAGGTCTTCTAGTTGCTCAGTCTCAGCCGCCGGCCATCGGCTGATTTATTTCCATTGCTCCCCAGCCCTGCAGAAGTTAATTCTTGTGGATTTGTGTGCGGCTCCTAGGAGCAGGTTGCTAATTACCACCACCAGCTGTTTCTTTCCTATTTCAGGTATGGGAGCCTTTGGTTATGAGCTGAAAGTAGCTTCAGCATAGCTCCAGTGATTGCGGTCTTTGATGATCTGTAGTTGCTATTTTGAGTGGTGTGGAAGTTTCTCTGCTGTGCGTTTACTTCCTTTTTATCTTTTTTCCTCTGTACACATATAGTCTCTCCTTTGTGTTTGAGTGCAGTGTGTATGAGTTTTTGTTCTTCCTTATCCATGTCATTTCTCTGAGGTTTTGTTATTCTCTTTCTAGCCCACCACAAGGATGGGTGAGAGGGGAAGTAAGATCAGGGCTCAGACAGGAGTCAGGGTCAAGCTGGGGGTCTAGACCTCGCTACCATCGAGCATACCTCTGTGATAAGGGAAAGTGCAGAGTCTCAATTCTGAGGGCCAGGGTAGGAGCCCCTGTCCTATCATTTCTTACCCTGTGATAGCAGGACTGTTGATCTCTGCTCACACTCAGCTAACAAATCAATGAATTAAAAACACATAGGCAGCTAATGTTAAGGTAGATGGCAGAAGATATAATCAGGCTGACAGACTACTGTTCAGGACCATACAGTGAACAGAAAAGTAATTTTTCAGTGGTGGAAACAGAGCAGAGGTATGCTGGAAAACCGCTAGAGATAATACTAGCCTTGATTGAACAGGCAAACAGGTAAAACTATCACAGGAAGGATCCAATGGCAATTGGAAGGTAAATAAAGCCTGGGAGTGCATAATTTGAGGGTGATATGTGCAAAATTGGGCAGATTCAACAGTGAGTTGTATTGACACAAATGAGTAGCTATATATGTACATTATTATAAGTCCACATTGGGTTGTATTAATAATAACCCATTAAGGGTAATTCCCATGCTGCAGATTTTTTTGCAGAAATTTGTGACTGAAAATGGCTCAATTCATTTTTGTCAGGGGCAATTTCACGAGCTACAGAAAGTTCTAGAAATGGGCTGTTCATCTGAAACAATCCTACTTCACCGGCAGCAGATATGCTCTACCTAAGATCAGACAGAAAATCAATGCCATATGTGCCTAAAGGGCTCGTACCCTAAATGTACAATTCCCTTAATAGGACATTCATTAGTCTAGAAAATTTGATATATTGAAGTCCCATCTTTGAAACAAATATAAGGTAATGTATTTACACTGAAAAAGGTGTATGAGTAATACCATGTATACTGTACTATTGCTGCAGCTCCAAGAACACCATCTGTGGGCTGAGAATGCCGGTAATTCTCTACTGCACCACTCCCCATTATGACACCTCTTGCTCCGGGCCAGGCTGTCAGGCCTCCTGCTTTTGTATTGAGAGTAGATTATCACAATACGATTATGGGAAGGTCGGTGTATGCAACAATGACTCCAGGTAATGGGTTACACAATTAGATTTTCTATCCCCTGTCTAGAAACAAAGTCTTGCTACTCAAATCTTTTTATAGAATCATTGTTTGGTTACATGAAACAAGAAGAAAGGAGAAACAAAAACGGGCCCAATGTATGAAATAAACAGATGTGTAATGAGCCTAAATAATTCATAAGAGCAGCTGTCCCATGGCTTCTTTTATGGACTGAAACCGTAAAAAAATGACAGAATCGGTAGCAGCGTGTCTGACACCGATGTGAACGTGAATGTGAGTCCGATGCTTCAGTGACGAGTAAAGACTCACAAAGATCATGGGAACTTAACCTAAGAGTCTGGTTACATGGACTGATCAGTGGCACGATGGGACTACCAATCCGTAAACCTTTACTGATCGACGGTAATTTGACAAGCTGCCATGACTCTCCTACACAGGACGATGCACCACCGAGAACAATGATCTACCCCAAAGAACAAGTCAACCTATCGAGTGCTTTTCTCATTCATCAGCTGATCGGCAGCCTAATTACACAGCAAGACAGTTGTGAATGAGTGTTCTTTAGGGCTCATGCAGAGCAGATGTCCATGCAATTTGGTTAGATCTCGGACTGCAGCAGGATGGTCTCATATATTGCTATGAGGCTGTAACACTGGTCGGCAAAGCCGGTGTCATCAGTCCGTATAGCGCGGTCCGAAATCTGACCGATTTGCATTGACGTCTGCATGAGCCCAAGGAACACTACTTAACGATTGTCTTCCAATCTAAATGCAACTTCAGAGAAAAGATTAAAAAAACATAGTTGATTGTATGGTGACATTTTGTAGTGGATTAGCAAAGAGTGCAAGTGAGCTCACCTGTTATAAGACAGAAAATACTTTTATGTGCTAAGACATTTCATCATCTAGCCGCCATTCAAATGTATTGACTGCAACATGTGCCGTTATCAGCATGAAGCCTCCCTGTGCTGTACACTGACGCAGTTTTGCAATACAATGGTTCACAGTTATACTGCACAGCATGAGGTCCTTTTATCTTGCTCTATCAAAAATATATAAAGGAAATAAAATTGTTACCCTCTCCCCTCATTAAAGTCTGACATTGTGCACAGAGAGGCCGTGTTGTGCTCAATCACGCGCTTTGTGATTTTTGTTATGTTTTTTCTTCCTATCTTGAGTCATAAACTTTCAGGGCAACTTGTGTAAAGGTACTGTCACACATAACGAGATCGCTAGCGAGATCGCAGCTGAGTCACCGTTTTGGTGACGCAGTAGCGATCCCGTTAGCGATCTCGTTATGTGTGACACTTACCAGCGATCAGGCCCCTGCTGTGAGATCTCTAGTCGTTGCAGAATGGTCCAGGCCATTTTCTTCAAAGGCGATGTCCTGCTGGGCAGGACACATCACTGTGTTTGACACTGTGTGACAGGGTCACAGTGACTGCTGAGATCGTTATACAGGTCGCTACTGCGACCTCTATTGTTCCTGAATCGCTGGTAAGATCTGACTGTGTGACATCTCACCTGCGATCTCCCAGCGACTTACCTACGATCCCTATCAGGTCGCATCGTTTTCGGGATCGCTGGTAAGTCGTGTGTGACTGGGCCTTAAGAGCTAAAGGCTTATACTATGGTGTCAATGGTATCTTGTCTGTATCTTCTAATAATAATTTTAGAATTTTATAGCGCCAACATATTCTGCAGCACTGTACATTAGTGACCCCTGTGGCTCTGTTACCCACCTTTCTTAGTCTTGGTATATTTCATAGCTTTATTCGCTCACTTTTTTATTGGTTATACGTATACAGTACCGGGCATATGGAGAATAACAAGCTGATCTTTTATTCAGGGAATGGTTTGCTTACAGAGATCTTCTTATTATCTTTAGTTTCACATTTAAAGCGCAGCAATCACCAGGATTTTCCTATATACCCTAAAGCCAGTGCTATCCTAGCACTGTCATGATGATTCTTTACATACCTTTAGTTGTCAGTTAGGATATATAGGCTTTGAAACACAAGCAAGTAAAGTTTGTAAAATCAACAGCTTTTTGAATGACAGCAGCTGAGAATCAGATAATAGCTGGGGTGGGTATTCATAGTTATCCCCTCCCCCTGTTATTTATGCTAATTCTATTATAGAATCAATTTACTTTGTGACTAGAAGGACCTGTGTTGATGTCATACCCATGTGACCAGAAGGGTCAGGGCCTCAGCCAACAGAAAAATAATGCTGCATCCTGGAATCAGCTATGTTGGCTGAGGCCCCGCCCCTTCTGGTTACATGGGTATAACATCAGCACAGGTACTTTTAGTCACAAAGCAAATCGATTCTATAATAGAATTAGCATAAATAACAGGGGGAGGGGATAACTGTGAATACTTACCCCAGCTATCAGCTGCTATAGCTGCTGTCATTCAAAAAGCTGCTGATTTTACAAACTTTACTTGCTTGTGTTTCAAAACCTATACATCCTAGCTGAAAACTAAAGGTATGTATAGAATCAATATGATAGTGCCAGTAAAGCACTGGCATTAGGTTATATAGGAAAATCTTGGTTATTGGTGCGCTTTAAAAGAAATGTATCACCTAAAATCCAAATATTTTAATAATAGCCTGAATACGTTTGTGCATTACCTTCTTTCTTTTCTTGCCCTTAGTTTAGTGACAGTTTGTCCTTGAGGTGATATCCTGGCTAATGAGTAACTAGACTATGAATGTAAGATTGTTTAAAACACCACTCCATTCTACCGCAGGAGTGGTACTTTAAATCAAAGTTCCAAGTTTCCTGCCCCCTCTCTTATACGAGAGGCTGCTGATAAGTCTTTGGCTTTGTGATCTTTTATTGTCTCTATGGTAACGAATGTTACATCACATGAAAGGCTTATGTGTCTTAATATATATTTTCAAAATTTTGTATTTGTTGCTTATGGCAACAGTGTTATACGCATGCGGGAAAATTAAATGGTGGAGTCTAATGCAATATTCACAGCAACTGAGCGCAGAGGAGTGATAAAATTCTTGTTTCTGCAAGGAAAGTCCACAAAGAATATTCATGGTGATATGTCGCAGACATTGGGGGATCAATGCCCTTCATATTCCACAGTTAAGAACTGCGTTGCCAAATTTAAAACGGGCCACTTCAACACCAATGATGAGGAACGTCCTGGACGACCGGGAGTGGTTGTTGTTCCGGAGATCGTCGATGCTGTGCACAACCTCATACTGGAGAATCAACGAATTTCAGCTAAAGCTATGGCAAACATCATGGGGATTTCTCGTGAATGTGTTTGTGTCATTATCCATGAACATTTGGACATGAGGAAGCTATCTGCAAAGTATGTCCCCAAATGTTTGACAACAGATAAGAGAAGCATGCAAGTGAAAACTTCCAGGTCCACTTGTCAACGAATTCCAGACTGATAAGAACTTCCTGGATCAACTAGCCACTATGGATGAGACCTGGATTTATTTGTATGACCCTGAAAACAAGGAGCAGTCAAAAGAGTGGAGGCACAGTGGTTCTGAGGCACCCCACAGGGCCGGTGTTTCTTTACTCGTCACTGGGCTGGTGATGGAGGGGTCTTTCGGGGATGTCAGGGTGGCCTGACCCGGCTTCATGGCCCCGAGGTGTCAACGAAAGGGAGATGGAAATGAAGGAAGGGGAGATGGTGGGGTTTGTTGTCTCGTGACGCACTTGTGGTATGCAGTTAATAGGAAAGCCGCCGCTGCGGGATGATGCTCTCCTCTGGGGCAGATGGTAACGCAGCTCGGGTGTTATAGCTCTCCACGGGTAGAGCTAGGCCCCGGGGAGCATGATGGGGTGGTAGTGGTGGCCGATTGTGCCGGAGCGTGGGATGTCTGCACCAGCAATGACAGGGATGACACAGGAGCTGCGGTTAAAAGTGCTCGTTACTCACTGCAACTGTCATCCTTGCTGCGTGATATAAGGTGAATCCCTGGGACCTGTAGTCCTCCAGGAACTCCGGTTTCCTTTGGTTAGTTCTCTTCCCGTATAGCAGGCAGCGCAAGTCCATGATGGGCTGGACCACTATCACAACTCTTGGCTCTATCTGCTGCTGTGCCCCGGGAACTTGAGGGGGCAAAGGGACCTGCAATCCCCCTGCCCGGCGGTTTCTGGTGGTGCAACGTGAAGTGTACGCCACCCTAGGGTCTGCACCCTGACTGCGCCGGTCCTGAGGAAGCTATCAAGCTCAGTCCTCGGAGACCGTATAGACTCCTGTGTCCCACAGACTTCACCGGTGATTCTCCTTGGTTGTCGGTTAGTTGTCCTGGACCTCGTCCAGGCACGACCTCCCTGTCTGCTGGCTGTAGACCTTCTCCTCAACTGTGTGTGTCGCTTCTCTCTTCCCCCTGGCTGCAATTCCTCCCCTACCCTAGGTCTCTTTCACTAGTGGGTGGAAGCCCCAGTGTTTGGTAGTGACCTTAAGACCCTACCCTAGCCCGGTTCCCAGTGGAGAGGGCTGCTGCTGTGTGTTTGTGTTTTGAAGTGAAACCGGCACTGACCTCTTCCGAACCCGGGATAAGTACTATACCTTAAACGGGATGCAATACTCTGTGGCGACTGAAGCCTCAGGGATGCCACAGTTCTCTTTGTCCAAAGAAGTTCAGGGTTCAAAAATCAGCCTCTAAGGCTGCTTTCACACCTCCGGTTTTTGCTATGCGGTACAATCCAGCACTTTGCAGGAAAAACGCAACCGTTTTTTTTTTGCTGCCGGTTGCGTTTTTCCTGCATAGACTGTAATTAGTGCCGCATTGTGTGACGCATGGCCTTGCGTTCCGTCCGGTTTTTGCCGCATGCGGCAGATTTAGCCGATGCGGCAGCCGGATGGAACGTTGCCTGGCACGTTTTTTGTGCGGCAAAAAAAAAAACGCATCGCGCCGCATCCGGCCGATGCGGCGCTTTTCCCAATGCATCCCTATGGATGCCGGATGCGGCGCTATGCGGAAAACACCGCATCCGGCCGCCGCATGCTCAGTAGCATGCCGCAAGCGGCAAAAACCAGACGGGCCGCATGTAAAAAACTTATGCAAAGGATGCGGTGTTTTCACCGCATCCGTTGCATAGGTTTCACAGCCGGATTGAGCCGCACGGCTCAAACTGGATGTGTGAAAGCAGCCTAAGGTGATGGCGTCTGTGTTCTGGGATAAGGAGGGCATGCTGCTAATGGACTACCTGCAAAAGGGTTCCACCATCAATACAATGTATTACATTGAACTTTTGGACCAATTGAAGGCAGCTCTGAAGGCCAAAAGGCGCGGCAAGCTGTCCAAAGGACTCTTATTTATGCAAAACAATGCCTCCGCTCACACTGCACAAGCGACCACGGCAAAACTGGCAGAGCTAGGCTTCCAACTAGTTGACTACCCACCTTATTCACCAGATCTAGCTCCCTCTGACTATCATCTGTTTCCAAACATGAAAATACACCTCAAGGGTACCAAATTTCACACCATTTCTGATGCCATGGCTGCTATGGATGCCTGGTTTGAGGCACAACTGAAATCTTTCTTTTTGTTTACAGAACTTGGAATACCGATGTAAGAAGTGTGTTGACATCAGTGGAGAGTGTGCAATAAATGTAAAGTTTCATCATCCTATCTCGTTTCTTTCTGGGTAAAGCTCAAGACTTACCAGCAGCCCCTCTTACTCAACCTTTTGGTGTCTTCCTCCTTTAGCTGTGTCACTCCAGTTGGTCTCTTGTCAGCAGCTCCAGTGTTTCTTGGAGTGTGCCAGTGGTCACTCTTCAATGCAAGTCTATGAGAGCCAAAAAAAGGTGAAGACGCTGGAGTATAAGAATGGGGGTAGGGGACTTAAATTAAAGAGCAGAAAATAATAACCACTAGAATGGTGCTTTAAAAAGTCTGATGGTGACTAACGGGGACAGGTCTGTTCTTCTTTTAGCCAAAATGGCACAACAGACAGTATGCGTTTGGCTAATAACTGTGGCCAAATGATCTGCTGTATTCATGACATAAGTGGGGAGAGGCAGGGGGAGTGCTCACCTCATTAATACATTTGGTTTTGATTTATTTTTGAGTCGTTTTGGCTAATAGGCGAACTAACGTGACCTTTCAGTATGCTGTATTGTGTGCCAAGGTTTTTCAGACAAAACTATTTTTCTTACAGGTATACAAATAAACTGTTTAAGACAGATTATACCTATTTCTAAGATCGCATTTTATTAGAATATATATTTAAAACCACAAACTCAAGAAACTACAAAAACTACATATATTCACACCACAGGGGTTGACACATATTAGTATATATTAAAATTGACAAACACCCAGTGGTTATAAACACACAAGGACATATGAGGAGGGAGGAGCTCAGTATATGGGATCCCTGTAGCGCCCTATGGGACCTGGCTTCTACCTGCCAACGGAGGGTATGACACCGTAAATGTTTTGGGCGCGGGGGGGAACGGGGGTTGCATATTGGCTAAAATTGCCCTTTTTGAATTCTAGCAGAAAGCAAAGTTTTGTATCGGTGCACACTATCTTGTAAAAAGCATAATGAGTCATGGAAGCGGTGCTGAAGTTGTTAAGAGTCATGGTACTTGACTGTTAGGAAGCCCATTTCTCCTTTTATTGACATTGATCATGAAGAATGCACATATCAGCTAGGACCCCGTGAATCTTCACCTCTGCAGCACCGCCACCATGGCTCCTGTTATGCTTTTTACATATAATGAACTTGGATATAAACATTATTTTTCTACCAAAATATGAGTAATATTTTAACATACAGTATTAAAAATAGTCCATTGTCTACATGACTGGATAGATTTGGAATTCTATTGTTGCTTTACTTTTGCATTTTCCTAATGGTTTTATAAAGAGATTTTTCATGTAATCCTTGGGTGGAGTGACCTAATTTTATACTTAGCTATCACTCTACAATTTTACTGATTATGCCCATTTACTGAAATAAAGCGAGCCGCCCTGTTGACTGGTGGCTGATTTGATGTTATTTTTATGACGGCACATGGCAATAATTCATAGATCTAAAATAGTTTCTTTTTTAGTTTCCTTTTTACGGCTTCCAGCTCCAGATCGCTAACATTATGTGGCACAGCTCATGGTTAAGAAACAGATACTTTCTTCTTTAATGTAGGGAGCTAGTCGCATGGCATTCATTGCAGAGCAGCGCCACATGCAGAACATGAAAATTAGTATTTAAAGTAAAGCTTTACTTTACTGGTTAAGGGCAATATTCACTACTGAGGAAATGTATTCAGTTTTTCTAGGCTATGTGTATACCAGTGACGGGTCATCCCATAAAATAGGTAGTGGCACAAATGGCTATACCTTGGACATAATATAGTCATATTTGTAATTAGCTCATGTATAGTCATGGACAAAAGTGTTGGGACCCTTGAAATTGTTCTAGAAAATCAGGTATTTCACCCAGAAAATTATTGTAATTACATGTTTTGTTATACATATGGTTATTTCTTTTGTGTGTATTAGAACAACCCAAACAACAGAGGAAAAAAAAAGAAAATTGGACATAATTTTTATACATAACCCCACAAAATTGGCACATTTGCAAAATTGTAGGTAAAAAAACCTTGTTTTAAGCACGTGATGTTTGTTCAAACTCACCTGTGGCAAGTAACAGGTGTGGGCAATATTAATCTCACACCTGAAACCAGATAAAAAGAGGAGAAGCTGACTCAATCTGTGCAGTGTGTGTCCGTGTCTGCCACACAAAGTATGGAGAACAGAAAGAGGAGAAGAAAACTTTCTGAGGACTTGAGAACCAAAATTGTTGAAAATAATCAACAATATCAAGGTTACAAGTCCATCTCAATGTTCCTTTGTCCACCATGCACAGAACAATAAAGAAGTTTACAACCTATGTCACTGTAGCTAATCTCCCTGAATGTGGAGAAAAGGTGATGACAGGTTGCAACCCAGGACAGTGTGGATGGTGGATATGCAGCCCCAATCAAGTTTCAAAGAAATTCAAGCTGTCCTGCAGGCTCAGGGTGCATCAGTGTCAGCGCAAACATTTCATCCACATTTGAATGACATTACATGCTATGGCAGGAGACCCAGGAGGACCCCATTGCTGACACAGGCATAAAAAAACTAGACTTCTGTTTGACAAAATGTACATGAGTAAGCCAAAATTCTTCTGGTAAAGCAGCTTGTGGACAGATGAGACCAAGATAGAAATTTTTGGGAAAGCACATCATTCTACCGTTTACCAAAAATTGAATGAAGCTTACAAAAGACAAGAAGATGGTACCTACAGTCAAATATTGTGGTGGTTCAAAGATGTTTTGGGGTTGTTTTGCTGCCTCTGGCACTAGGTGCCTTGACTGTGTGCAAAGCATCAAGAAATCTGAAGATTACCAAAGGATTTTGGGTTGCAATGTAGTGCCCAGTGCAGAACGTTGGGTTTGCATCCGGGTCATGGGTCTTCCAGCAGGACAATGACCCCAAACATACTTCAAGAAGCGCCTAAAAATTGATGGAAACAAATCGTTGGAGAGTTCTGCAGTGGTAGTAATGAGTCTGTATCTAAATCTCATTGAACACCCGTTGAGCGATCTTAAAATTGCTGTTTGGAGAATGCGCCTTCAAATATGAAAGACCTGGAGCAGTTTGCAAAAGAAGAGTCCAAAATTCCAGTTGAGAAGTGTAATAAGCTTGTTGATGTTGATTACGGTTATTTGCTCCAAAGGACGTGCAACTAAATATTAAGTTGCGGGTGCCAACAATTTTGTTCAATCCTTTTTGGAATTTTGTGTGAAATTATGTCCAATTTGCTGTCTTTTTATTTTTTTTCTGTGTTTTTTTTGTTCCAATTCACACAAAGGAAATAAACGTGTATAACAAAACGTAATAATTTTTAGGGAGAAATACTTTGCTTTTTGGAACAATTCCAACATTTTCAACTTTCATCCATGACCTTATATTGTAATTAATTCCTATCCACTTTGCTTAGCGGTTTCCTTCAAATTTGTAACAAATCAATAGTATATTTAATGTAATTCTAACCCTAAGCCCCCCATGCACCATACTGTAAGTATATGGCAAATTCGGCAGTGCTTTGATGGAGTGCTGTATTGTATTTGTGAGGTGATGTGACGGGCTTCACATACGGGAGAACTGTCAATCTTTCATGGTAATGACACTAGCTTTTAAAGCTACATTCCCATGATGAGTATTTGGTTATTTTTTGATATTGCAGAATTTATGCAGCTTTTCTGCACTTATTAAGCAAATTATTTTTTTAATTGAGTTTTTGTACGGTTTGTTTACATGTGTTTTTATCGCGTTTTTGAAACTGCATTTTTGTCTTTTCTTGGTATATGATGTTTTAAATGAAAGTGCTTTGCTTTTTAAACTTCCTAGTATTTGGCTTTCACAAAACTGCACATGCAGATTACATGTGTCTTTGAAGTGTTTCTATGACGCCCTGGACTATTCAGGTCGTCACAGGGTTCTGCACGCTCTTTTTCTTAGTGCAGGATTTAACCCCCATGGTTCTGGGTCTCCATCCTGCAGTACTGCCTCCATCAGCATTCACAAATCCTAGATACACTTTGCACCACACCTGTCAGGCACACCAGTGGGCTGCTTAAGCAGGAATAGGGCCGTCCAGCTAGGGGTCAGGCAGGGAGGTGAGAGGTGTTAAGGTCAGTTCTGTGGTAGCCCTCGAGCTGTGAGGAGCTCTGGGGAAGCTGGGAGTTGTAGCTACCAGGGGAGAAGTAAACTAGGTCGCAGACGGTGGTCTGGACCTAGAGGAGTCGGACCCCCGGTCGCAGGGGATTGAGGCTAGGTGCCTGGGACCTGTCAAGGAGGACGGTCAGCAGTCTTGTCCTATCACTGGTCCGGGACCGAAGGCACGTCGGAGTACACGGACCCTAGGTCGGGGAGAAGCTTCAGGCGACCCGGCAATTAACCTGCGGAGGACAGGGCCTTTATGGACTGTTCCCACGAAGCTCAGAGATCGGAGGCACTAGCGCAACGAGGAGGATAGGGCTTTCCAAACAAGCGGCCCACTGAAATCCCAAGCGTGACCTCCTGAGGGCAGGCTCCCTCACTTAGCCATAGTGGGGAGCGGAGCCCGGAAAGCTTCAAGCTACCGGGCCACAAAGGACAATCTAAAATTTTGTGCCAGGAGGCAGGTTACGGACCACCGGCAATGCTGCAGGGGACGGGACCCGGACGAGCTCCCTTCGAGAGGCAACGGTGTTCAGAGACTTGGTTTACCCTGTTGTCAGCATCTGCTTCATTGCTGAGTGAGTACCCGACTGACCCCTACTCTGTGTCCCCGCATCACCATCCAGAGTCCCGGGGCCTACTCCTACCCTTGGAGGGCAATGTCACCTAGCTGCCCCACTCCATCACTCTGGGTACTCTCAACGGCAGCGGCGGTACTCCCAATTACCGTACACCACAGGTGACGTCACAAACTATATCAAATCCCCTGTGCTCCCATTGCCATTTGAGTGTGGCCGCCTAGCCCCTGGGTCCGGAGACCCTCGAGCCACGAGCAATCACCACCCCCGGATCCGAGCGGTTCGATCCGCTGCAGGGGCGGAACATTTCTGCTATGGAAGCGCACTAATAACCATATACGTTTTTTTTTTTTTACCTGTGCATTTTCAGCATCTAATGTAAGTCTATGGGAAAAATCTGCACTTTAAAACTCAGCGTATCCAAAGAGAAAGTGACATGTTGCAGATATGAAGCACAGACTGCAGGTTTTACCCAGCGTAAAAAAGAAGCCCAGTGGGCAGGAGATTTCTATGAATCCCATCCACTTAACTAGAATTGTAGGAAACACTGTTCAAAAGTCACAGCAGATTTCCCCTGTAACAATGGCAGGGGTAAAATCTGCAATTCAGCGGCTCTAAGGCCATGTGCACACGCTGAGTATTTGGTGAGTTTTTTTACCTCAGTATTTATTTGTAGTCAAAACCAGGAGGGGAACAATGAGAGGAAAAGTATGATAGAAACATGGGCACCACTTCTGGATTTATCACCCACGCCTGAATTTGGCTTCAAATACTGAGGTAAAAATCTCACCAAATACTGAACGTGTGGACGTGGCCTCAAGATCTGTGATGCAAGTCAATTTTTTTTTGTGCAGGAAAAAAAAATTTACGGCTTGTGAATGAAATTTTGCTTAGTAACTATAAACTGACTAGGAACAATTTTGATTAAAGGGCTTGTCTAAAATAAAAAGTCTGCATTCACTCTATATGACGCTATGTGACTGCAGACTTATGAATCCTCTCAACCCACACACTGTGCGCTGCAAGGATTCACTAGTTTCTGAGCCAGGAACGGCGGTCATGTGACTGCAATTGGGCGATATGCATGTTTCCGGCAAGAACTTGACTAGTGGGCGCAGCCTCACTCTATTGAAGTGTATGGAATGGGACAGTTCGACTAGTAGGCATGGCGCAATACACTAGTCGAGTTATGGCTGGGAACATGCATGTCGCACTTTTACGGTCACATAATCTCCATTCCCGGCTCAAAAACCAGTGAATCCTCACAGCGTGTGGTGTGTGCGCTGAGAACGGTCATAAGTCTGAAGACTTTTTTCATTTTAGACCGGACAACCCATTTAGGCCATGTGCGCATTTTGCGTTCAATTCCGCAGCGTGTAAGTCATTGCCTGTGCGTCTTAGAGCAGCCGAAAAAGCTGCATTCTGAGACGCATTCGGCAGAACGCAACGTGCGCACATTCCTGGAGAATTCATGCGTTCTGGATGCTTTCTCTGCCATAGACAAAATTTTTTTTTTGTGAGAATTTTTCACAGTACGGTCCCACTCAGCTCTGCAGCATCCCCATAGACTCGCAGCAGAGCCAAGTGGGACTGCACTGTCAAAAAGAGCATGGCTAGCTGCGACACAGTGCCGCGCGATCAGAATGTACTCGGATGAACTTCACCCGACTTCATTGTGATTGCGCTACTACATCAGAAGCTGACAGGAGCGGCAGTAGAACACCGCCACTCCTGTCATCTCCATGCAGCAACTGAAGTGAGTAGCGCGATCAACTGTGCTGCGCCACTCCTGTCATCTCCATGCAGCAACTGAAGTGAGTAGCGCGATCAGCTGTGCTGTCACTGTGGTTACTCGTGGCCACCGCTCTCAGGTGGAGAACTGCAGCTGTGGCCGCGAGTAACCTGAGTGACGGCACCGGTGATCACCTGGATCACTGCAGTCACTCAGGGGATTTGCGATCACAGGTGAGTCCTTCACGTGTGACCGCAAATCAAGCCGCGGCACATGCACAGTGTGAGAAAGACGAAAGACCTGCCTTTGTTATGTTAAAAAAACATGCGGATCGCAACAATAATGCAATGCAAACGCACTGCTTAACATTTTAGCAGCGTTTTTCTACAACTCATTGATTTTAATGGGTGTAGAACACAGCCACAATGGCAAAAACAATTGACATGTTGCTTCTTCCAATGCATGGGTTTTTGACAAATTTTTGACAATCAAAACGCAGCGTTTCAAAAAGCATCGTGCGAACAGATTTTACATGATTCTCATAGACTTTGCTAGGGAATCAGAATGCATGTTTTTTGTCAATGACACAGTGCAGTCAGTTGTAAACGCAGCCAAAACGCAAAAAAAAACGCAAAGTGCGCACATGGCTTTAAACTCCTACTTTACCTATCAGTTGAAAATTGTGTTTTTGTTTTTTGTTTTTGTTTTAAGTTGTATATTCCCAGGAAAGCTGATTGACAACTGTCATATCAACTGTCATATCATCATCCAATTGTCAGAGCTTAAAAATCTGAGTCTGCACAATTGTTTCCACTGTGCTTCCCAGATATTCTTTGTAATCACTGCCACTGTATATGTCGTTGTTACACTACAATGCTGATGTAAACAGGTGGCATTCTATAGGGATTTCCTGGACACCTGCTGCATAGACTCTTCACAGGACACCATAGAAACATCTCTGCAATTACTCTAAGGACATGTAGGTTTCTGTGGTTGCTCGTGGTGTATCTACCATAGTAGTATCATATTTCTATTTTTCACTATATAGGTTCCATATGTTGTGACCTTCATGGCCCTGACTAGCATAGCCACCATTTGGAATGTTTATTATGCATATATAATACTTTATTCAGTGTATTTTTTAGGTGTCTGAGGTTAGCTAGTTGCTCTATGATGGGCATGTCTTGGTTTATATATACAGACTATTGGCCATTTTAACAGTTTTTAATGATGTTGTTGTTTGTCCTTCCATTAATATACCATGTTTATTTGTAGGTGACTCTTTGCATTGGATTACTTCTTTTTATTCTTTTTCTATTTTTTGTTATACTTTAGGCTGATCCTGTTTTTTAGGATGTTGTCCTCTTTTGACATGATTTCACATATACTTCCTCTGTATAAGGCCTCATTCAGATGTGGGTGATTTTTTTCACATATGCAAAAAAAGGGTCGTAGTTTCATTAGGTATTTTTTTTATTCGATTTTCATCAGTTTTCCAGTTTTTACCATCAGTGTTTCATAATTGCCTTTGATTTTCACAGATCTATAGATGCTGATTAAAAATGGACATGTCTCCTTGATTTTTTTTTTTTTTTGCTGTTACATGGATGTGTGAACAGCGCCATAGATTATATTGGGTACGTGTTCTATATGTGAAAGCTTCAGTGAGAACAAATATGTAAAAACTGTAAGTCTGAATAAGGCCTTAATAGATTTCATAAAAATCTAGTGCAGCAAGAAACATGTTTGCTGTCAGTTACGTAAATTGTTTGTTTTTTCATTTGTGGCACATTGGTTTTTCTGCCCCATACGAATTATTTATTGAGTTTCAGCCTTGGCAACATAAGAGATGAATATTTCACATTTCTCTAAGGCCTTGTGCGCAGGCTGTGAATTTGCCTATGGATTTTAAAAAATGCTGTGCGCACACTGCATTTTTTTTATACGCGCGGATTTACCCACGGATTTTCCGTTGCGGAATTAATGAGCATGTCACTTCTTTTCCACAGGTACCTGCGTTTTTTGCCAAAGATAATGGTGAAAATCCGCAGGGACCAACCTGCGGAAAACCCGCGCTAAATCTGCTGCAAACTGCGGTAAAACCGCATGCGGATTTCGCTATGGTTTTGGTGCGATTTTTTTATTTTTTTTTTTTATTTTTTTTTTATTTTTTTTTTAAAAAGTTACAAGTTTTAAAAAATTAAAAAAAAATAAAAAAACCCTAAGTTCAGATCACTCTCCTTTCGCCCCATTGAAAAGGGTTAAAAAAAATTAAAAATATACACATATTTGTTATTGCCGCGTTCGGAAATGCCTGATCTATCAAAATATAAAATTAATCTGATTGGTAATTGGAGTAGCAGCAAAAAAATTCCAAACACCAAAATTACCTTTTTTGGTCGCCGCAAATTTTGCGCAAAATGAAATAACAGGTGATTACGTAGCATCTGCGCAAAAATGGTACAGTTAAAAAGTCAGCTCGAGACTCAAAAAATAAGCCGTCACTAAGCCTCAGATCCCGAAAAATGAGAACGCTACGGGTTTAGGAAAATGGCGCAAAACGTGCACCACTTGTTTTGGACAAGTTTGTGAATTTTTTTTAACCCCTTAAATACAAGTAAACTTATTCATGTTTGCTGTCTACAAACTCGCACCAACCTCAGGCATCACACCGACACATCAGTTTTACCATATAGTGAACACTGTGAATAAACTATCCCAAAAACTATTGTGCAATCACACTTTTTTTGCAATTTTTCTGCACTTGGAATTTTTTTGCCGTTTTCCAGTACACTATATGGTAAAACTTATGGTTTCATTTAAAAGTACAACTTGTCCCGCCCTTATATGGCAAGATTGACGGAAAAATAAAAAATTACGTCTCTCAGAAGAAAAAGAGGTAAAAAACAAAACGGAAAAACGCAAAATGCCCGGGAGCTGAAGGGGTTAAAGAGTCAGTATTGACTTTCAGGATTGTCACATCTAATAGATGGCACCAGAAAACAAATCCATTTCCTTCTGAAGAGGCTATTTGCATATTTAATTTCCCAGAGGAGCGTTGCATGGCCTATAAGACTCCTTACACTGGCATGTCACTCTCCACAAGGAGAGACTTTTCCCCTTAAAACTCCTGTTGTAAATGAGTAGTGACGAGTGACTCAGAAATAACCAGGATCAGCTAGTCCTGGTGATCTGGTTTTTAAAATTGTGGTTCCGGGCCGGATTCCGGTCCCCATATAAATCTATGGGGACCAGAATCTGGGGATTAAAAATGGTGGTAAAAGGGATAGGGGGTAGGAGCATTCACTTCCTGGGCCACTCAATACTTTCATTGCATGTGCACTGCTTTCCCTGCCCACTGGTGCCTGTGATTGGTTGCAGTCAGACACGCCCCCACACTCAGTGGCAGCATGTCAGCTGACTGCTTCCAATCACAGGCAATGTGTGCATCTATCGTGGCATAAAAAATAAATAAAAAAATTGTCGTAGGGTCACCCATATTATGATACCCAGCACAGATAAAGCCCATGACCACAGGCTGCGGCTCCCAGCAGTGCACTTATCGTAGCTGTGTATCAAACCAAGAGGAGCCGCATGCATTTTTCAAAAAATTATTTAAATAATTAAATAAAATGGCGTGCGGTCCCCCCCTAACTTTGATACCCAGCCAAGATAATGCCTGACAGCCGGGGGCTGGTATTCTCTGGCTGGGGAAACCCATGGTTATTGGAAACCTCCAGCCTAAAAATAGCAGCCTGCAGCCACCCAGAATTGTCACATTGATTAGATGTGGGGTTTTTTTGCCAAGAGATGCAGGTTTAGTGCTGCAATTTTTACAACATATTTCTGAACCTATTCTACACCTCCTGGCAAAAAAAAAAAAAATCACATCATACATCATGTGGTTTCCTGTCAAGAGATGTAAATCTTTGAATCTGAGTTTACTGAGGTCAGCCTACCTGCGATCACAGGTGGAGGACTGTGGGAACTGAGAACCTACTACTGTGTCCTCAAATAACCTGAGTGACATCACCGCTGATCACTGCGGCTAATTTATTCTCTGCCTGAACCTCACAGTGTTCGGTCATGTACCACGATCGCGTGCTGTGACTTCAGATATGTTGCAGAGCTGGAATCGTCATGGGATTTTGTTGGACCTTCCGGGGTGTTTTGGGGGGTTAATAAATTAATGAAGTAGGGTGTTTTTTCTATCTTATTTCAAATAAAGGATTTTTTCAGTGTCTGTGTTTAATTTACTTTCACTTACAGATTAGTAATGGGTGGTCTTATAGATGCCTGCCATTAATAATCTAGGGCTTAGTGGCAGCTGTGGGCTGTCATTAACCCCTTATTACCCCGATTGCCACCGCACCAGGGCAATTGGGAAGAGTCGAGTAAAGTTCCGGGATTATCGCATCTAATGGATGCGACAATCCTGGGCAGCTGCTATTTTTAGGCTGTGGTTGGCTGAATAAGCATGGGTCTCCCCAGCCTGAGAATACCAGCCCCCTGATGTCGGACTTTATCATGGCTGGGTAGCAAAATTTAGGGGACCACACATTGTATTTTTTTGAATTATTTATTTAGATAACTTTTGTGTTAAAAAAAAAAAAAGCCCCATACGGCTCCTCTTATTTTGATACACAGCCAAGATAAGAGTATGGCTGAAGGCTGCAGCCTGTAACCGTATGCCTTATCTGTGCTTGGTTTTATAATATGGGGGGGACTCTACTCCAAATATTTTATTTATTAATTTTTATACCAGGATACTGACTCTCAGACAGCGCCTGTGATTGGTTGCAGTCAGGCGCTGTCACACAGGCTGGGGGCGCATCTGATTGCACCCAATCACAGACGCCGGGATAACCGGTGGGTCCGGTGGGTGGGAAAGCAGTGCATATGCATGAGCCATAATTTCGGCCTAGAAAGTGAAGGAGAGGCCATAGGAGCAGTTCACAGCCGTGCTTGAGCCTTGGTAAGTATGAAGCACTTACTTTATTCTTATTTTCTTTATCTTTCCTTTATTTTGTTCCCGGGCCTGGGTCCGGCACCTGGGAACCTTTGAAATCATGCGGATCTGGACTTTTACAGTCCAGGTCAGCCCATCTCTATAAATTAGTAATTTCTGTGATGTAGTAAGCAAAACTCACTTTTTTTTTTTTTTTTTAACTTCCAGAAGATTGGCACACAGTCGTTATAAATTTACAAGTATTCTATTTGTTCAGTTCATTTACTATTTCTTCCTTGATTGATGGTAATGCAGCTGAACCACATGTACTAATTGCTTCTAGGCTTTAATGTGCCCTGATTTTCTATAGACCTGTCCCTGTTTCCTCCCATCCACTTTGATGAATACTAGATTTAAATAGTCTTTAAAACCCAGAGCGAGTAGCTTACTTTTTTCCAAGCATCTGGTCTCTTGCTATGCTCTACAGACTGGGTGTCTTTTGGGTGTACTCTTCACCCTCTGATACTCCCAGTCGGTGATAACTGAGTCTGACTATATAGCCAATAACCCATTTGTCAATTTATTTAGACATAGTCAAGAGGAGTAACAGAGGAAGTGCACAATGCAGAGCGAGAAGCTGTTCCAGCATTATTCTATCGATAACTGTACATGACTTCACGTGTGATGACGCGCCTTGGGAATGAGTTAATGGATGGAAGAGTGGGATGAGGATTGCTTAACAGTGATCCATTTATGTTTAACCCGGCTGTGCACATTGATTCAGCTCCTTGGGGAAGGTGTCAGGATGTGGAGAGTTTGCAGTCTGGTACCTCTGCATGGGGCAAAACTGATAACACGGATTGATCTTTTGGCCACTTTACCTAATGTTTGCTTTGAATTCTTAACTTCTTAAAGGTGTTTTCTGTACAGAACATCTGTTCACTTTATAAATGAAACATTCTACAAATGTCCAAATTTCCTGCATAAAATGTTTCATCAGTTACAAGGTCTTTGTGTACTGGGAGTGAGAGAACGCTCCTGCTTGTATTCCCATACCAGCCCTGCTCTCAGCTGAGAGGCTGACACAATTGTGTCCAGTCTAGATTCTGCTTGTTGGCTAAATACATTGTAGCAAGGTGAAGAGATTTGTGCAGTTACTAATGTATCAGTCTGGAGTCTGCCTATTATCTCTGTATGTTTTATATGGCCTGTGCTTCCATCGCAATCCCAACCGCGGGTGCACTCACTTGAATCAACGCATTAAAGGCAACCGGCCACCAGACTTTTCATGTGTGAACTAAGACTACCACCTTCAGCAGCGCCTGTCCATAAAGGTGTATATTTTCCTCTAACTCCCCATGTAACCCCCAAACCTTTTTCTATTCTCCCACGCTGTATGTTAATACGGACGGTCCTATCTGGTGTGGCATCCTTGCTGCAGGACTATCCCTCCTCTTGGACGCTTATTGCCATCCTTTTCCTCTGATTAACATGGATGATGCCTCCTGCGTCATCCACATAGCTGCGCGAAAACTCGCACCTACGCATAAACATTGCAGACTCGTGCATGCTCACTTTGATCTGCCCTGCTGCGGGCAGAGCTTAAAACATAAGGGTGCATGCGCAAGTCGGCGATTTGTCTGCGCAGGTGTAAAATTTTGATTCACATAACTGGGGGAAATCTGTGCAGACACATTGCCGGCTCGCGCATGCGCAGTTACGTTTTAAGCTCGTCCCACAGTAGGGCAGAGCAAGGGGTGCGTATGCGAGTCGGCGATGTGTATGCGCTGGTGCAAGATTTCCCTGGCAAGGTGGATGACGTAGGAGGCATCATCTACATCAATCATAGGAAAACTACCGCAATCAGCAGCGGAGAGGAAGCATAGATGCCACACCAAGGATGCCTATCGGACTGGACCATCCGGATTTACATACAGCGCAGGAGAATATAAAAAGATTTTTAGGGAGTACAGAGGGGAACTTATCGGATGAGCTACATATTTATGGATTGCAGCACAGGTACTGCTGAAGTAGGTCGTCTTCTGGTGACCGGTTGGCAAAATAAAGACACAAAGAGCACCATAATTAGTAGGTACGTGTTCTATCTGTGAAAAATACAGAATACTTTTGTTACTCACAGACATCGGCATGAGGCCTAATAGACATATATGAGGTTTGCAATCCACGCATGGATGAGTGAATTCAACCTAAGTCCATGCTCACGTAAATTTTCTATTAGGATAAATACACTGCAGTTGAATCTGCAACAGAAATCCAATGCACACCCTCAGATTTATGCCATGGATTTGTAGTTCTGTTTGCAAATTGTTCTTATACACTCCTCATGGAGGATGATCCATGTGTGCTATCCAATGCACTTCAATAAGTGACATATCGTGCATTGAAGCAGTTTTAAAATGCGCCTGCAGCAATATGAACTGCAATACAGATCTCCTATTGAAAACCATGGAAGAGCATTTGCTGTCGTTTACCTGCCAAAATCCATGGTGGGGGGTGTTGAGTAATCCTAAAGTATGTGCTCAGGATGTCTTTAAAACTCTGGTGAACTCGCCATGTTTTCCAAGCTGAAGGCCCTTCAGAACGTGTCACTGCTTTTACCATGAATTTTCTTGTTTTGTGTCTTTCTGTTCGCTTCCAGAGTACTTGCTTTGTTGTTAATGAGCACTGGCTTTTTTCAAGCGTTTTTCCATCTCTTAGGCCCGTTTCACACGTCAGTGAAAAACACTGACGTTTTTCACTGGCGTGTAAAACACGCACATGTCCCTGCGTGTGCCGTGAATCATGGCACACGTTAGTTGTCTAAGTGCAATCCGGGCTCCGTTCTCCGTGGCCCGTGATTGCACTTAGAAATCAACTCACCTGCGCCCGCTCCCGCTCTCCATGGTGCTGAATCCTCCCGCGGTGCAGCATCCGGCCAGCGGTGACCCCTGCAGCAGCTGCTTCCGGGTCGGCTGTGTCGCGCATAATGAATATGCACGACAGTAATCAGCCGGCTTAGAAGCAGCAGGGAGAACGGGCTGCAGAGGACATCGCTGGACGCCGGGTGAGTTAAAATGTTTATTATTTTAAATGCACGTTTTTTTCTGGCATGTGTTTCACGAACCACACCACTGCGTGGTCCGTGGAACATCAGTGATGCCAGAAAAAAATGGACATGTCTCCGTGCAGCAATCACGCACACGCGGGTACGCCGCACGGAGACACATTCAGTGAAAAATCACTGACGTGTGAGCAGACCCATTCATTATAATGGGTCTGCGTATGTCAGTGATTCTGGTAGGTTTAAAAAAAAGCACAAACGTACCAGAATCACTGACGTGTGAAAGGGGCCTTAGGGTTATTTTATTCTTGCTGGCATTTTCAGGTTGTCGTCTTTTCCGCCTTCCCATTGACTTGTAATGTAAAGTATAGAGCGTCTTCCCAGTGTAAGATGCCTGAAGAATGAACAGGTCCTTTCTAAAGCCGCTTGGCATCTATTGAGACCAGAAATGGTGCCAATATGCTCAAGAGACTGAAAGTATGAACAGCAGCTTGTTTTTACTTAGAAATGAATAAGTTCATTCTTTCGTTCGAGTATTTTGTTACCTCTTTTTAAGCTGATTTCAGGGAGGATCAGCCAGAAAAATATGATTTGCCTACATTCTAGTCTTATAGAAAGTGCTTCACCCATTTTCATTATTTGCTAGATCAATATAACCTTGAGAAACACAGTTTCTCTCAAATACCTTGTGTTGGCAATAGTGCCTGTGAGTGGCGCTATTGCAGACTGCTCTTTCCCTTCGCGTGACCCCAAGATCCGTGACCTCGGGGATTCAGTGATGTCATGTCAACTTCCTGCTCACCTGACATCACCGCGGCTCCATGAGTCACTGGGCTCTGGGCGGTGATTCACCGCTCATCACAGCGCAGCATCCCTCCTGTTTGCAGTGCTCTGCAGTGAAGGAGGAGGGAGCAGGGAGATGCTGCGCTGTCACGCTGGGCTGTGATGAGCAGTGAAACGCCGCCTATAGTCCAGTCACTCACGGAGACTGGGGCCGGCCGTGGTGATGTCAGGTGAACAGGAGGTCACAGAGCCCGGGCGTCACGGGATGGGGAAGAGCGGTCAGCAATAGCACCGCTTACAGGCACTATTGCTAACACAAGGTATTTGAGATAAACATTGTTTCTCAATATAATATCGATGTGGCCAATAATGAAAAAGGGTGAACCACCTCTTTAATTTTGTGCATTTTACTGCCATCTTTAAAGCCAAAAACAGATGTGGATCACAAAGGAAGAGAGGACATTAAGGACAGGTTTTGTTTTTTTGTTGTGTTTTTTTTTTTAATCTTCTTCTGGTTTTGACTTCAACAACTTCTTAAAAAAGAAACCTGCACATAACCTGAAACACATGCACGAATCATAAGGTGTAGAAAGTATATTAACTGGTATGTAGCAAATCAGGACCCTCTGTAAATAATGTGACCAATGTCCTAAGTAAAAGGGAAAATGCGATGGGACTTATAACAAATATAACGGGCTACTATGAAGACCTTTGAGAACAAATAACGTAACGGATTCTAGAAAATGTCGTCAATAAACCCTCACTCTCCTACTGAGTGCACTGCCACTCCTATGGTCTCCACCAGACTTTGACGTTTCTGGAGTGATGATGAGCTGTACGTGCATCTCACTGCCGCAGGGAAGTAGAGACTGGTGGGACCCCAAGAGCATCGACAGTGGAGCAGAAATTCAGAGGGTAACTAATGTTGCTTTTCACGAAGAAAAAATAAAAATCTTTTAGTTAATTTTTATTGCGTAAACTCTTTAATAACCCCCAGAAACTTTGTCCTGACAATGGTGAGTTCATTTGATGCAAACCTAGACCAAACGGAGTGTGTTCAGCTGGTTCCAAATTCAGTTTTGGCAGCTAAGTGACAGCTGGTTGTCCGTCCCCTGAGAACATCAGATCACGTACAAGAGACAGTTGGGAAAATGACTCTGGCTTCTGTCTGCTGATAAAAGATTTCCAGAAGTTAGATTCTTTCCCACATTTATTGCATTATTATTTCATGCAAGCCCTAATTCTTCTATAGAACATAAACTCATTCACATTGGCTTTGGCCTAAATAGACCATCACCAACAAACTTTGATCATTACTTTTAGCTTGATAATTCACCTGACTCTTTTTGGATTGTTTTAAGTAAATTTAAAGGGAACCATTCACCTACAAAAAATACTATTTACCTTCAGACGTAGTGGTAATCTGTTACTAAATAGCATTGAAATAATGTCTGGCTGTTTTACTGGAAGAAAAATTGTATATTTTTCCTCTGCAGCCACTCGCTTTAATTAGTAATTGTAACACCTCCCTGGACCCCCTTGGTGACTAGAAGCAAGCAGCTGCAGGGAGAAAATATCTTCATTTCCTTCCTATAGTCACTTTTCCAGTTAGCCACCTAATGTCAGGTGGTGTTTGGTTCTAAACTTGCTGAGTGTTATGGCAGAATCAGACGCTGTTCACACTGCAGAATTACACTTCATACTATACCTTCTCTGGTGCTTCTGAATTGCACAGATAGGCTTGATTGTCAACCAGTTGTGTGCTCATTAGTGATTGGACTTGCAGGAGTTAATCTCTGCTAGCCTATGGGTTATCTCTTGGGTCATATATTGTGGGAAACCTCTCTCACTTACTCCCCACTTTTTTAATATGCTGAAGCCTGTCTTTTCATGCTGACTATAGCTTTTGCTAAACCGGTCCATATACTGTTGTGTTCCAGTTGCTTGTGATTTATTGCGTGCTGCTTGGTGTGCGTCGGAAATCCTCTCGTCGTCTGGTTATCTTCTCCCTGCTCTTTATTTCCTCCTTATCACGTATTGTCTTATATCTCCGTGTCTGCTAGCTGTGTGATAGTTTTTGGCTTCCCTGTTTGTCTATATGTGTGGGTTCAACCACTTCTGTCCCGTCACCTTGGAGTCGGTGCTACAGTGATACATTGCCATTGCAGGCACTCACTGTTTACAGAGCCTCCTACATGGTGCATTGCTGACCTGGGAGGAGGTCTCATATCACAGCCAGCACGTCACAGGGTGACCCAGGACAGCAACTGGACCCACATAAGGGAAACATATCGTTATTCTTCTACTCCAAGGACATAAGATTGATGGCCTAAATTAAATACAGATATCCTGAAGTATATATATCCCCTGATGAACCCCAAAACATTGGGGGGAAACACGTCGGGGTCAAGATCAGTCCTGGCAGGATGAGTACTGGGACCTCAGGTCCATCATATCTAATGCTATTGACCCTCAATTCATGCAGCTTCCCAGTCATATAGCCATATAGGTATATGGTAAACTGAGAGTTGAGAACCTTGATAATTACATTAATAATTACATGAGATTTGGGTTCTTAACTATGACCTTTGACACATGACTACATAATCACTCCAGCACATTGCACCTGGTGGTGGTTTAGGTCAGGAATAATGACAGGGACAAACAGGGCTAGCCGCCGAGGAACGGGGGGCACCCAATAAATTAAGGTGTATTTGACCTCCGTTGCTAGGTAGGGATTATTGTCAGGGAACATCAGGTCCCCTTATCCTTTCATTGTGATACCTGCATAATAACCTATTATATCTGGTGGTGCACGCCCCTTGTCCACTGCCCTATTTCAGGACCTCACATTATTATTACACATCACGACTTTGGTGACTTGAATAATTGGGTATGATCCAGTGTTTTAGAATTAGATTTATATTTTAACGGAATTAATAAACGTGACGTTTTAGAGAGTTTTTTCTGGTCAACATTAGTGATCCTCTCTATATATTATTGCTATTGGTTTTTGATTACCTGTAGAAGCATCAGACTTCAGGAACCGCGGGCCGCCTGTGGAAATCTGGAACCAAGGCTCACAGGACTCAGCACATGGCGGGGTGCAGACCCTAGGACAGTGGGACACTTTATGGTCAGCTGTTAACTTTGCCGGGCGAGAAGATCTCCAGGGTCCATCGCCAACCCAAAGAGTCTGAAGCACAAGCAGCAAATAGGGGACTGAACCCCTTAAATAGTCTAGGATGCCTGCAGTAGGACCAAGACTGAAGAGAAGGGACTCCCAAGTAGCTCCAGGCCACGGGAGTCCAACCACAATAAGTGTGCACGGAGGACAGCCAAGCCAGGTCATAGCTGGCATGGAGAACAAGGGGAGCGGGAACACCTGCAACCGGCACCAGTGAGTCCAAGTACCAAAAGTAAAAGCATGGCAAGTTGAAACTGCAATACTGGTGTGGACTGTTTTATTATCGCCTCGTGCACTCACACAGACTGTTCCCCACTACAATCCCCTTCACTGCTGTGGCCTGTCCCTGCTTACGGGGGGGGGGGGGGTCAAACACCTAAGCTGCATTACTCCATCAGCCCCAGCAGTACCGTGCAGCGGCGGCCCCAAATAAACTGGCCACACACCGCAAGTGGCGTATTGGAGAAGTCTTTTGTTATTTTTATTTTCCCCTTTTCCTTTTATTTTTCACCCCTTTTTCTGAGGGACGGCACTACGAGGGCTACGGCCCCGGGCCACGACCACGACTGTTACCACTTTGCACCACACGCCCGGGACTGAGTACCCCACAGCCCCTGGGGCGTCACAGGTGACATATCATCTTAATAGAACCATAATAATACATTCATTTTTGTGCCACTAGTGCCCTGAACAAATTTAAAAATGGATAACAAATGACTGTTGAAACCAAGAACAACATTTTGTAGGGGACAAGGCCTTTAGGCCGAGGTCACAGCATGGCATGAGATGCGATATGCCAATGACACTCTGTGCAAACTCTGCTGTGTCATTCACTGTGCTTGGTGCACCCTGGGCTCCAAAGCTTTAAATTAAGGAAGAGGAGGGCATAATAAGAGGAAGGTACACTATGCTGCTTGCCCATGTCCAAGGAGCACTGAGCATCTTAAGTAGCATATTTGAATAAAGAACGGTTTATAGCAAATATTGGAACATATTTAGGTCTAAAAGTATTATTTTCATTAGGGCTTTGTCTCCTTTTAGGGGTTGTGCTTGGTTTGAACAGTCCGCTTTAAATGTGCCATTGTACTGATTTTTGGACAAGTTACAATAAATTCACACATTATTCAGACTAGATTATTAAAAAAAAAATCTAACAAATGTATGCCAAGACTTGCACAACTTTAGGCTTATATAATTGCGATTGTCTGACATACAAAACAAGAAATACAAAACAAGTACATGTATATATTTGTATTGCAAAACAAGGCTGAGTAAACGTTTCAATACAATTCGTGGCTGCAGGATCCTGACTAGTCAAATGTATGCCAAAAGCACACCCTTCCAGCCATGAGATTTTCCCCTATTAAAAGGGAGATTGTCAGTCCAAACTGAGAGTATAAACTAAGCACATAGCGTTGTAGGGAATGTAGCCCCTATAAAAATCACATTGTGTTCTAATTGCCACCTCCCTTCTGTAGGAACTTTATTAGTACATTAATATATGTAGATCACAAACTAAATAACAGCATTCAATGTCAATCAGCAGCTTCTAAGGCCAGCAAGACATTGTGATGTATTTAAAGAAATATGAACTCGCAGGCAGGGACAAAATACTACCTCTTTATAAAGTATCAATGTGACCTCATCTGGAATATACAGTTCAGTTCTAGGCACCAGTAAGGGTACTTTCACACTTGCATTGTTTGGCAGCCGTCGCAATCCGCCGCTTTGGGAAACAACACAATCCGTTAACGGATGTGCACTGTTTCCCATTGACTTGTATTGATGACGCATTGCGACGGATGGCCTTGCGTTGTATTCGCCGTCCGACGCTGCGTTGCATCTGCCGGGCGGAAAGAACGCAGCATATAGCGTTTTTCTGTGCTTCCCAGAGCGTAAAAAAATGCAATGTGCTGGATTCCGTCGGCATCCGTCGGTTTTATAATAGAAGCCTATGGTTGCGGAATCCGTCGGAATCCGTCATTTGACAGATTCCTGTGACGGATCCGTCTTTACACAACTGCGCATGCTTAGTTGAGTAAATTGCTGAAATAAAAGCTACAACGGATTCTGTTGCTTTGCAGGATCCGTCGCATCAGTTGTGCCACTATATGCAACGCATCCATTACATCCGTCACACAATGCAATGCGACAGATGCCGCACAACGCAAGTGTGAAACTAGCCTTAATGGAATCACCTGGAGTTAGAAAAGACACCAAAAAGAGCAACAAAACTGATATAATTTCCAATCCCTTGTTTAAGCTTGATGGACTTTGTTGGGTTTTTTTTTCAACCATGTTAACCGCCATCAGGGCATTATTACCCATACTTTTGTATGGTGGCCGGTGAAAAGAGGGGCCTGGACCTTGGTTTAATTACTTTATGCTTTATTAAGCTCCTGGCCCTGCCCCCCCATACCTCTTCACCTGGCCCCCCTCTAGTCACCGCCGCTGACGCACTACTAATATGGCTGCCAAAGCAGAGTGGGCCGGCCGAGCTTTAGATGCTGCTAGCCCACTCTGTTGCTCGTGAGGTTTTTACTGCGCATGTATTAAATAGGCTGCCATGAGCAGTACAAAGAAGATGTCACGCAGAGCGTGCTAGGATTTGAGCATCAGAGCCACCTGTGGCTGGTGAGTATGATCTGACTATGTGTGTCTGTCTTATGGCTCATGTTCCCAGCTCATGGACAACACCATACTGTATATACATACTATATCCTGTGTTAGCCTATATCCCATCAGCCTCGGTCTGGTTTCAGAAGACACTATCTGTTCTCTGCATTTGCATCCTGGTGCTGGTTATAGTTTTTCTCTGCAGCTTGTGACTAGCTCTGGTGAGAACTCCTGTTTGATCTGACTCCTTATCACCGTGCTCTGACTTGTACCCTTTCCCGTTTGTCCGTGTGTCCCAGCCCCTGGCTTCTTCCTCCTGTCTGTTGTTTGTGTTTCCCTCTGCATACCGGATCTCCTGGCTTCCCACTTGGTTCTGTTTTCTAACTTGGTTTTGATCCTTCCTTTGCAGTGATTCGACTTTCCTGGGTTAAGACGCTGAATATAGTGTGGATGTGTGTACAGTATAGTGCTGTACACTATATACAGCCAGCAGCCTCTAGTCTATATGCAGACAGCAGCCTCTATTCTGTATACATCCAGCAGTAGTCTCTATTGTGTTTACAGCCACCAGCAACCTTTATTCTATATACATCCAGCAGCCTCTATTCTATTTGCATCCAACAGCCTCTATTCTATATGCAGCCTCTATTTTATATGCAGCCAGCAGCCTCTGTTCTATATGCAGCCATCAGCCTCTAGTCTATATACAGCTAACAGCCTCTATTCTGTAAAGAGCCAGAAGCAGTCTCTAATGTGTATATAGTCAGTGGTAGGCTCTATTCTATATACAGCCTGCAGCCTCTATTCTATATACAGTATGCAGCAGTCTCTATTGAGTATACAGATCTCAGCAGTCTCTATTGAGTATACAGCCCAAAGCAGTCTCTATTGTGTATCCAATCCACAGCAGTCTCTATTGTGTATCCAGTCCGCAGCAGTCTCTATTGTGTAGCCAGCCTGCAGCAGTCTCTATTGTGTATCCTGCCTGCAGCAGTCTTTATTGTGTATCCAGCCTGCAGCAGTCTCTATTGTGTATACAGCCTGCATGCATATGCAGCCTGTGTACTCACATATGCAGGAGTTTTTCTAAGATTGGGCGATGGGACTGTGGAATCTTTGAGGGTTGGAGTCTCAAGGGGGCCTGAAAATTTTGCCAATATGGAGCCCTGAAATTCCTGGTGGCAGCCCTGATATTAACTATGCAGCTTTGCTAAGGAGAATGCCCTGTGTACCATTATTGTAGTCAGTACACAATGCCCGCTGGTTTTGCATGACCCCTCCTCTATCACTAGTGATTGACAGCACTGACTTGATTGAGTGTTCTCAACAAACTTGACAGCATTGGCGTGCCTAGAGCAAGTGCAGTCACCAGTGAGAGAGACAAATAGAGGCAAAATCAATGGCCAGAATGGTGCACTCAACCTCTTGACCACACCAACGGTGAACTGAGCAGAATAATTAGCATTTTTAATTAAACTTTTACAAAACAGAGCCTTTGATGAGAACACTAAAGTAGAGATTCTTATAGCAGCTATAACAATGCTATGTGCTTAGCTTCGACAGTCAGTTTGGGCTGACAGACTCCCATTAAGTTACTCTTTTAGTTACAGGCCACTATTCATATTGTGAGTGTTCACAGTAACATATGTTTTAAGTCCTTTCATCGTCATTTGGACCTGTTCGTTTTAATAGTCATGACATTTGGCAGTCCTTTAATACATTGAAGGTATAATTACAGGAAAGCCTATGGAACATACTATTTGCGGTCCTAGGGATTTTGTTACTTAGAGGTAAAGTATTTTACATGTCAAATCATAGGCTTACGTATACTGAAAATTATTTTTGCATGGTACTAAAGACAGTAGGCAAATGCTAGTTACAGTTTTAGCACTAATTGGCAGAGAATACTTTTTTCCCTTTTGGACTGCATATGTAAAGGAAATTTGTCAGCAGGTTTTTGCTATGTAATATGAAGACGGCAAGCTGTAGGGGTTAACAGATTTCAGCCATGTGTTTCTTTTTTACACTGTGTGCTATTGTTTACCTGCAATACTTATTTTACCTTGAGAAGATTATTATTGCTGGACTAGATCAGCTAATTAATAACACCCCCTGCTGTGATTAGCAGCTCACTGTCTATAGAGTTTGTACATACAGAGCCGGGTATGTGCCGGAGCAGCTTTGTCAGCTTTGTTGCATTGCTAAATCTAAAGACTCTGATTGTGTCAGAACCTCTGCACCCAGTAAACTAAATGATACATCATTGAATTCATAGTCTCTTTGCCAACATTATTCTGGTCTCAGATGAAGTAGCAAAAACCCATTGACAGATTCCCTTTAAGGTAATATTTCCATTGTTTGGGCTTCGTGCTGTATATTAATAAAACTAATAAAAGGCACATGCTATTACAGCATACACAGGGTGTGAGTCTGATGTTTCCATGTATTTGCTTTGTCTTATCTGTGTATTTCCATCATTCATAGTGCTGTACATTGTAAATACATTGATGCAATCCCTTTTACAAGCTACAGTATGGTATGGGAATGCAAGCTAAGAACGTAAACTGAATAAGTGACGTCCTTCTTCCTTTATGCTGATTTCCCATGGAATCCCCACCAAACCTACCTAGTGTGTATGGGGGTCTTTAGACTCTCAGCAGCCCAATTTTTTTAGTTTAGTTTTATCATCAAAATTTTTCCTCAGAAGTGACCTGATGGCCTTTTATTGAGATGAAGAGGGACACGGTTCACCAAAGTTTTCCTAGTGGAAATTATATAACTTTAATTGAGCATCTAAATTGCTTTCCTTCCTGGGTGACGGGATGTGTTCTAAAATGGGGTGTATTTGATTCGACAAGCAACATGTTAATCTGCTGCACAAAGGATGTATGGCTGCTTAGTGGTCCACATGGCCTCCATGTGCTGCTGTACTGGCTTTAGCGGGTGTGGTTCTTACAGAGATTTTCCCATAAAAGCAATGCATCCAGATGAGGGAAACTTCTACATACAGTCTGAGTAGGTCACACTTTTTTTTTTACTGGCTGCAATTTTAATTAGGCTACTTTCACACATCAGTTTTCTGTATTCAGGCACAGTCCTTTTTTTTCCTGATCCAACGGATCCTGAAAAAAAGTGCAAACCGTATCCACCGGATCCGTTTTTTTAACGGATCCGTTATGCTGGATCCGTTAAAAAACGGATCCGGTGGATACGGTTTGCATCCGTTTTTGCATCCTTTTCGTCCGTTTTTTGGCTGGATCCGTTTTGTTAATTACATTGGAGCATGCTCAGTTTAGAAAAACGGATCCGGCGGCCGCATCCGTTTTTTACCGCATTACGCCGGATCCGGCGTCCATAGGCTTCTATTGTAAAACACGCCGTATCGCGCCGGATCCGGCGCGATGCGGTTTTTTTGCCGGACAAAAAAACGTTGCAAGCTACGTTGCCTCCGGCCGCCGCTTTAACTAATTTTGCCGCATCCGGAAAAAAACGGATGCAACGCAAAGCCATCCGGTACAATCCGGTAACAATGCAAGTCTATGGGGAAAAAACGGATGCGGTACCGGATCCGTTTTACCCGTTTTTTTCCGGATTGAACCTGATGGCAAAAAACTGATGTGTGAAAGTAGCCTTAGTGTTACAGTATGTAACAACAAAGGCATCCAGACGTACAGTTAATGTGTATATATATTCAATAGGCAATGGATCATGGTTCGGTACAACTATAGAGGTTGTCATATGGCCGTGTGCATTACTTATAAAGGAGATTATTGTTGGGAAATGCTATATGCTTGATAGTTAGAGTATACGGCCCTGATTCATCATGGCCTTTGTCTGTTTTTTAGTTTAGCGTTATACCTTTTTTTTGTTTGCACTTCATTCATTGTTCTATTTGCATCATGGGGGCAGAATTTAGTGATTCCAGTGTCTCATTTTCATCTGTTTCATCAATTGTATCTTTTAAAAATGTCGCAAAATTTGGCCAAATTTCATTCCAGTCCCCCTCTGGTGTATGTCAGTGTATGTCAGTAATTTGGTGTAACTTTTGTAACTCTTGGCATCAAAAGCAGTTTAAAATAAGAAAAAAGCATATTTTTTTTATTTACATGCACTATTTGTATGAAATTTGTGCAAAAAACTGCAACTAACACCACAAGACAAAAAAGAAACCGACTTTAAAAAAACACTGCAAATTGTGAATCTAGGCCTAAATGTTTATTTGGATACCAATACTTGTTATCAAATAGGGTTATGTTTGCTGCTTCATTGGAAGCTCCATTAATTGTCTCCTTCCAGAGCTCATGGAAAAAAAAGTCAAAAATATTTTGGCAAAAAATTAAAGATATGAGCTGTTCTTACCATGTCTTTATTGCAAAATATATTAATCATATAATCATAATCATTCTTGGTGCCTATAGGAACATTTGATCACTTATCATTTTAAAGTCCTGACTCAGCTCTGTGAGATATCACAAAGCCGAATCAGGACTTTAAAATGATAAGTGATCAAATGTTGGGGAGAATTTTTTTTATATAACTTATAGCAAGTGTAAGATATCCATCAGAACAGTCGCATTTGCAAAAGATCCATCAGAATAATCACATGTGCAAGAAATCCATCAGAACAATCACATGTTCAAAAGATCCATCACAGCAATCACATGTGCAAAATATCCACCAGAACAGTCACATGTGCAAAAGATCCATCAGAACAGTCACATGTGCAAGAGATCCATCAGAGCAGTCACATGTGCAAGAGATCCATCAGAACAATCACATGTGCAAGAGATCCATCAGAACAGTCACATGTGCAAAAGATCCATCAGAACAGTCACATGTACAAGAGATCCATCAGAACATTCACATGTGCAATAGATCCATCAGAACAGTCACATGTGCAAGAGATCCATCAGAACAGTCACATGTGCAATAGATCCATCAGAACAGTCACATGTTCAAAAGATCCATCAGAACAGTCACATGTGCAATAGATCCATCAGAACAGTCACATGTGCAATAGATCCATCAGAACAGTCACATGTTCAATAGATCCATTAGAACAGTCACATGTGCAAAAAAAACCATCACAACAGTCACATATGCAAAACCTGTTCAAGGGTATATGCAAAAATGTAGTTTTACCATTGGGTGAAAAAAACACTTCAGAAAAAATACTGAAAGAAGTGACATGCTGCAGATTTGAAAAATTGCTTTGGTTCAAATTTGCAAGAAAAAAATAAGCAGTGTGTGCATAAATCTCATCAACTTTGCAGGTACTGTAAACTGCTGCATTTTTCTGCTGCAAAAAAAAATGAAAGGGAAAACCCAGGCAAAAAAATGCAGCATGGGATCAAGCTCTAAAAGCTGTCAGGAATAAAAGAAAGCCTGAGAGTCCTGCTTTCCCCACTTGGAGTGATTGACGCCTTTTCCATGTGAGTTTCTGGACAGTGTGAACTGTCAATCACTCTCTGCGGGTGGGAGAGGGAGGAGCAGGTTTTGCAGGTTTTGTCCTGGTAACATTTAAACCCTCTATTATATACTATGATGATATGACACATGAGACCTGGCAGAAGTAAATGGAATAATAGTTTGGACGTACATCCAAGTTTTTACATCCCAGTAAAGAAACCTATGAAAAAAATATTAACTTCTCTCAATAAGATTGGAATATATGCTGGCAGGGACTAGTAACTATTAATTACCATCCCAATTTGGGATTAGTATATGCTGACACCAGGGGCGGACATATCATTGGTGCAACCCATGCAGCCGCACAGGGCCCAAAAAGTAAGGGGGCCACATCCATCTCCAAAGCAGGAAACAGTTGTGCATTTTGATGTGCTATTGGACTGAAAAGGGCCCATACACTATTTTTCCACCGGGGCCCTTTTCTGTCTGTGTCCGCCAGTGCCTGTCACCCTGTAATCTAATCTGAATGTTTCCTGCTTTTATGTTTCAGTTATGCTCTTTCTGATGAAGCCTATCGTTCTCTACGGGACCAGGATAAAGATCAGTGCATTCTCATCACCGGGGAAAGTGGGGCAGGAAAAACAGGTAAACGCCTCCTCCTTGTCATCTTGAATTGGAACGACCAATCAGTAAATTTTGGTGGAGACTCTGAACTAGAAACCGCCACTTTGCTTTTTAGGACACCTGAACCTCATCATGAGTAGAAAATAGAGAGGGTAAAGCTAACCTTTTAAAGGGAATAGGTCAGTAGGATCAACCTTCCTAAGCCATTTTATAAGCCCTCTCAGCTCAGAAAGTTGAATAAAATGAAACCTTGATATCTATGATCTGATGGCTTATTCCAAAGAAATCCACGGTTTTCTTATATGTAAATGAGATGTTAAGATCTATGACCGGACATAGATTTCCCTCAGGATCTGCTTCCAGAGATTATTTTAAATGAAAGGGGGCATTACCAGTGTGAGATATGTACATCAGGAGAGCAGACTATCAGTCATTACATGTCTCACGCTGGTAAAAAATCCTTATATTTAAAATAAGCTCTGGAGGCAAATTCTCAGGGAGACCTATACCCAGCCCATAGATCGTAACAGCTCATTTGCATATAAGAAAACTGTGTATTTCTCTATAATAAGATATTGGATCAGAGATATTGTGTTATTATTTTATTTAACTTTTTATGACCTACATGCCCACATGGATGGCTTAGGAGTGTGGATCCTACAGACAGACTCCCTTTAAATCACATAGACTTTTTACCTTGTAGTACTTGCATAGATTTACCATTATCAAAGTGTGGTCTGTCTTTTCACGCACAACTTGTAGAAATGTATTGTCTTGATATCTTTTCTACATATCTTATGTGTTTGTTACTAATAGAAGATGATCCCTCCAGAACCTTTATCTGTCGGCAAGAATGGAGAAGAATGACCAATATTGCTATTGGCTTAGGAAATACTCTATTTTTCGTTTTATAAGACTCACCGTATTATAAGACGCACCCCAAATTTAGAGATAAAAAAAGGTAAAAAAAAAATGGGGTCCGTCTTCTATTCCGGTGTTGTCTTACTGGAGGGGGTGGCAGTGGCGGTGGAGCGGTGTCACAGGAGGCAGAGGCAGTGCTGGCAGCGGGTCAGTGGTGGCAGCAGCAGGTCAGTGGTGGCAGCGGAAGCTGCGGTGTTTGTGTGGTGGAGCAGGCCGGTGCGGCAAGTGTCCCAGTCTGTCCGCGGTCTGGGCTTCAAAGAAATGGTGCCTGGAGCAGCGCGTGCACACATGGAGTTCTCATCCAAGAGCTCCATCTGCGCACGCGCTGACTCCCGGCGCCATCATCTGAAGTCTGGACCGCGGACAGACTAGGACACCCGCTGCACAGCCACCGCAGTCTGCACAGCCGCTCGGCCGCCCAGCCGCACAAAGTGAGTGGCAGCCAGCAGGCCACCCACCCACTTGCACAGAGAGGCAGCCAGCCGCCGGGACAAAGAGGCAGCCGGCCGCTGGCACTGACAGGCAACCAGCCACACGCACGCACTCGGCCGCCCGCACACAGAGCTGCACAGACAGCACCCCGCCAATTCACCTCCCGGTAAGCTATTTTTGGGTTTTAAGATGCATCCCTCATTTTCCTCTCAAATTTTTGGGAGGAAAAGTGCGTGTTATAATCCAAAAAATACGGTAAATCTGTAGCACATAATGCTTTCTTTTTCTTGCAGAAATAAGCACATAGATAGCACTCCAAGCACTCCATATGTAATATGCCGGTATCCACTCTCTGCAGCAGGATCCCTTGTCGTTCCGCGAGCTGCAATTTATTTAAAGCAAAATCCCTTTAAATCCTCAAATTCTTCATGACGCTGCAGCCATGTGACTATGATTACTGCACATTATTCTGTACAAATAATCTGAAAATTGGTGATAGATTAGGTTGTGTTTGCTCTTTTTATAGAAACATTAGACAGGCACATAAACTTCACTTTTATATGGCTGCCGAGTTGGACATTTCAGCTTTCTATGACCTAAATAGTTTCCAACACTGTTAAGCCAGAGAATGATGAATATCTGTTATAAGCGAAGAAGTTAGGCTGCAATTAAAAAGTTGATAATTCCTTCTATTAGAATGGATCTGCAGGAAAGGAGTGTTAATTGGGCATGGATGAATAATCTGCCTTCGCCTTCTAAGGAAGAAAACCCCGGCAGTTTTATTAGTGGCATCTTTATTTCATTAGCATAATTGAAGCCATGCTGTAAGGGGGAGACAGTCATTTCCTGTGGCTGTGGAGAGAGGCGGCTTTCACAGTCCTATTAAGTTATTATACATGCAAATGTTATGGAATCACTTAGTGATGACGGAGGGATCCAGATTGATACTGCTGGCTTCAGTATTAAATCCAAACTCTATAAATCACATATATCCATCATTAGATATCACTGGATTTTTGTGCTTAGATGTAAATTTATTTATTTTTTACACAAGATTACGTAATATATTATTGGTTTTGTCAGTCTGCCGGCTTAAAGGGAACCGGTCTCCATGAAAATGCCGTCCAGTCTGCAGGTGCCATGTTATAGAGCAGGGGGAGCAGAGCAGATTGATATATAGTTGGGGAGAAATGATTCCGAGTATCCTGTTTCCATCATTTAATCATCTCTTCTTTCTCAAATTTTTTGGTCCATTGGGCAATCCGATCAGTGACTGACAGCTCTCTGCATGCTCACTTATACAATGAAAGCTGTCAGTCACTGATAGGACCGCCAACTGGACCGAAAATCCAAGAAAGAACAGATGATTGTATGATTAAACCACAGAATGTTTTCTCAAAAACTATAATATTCATATGTTCAGCTCCCCCTGCTCTATAACATGCTGAATGCAGATTGGACGGCATTTTCATGGTGACAGGTTCCCTTTAAAGTAAAATTTCACCTTTGTGGGCACCCGTCTGATCACATTGTTGAACAAAACTCCTCAGGTTTAGTTTTATATGTTTTTCCTCAGTTTAGCTATTGATCAGGAATAGCAGCTGTTTTATCTGTCTGTCTGTCTTGTCTGCTTGCCTGTCTGTCTATCTGCCTTACACTGGTGAAGATTCTCACACAAGAGCGAATCCTATGTATTATGCAAGCAGCACTCTGCTCGGACTCGGCTGTGAGTGTGATGGAGTGTCATTCACGGTGATCTGATTCTCTCACATGTGACAGTCGGATTACAGGTGCAGAGGAGAGATTCATTTCTCCATTGTCTGGGTCCGCAGTCATCGGACTGCACTCAGATGTCACCAGTGATGTCCGATATTCCATATGCACCTATAGAATTGTATGATCCAAATATCGAAGCTACTCACAGCATACTGTAATTGTTTTCTCGGAATGAGAAAAAAACCCCGATCTGCACTGCCCCTTAGATATAAAGCACCACTCCAGTGCTAATAAAAAAAGGAGCTGTGCTTTAATTGTACATCACAGTAATGGTGTGCGCATAACTGCAGTAGATAGGCAGAAGCCACCTGAGTTTTACATTCGATGCTCTACTGTAAGGCCTAAGACACATGGCATGAAAATCGGTGCAAGTAGAGTGTGATAAAACATTGCATTCCACTCAGACCAATATTAGCCTGTGTCCCAGCACCCATGAGCGATTATTTCCTCGGCCCCAATCGGACCGAGAAAACAATCACAGCATGCTGCGACTGTAATGCGAGTCTCTTTTTCTCGCACCCATTCAAGTGTATGGGGCGAGAGAAAGATCGCACTGCACTCGCGGTACACCGGTGTACTGAGAGTGCAGGGCGAGAATGGCAATAGCCGGCTACGGAGGAGAGAGGGAACTAAATCCCTCCCTCCCCTCCTCAGCGCCGGCCCTCCCCTCCTCAGTGCCGGCCCGCCCCCAGCAGCTGAGGTCTGATCGCATGATCGGACCTCAGTCGCAGTGACACTCGCATGACACTCGGCTCACGCTGTGCTGCCAGTGGGAGCCAAGTGTCATGCGAGGATCACATTAGGCCTTACAGGGATAAAGGCTAACAGGTAATTGCATATAGCTGTAGTGTGGACCCCTAGAGTCCATTCCTCCTGTTGGCATAAAACACACCAGTCCGACCCTGGTTATAACAGCGAGATGATGTGCACGCTTCGGGCTCTCTCACACTAGCATATAACATGGTGGAGTATAATCTGATGTTTTATCAGATAGCAGTCAGACCAGTGTTATACCATGTCCACTGCACCTACACTTATACTCGCCCTCTGCATCTTTTTTTAGCGTTGCTCTGGTCCTGTGGCTCCATCTTGTGATCGTACCTTCTGCTTGCCTAGAAGTGAGAAGTTACAAGCCCTCAATGAAATTCAATGGGAGCCGCAAAGCGACCAGAACAAGGCTCTCATAGAGTTGTATTAAGTTGTGACCTCCGGCACGCTCCATGAAACTCTGGAGCTGCTGCCAGTTCACAAACTGCCCGAGACCGACATGAGCGATGCTAATAACAAATGAAGATGCCAGAGGGTGAGTATAAGAGAGGGGGCAGGGACTTAGATTTTAAGCACCACTCCAGCGGTGAAGTAAAGAAAAAGTGTTGAAGTGGAGTTTTAAGATATTTTGCATTGAGTTCTTCAGTGAAAACGAGTTACCACCTATCTACTGAATAAGTGGTAACTTATTGATCATGGAGGTCTGACCTATCAGAAGAATGGGGAACTTTTATCCCTGACTGGACACTTTTATCCACATTTTATAATGGAGCAGCAGATCAGATATCTGACCACTGCTCCAGTCATCCTTTTTGGGGCAGCCTGAACAAGCCGAGCGCAATGCTCCACAACCACTTAGGGAATTAATGGATCAGTGGTCAAGTTGAACATGTCACTCCATTCTAATGGGGATAAAGGTTCCACATTTAAAGAGAGCGGATCCTCCAGTGATGAACAGGTAAGCAGAGCTACAACTTCACATCTTTTAGGAATGATTAAAATACTGAATCGTAAAAAAGCAAATCCACAACGAGCCTGATTAACCTAAACGTTTCAGCAGATAGCCTTAATTATGATAACCTTCTTTTGCTACAACTGGTAAATCTCAATCGCAATCACTGATCTTATATATTTTTATTTTTATATTAGATTGGATTCAGGCTTGGACTGGCCCACAGGAGAACAGGAGAATCCTCTGTGGGCCCCCTTGCAGTAATATGTCACTTACCTCCCTCTCCTAAACATAATGAGTAGTTGGCACAATACACTTGTTTCACTATGTACAGACAAAGGAAGCTTCTCATAATTCATTTTACAAATTACCCACAATATTGGGATATAGAAACATAGGTAAATTTGTGAATGTAATATTTGCATGTAGTTTATCAGTCCCTTGAGTCAGTTACTGGTGGGCCCCTGCCGCCCCAGTCTGACACTGATTGGGTTGGTATGAGTGCTAACAATTCTGCAAGTAATTCTTTTTAAACTAGGGGGAGATGTTAATTTGTGTATTTTCTGTACGTCTTGCTGGCACCTTGTTACAATTAACCATTTGTGGACATATTAAAACTGTATCAGAGGGATAGGTACATCAGAGATTAGCTGGAACCACTTTGTTTAGAAGAATGATGGAAGGTTGTGAAAGGGATTCCCCAACCTACTGTAATTCAAAAAGTGTGGGGAATTACACCCATAACATGGCCACAACCGGTTATGCAAAAGAAAAGAACTACAAAATTTTATCAAGGTGGTTCCTATAGCCAGTAAAGCTGCATAGGATCTTTCCCTATGTATCTGAGCTGTGTTGGAGGTGTGGGAGGGCCCCAGGAATGATGTTACATATTTGGTGGGATTTTCCGCTGATTAAACCCTTCTGGTTAGAGATTTTTCAGACATATACCAACATTTCTGGAGAAATAGTGTCATCCTCCCCTCAGAAATCTTTGCTGTCCATGTTGCCCGACTCATTTAAGACACAAAAAGGAGACTTGCTTAGATTCTGTCTTTCAGCGGCTCGCTCTGTGGTGCCTAGACACTGGCGGAAGACAACGTCTCCATCCATGCAAGAATGGAAACAGGAGTTTGCCTCCATATTTTATATGGAGGAACTGTCCGCAGAGGCGACAAGGGACAGTGAGAGATTCTTAACAATTTGGCAACCCTGGATCCTTTTCAAAGACACTGAAGCGTATAGAGAGCTCTTAGGTCCTTGATCCGATGGGGACCATGAGCCGGGCTTGGTTATTCCAAGAGGTCGCACCTAGGAGAATCATGGCCTCCACCCCTCCCCCCGCTGCTGCTTCTACCTTTGCTATTCAGCTCTTTTCCCCCCTTTACTATCTAGTACTTTGGTCTTAAGCCGCCCTGTACATTGGTTGGGGGCACAAGCTCCCATATTTCATGCTCAATATATGTGTTGCTTGTGTTAGGCAATATTCTTGATCCCCTCTCATTTCCACACTGGAATAATGCCTTGTCTCATGTGGAAGGAGGGGTGTAAAGTCAAACAAATATTGGTTGGGGGGAGGGGAGGGGTGGCTTGAGCGGTGTAGATAAAATTATGTATTACGGGGTATTTTACATGCTTATCTTCTTCCTTTTCTTGTTTCTTTAATTTCACAAGAAAAATGCATTTTTATATGATTCTTTTAAATCATTATTAAGGAATTGGTTTGTTATTGCAAAATTTGTATGCAAGAATCAATTCTAAGTCTTTTTCTTGTTCTTCTGTATCGTATGTTTTCTAATAAAGAGAGATTATACATAACAAAAAGTGTGGAGAATTAAGATAAATGACTAAGCTCTTTAACTAGAAGTCTGCTGTATTCTTTGTTTGCCCCATTCTACAGCTCTCCACTATGGTCTCCATACTGTGCTGCAGCTATGGTGGTGACATCGGCTTTAGCTTATGATCCTACAATATACTGACTTAAAATGTTCCCCGGTGCAGCAGCAGCGGATCCTAGATGTACTTAGCTTTTATTGAGCAGATAGATAAAAAACCTTTGCAGGAAGCTTCTTAATACGGGTTGTATATATTCCATTGCTGAGTAATAGTGTGTGGCATTAGTTGGCATTTGGCCCCCACCATAAACGCAGACTAGTTTCCGGTATGAAAAATAAGAGATTGGTATAAAGTATTGTAAGGGATGGAATGTAATAATGTTTTTACAGAGATTAGATATTGTACTTTTGCCGCATTCCACATCTGAAGAGCGTGCACAGAAGATATGTGATCAGACTAAACTACAACACCTTTCTGATACTATCACAAAATATATTATTTTTACAAATAAAAACTGTTTGCTAAAACTAAGGCTTCATGGCTGCGCGTTTTTCCCCTGGTTGTGCTGTGCACACTCTCCTCCCTTATTCTGCTGCTAATAAATCGTGCTGACAAATTGCAATAGTTTATTTCAATAGAAATCAGAAATGTTTTAATGGGAATACCAAAGTGCTTAGAAGTCAAATGCCACAAATTCTTCAATTAATCTAGGTAGACTGCAGACTGGCCATACCTAGACTGGGAAGTGTGAGTAACAGCCCAGTAATCTGGCAGATGCCTGTTATTTCCTTATCTTCCTTGCTTTGGATTGGTCTAGTGCAGCCACATGTCAGAGCTAGACTTTGTCTGAAGAACAGATCTTCATTTATTTGTAAATTCCCTTATCTTATCTGTAATTTATTTCAGTTTAGTCACTGCAATTTAGTTGTAGAGTAAAGGCCCCTTTATACACTGCAACATCGCTAGCGATATCGCTGTAACGTCACCGGCTTTGTGACGTAATAGTGACCTCCCCAGAGACATTGCAGTGTGTGACACGCATCAGCGACCTGGCCCCCGCTGTGAGGTCGCTGATCGTTACAAGTCGTTCAGGACCATTCTTTGGTGCTTTGTTTCCCGCTGCGCAGCATGTATCTGTGTGTTTGACACCGTTACAATGACATTGTTAGCGACCCAGATCATAGGCATGCTAGCGTTCCCTTTTCAGCGAGGTCGTTCTGCAGGTCCGTATCACTGCTGCGTCGTTGGCCAGAACTGCCTGTTTGACAGCTCATCAGCGACTGTTAGAGACTTTCCAGCGATCCCAGCCAGGTCGAGATCGCTGGTGGGATCGCTAGAAAGTCTCAGTGTGTAAGCAGGCCCAACTTCAGGTTTTCATGGGCATCTGGCAAAAGCATCTCAGTGGGCCCAATGCACATGCAGACACGCACATACACAAATGTACACATACAGGCATATGTACATATACAGATTAGAAGACAAATTCACAAAAATACATATAAATAGACATAAATATACACAAAGGCATATACACTGACATACATAGATATACACATCATACATGCACACACAATCACATTACAGATATTTTTAATGTGGAGAAGTCAGCAGCAGCCTCACTTACCTCCCGTCCAGCTCCTCCCGGGTATGTGGCTGTGCATGGCACGAGCTTGACGGCCGTCACTTAAACAGACATGGCCTCACAGTGCACATTGAGACTGCTCTATATACATTAAAGGAGACATGGGGCTACAGTTTATATGTCACAGGAGGGACTGGGGACTACATTATATACATCACAGGGGAGGCTTTGTGCTACACTATATACATCACAGGAGAGGCTGGGGACTACAGTATATACATCACAGGGGGGGGCTGGGGGCTACAGTATATACATCACAGGAGGTGCTGGGAGCTACAGTATATAAATCACAGGAGGGATTGGGGGCCTAGACATTACTAGGTAGGCATACACATTATTGGGAGATTATACAGCATTTGGTGAAATAGCCATTACTGGGGTGCATAGTCACTACTGGGGGCATACACGTTACTGGCGGGGGGGAAATACAGCACTGGAGGGGAATCCACATTACTGAGGAGCATCCATCTTATTGAATGGCTACACCTTACTGGGGAGCACACCATGTACTGGGGGGAACACACATTACTGGAGAACATACATGTTACTGGGGAGGCATACACATTACTAGCACATACATGTTACTGGGGAGCATACACCTTACTAGGGGGCATACACATTACTGGGAGAGTATACATGTTACTGAGGGAGCATACAAGTTATGGGGCCATACACATTACTGGGGGGCATACAGTTCTCAGGGGCATACACACTACTGGAGTGGGTGGCATACAGCTCTGGGGGTAGGCATACATATTACTGTGGTGAGGAATAGAGCTCTTAGGGCACATGCAGCTCTGGCGGGGCATACATCTCTGGGGAGAAGCAAACAGCTCGGGGGGCATACACTGTGCTGCGGGATGCTGGCTGGTGCTGCGGCTCCTCTCCATTTGTTGGACAGAAGCTCACTGTGTGCTAGCTCCACCCACAGGTGAATTTCAATGCTGCAAATGTAGGTTTAAAGGGCCGGCAGCTAGGAAAGTGCGTCTGCCAGCCTAAGCACTGTGGTACTCGAAACTCAGCCCAGGGGCCTCACAACTGATAACCACCCCTGATGACAGCGAGTGCCCCCCCCCCCCCGACTGTCCATAGCCCCTGCACTTGCACAGGTGTGCCAGATGCTGACACCTGCCCTGCCTATAACCACTTTCAGACTCTGAGGCCTCTTAATGCACCAGTATGACACCTCTTATTAAGGCTACAGTATATTCACATAGAGTTTCAGCATACGTTCAGTGGCTCCATTGAGGCTTATGTCCAAAGCCTAGAAAATGGGATTATGGCATATGCCAAGACGGGCCATTGACCATACTAATGTTGACAAAATCATATCTGCTATGTCAGACATCATTTCCGTTCTTATATGCCTAGTTGATGTACACAGAAAGACACGGTCAACTATTACATACAGTATATTGTGTATGGTATATCTTCTTTGTGGGTTAAACTGGAGAAGAACTTTACATAGGTTTTATAGTTTCCATTTTGTCTGTCCTCAAGGGGTATTATGCCTTGTAGCCTCAAGAGCAAGTAGCATTTTCATCCATACTTAGATGATGCCATTTTCTATTTTTGAAAAAACTTCCTGTTAACTGGTAGATTTTTCCATGAAAGGGAGTTTTGTACTAGAGAAAAGGTTAACTAGTGTATTACCTAGAGAAATAAAGAACTGCATCTCCAAATAGAACACAGCAAGTGTGAACAGGTGCCAGCTGCTATAACTACACGAAACACAAACAAAAAGTATAGCCGCACTCGGAAAGCGCTCAGATTTATGCAAACTTAGATTACATGATATTGAAAATACATTAATGCTATATCAAATATATTTTGAAAAATAAAGGCTGTTTGCCACAAATTGGCCAATTCATGTGGGCCCATCAATCGCGAAAAAGTTAGTTTTCTTTGATGGGACCCTATACTAGTTTCATAACTCTCCTAGACTAAAAATTTACAAATATATTTTAGTTCAGGAGAAGTATGAAAACAGAATAGAGTCCCATCAAAGAAAAGTCACATTGCTGTGGATTATGGGCACACATGAATTGGCTAATGTGTGGAAAATAACCTTCATTTTTTTGAAGTATATTTTATATAGCATTAATGTATCTTACATTTCAAGTATTCTATGTTTGCATATATCTTAGCCCTTACAGAGTGCTGTTGTCTTTTTTTGTCTGTATTTTGTGTAGTTATAGCAGCTAGCACCTGTTCAGACTTGCTGTGTTCTATTTGGAGATGCAGATTTTTGTTTCTTGCAGTATATATTGGAGGTATAGACAGTCTCTCATTCTGATTGTCCTCCTCCCTCCCTTCAGCCCCAGGCTGCCATGATGTGTTTCCTGCAAATGCCAGCAGAGCATCACTCTGTCAGGAGAAGGGATCGGATTGGAGTATGTAAGCACAAAGTCCCCTAGGGGGACTAGTAAAATCATTAAAAAATGTAAAAAAAAAAAGTTTTAAAAGTTATGAAAGAAACCCTACAAGTTTACCCCCCCCCCATTTTCCCCCAAAATAAAACAATAATAATAAAAAACTTATTTGGTATTGCCGCTTTTAGAAATGCCTGATCTATCCAAATATAAAATCAATTAATCTGATCGGTATGCAGTGTAGCGAGAAAAAAATCAAAACGCTGCAACATTGCATTAAAATGCAATAGCAGGCGATCAAGAGGTTGCATCTATCCAAAAATGGTATAATTAAAACATCAGCTCAAGACACAAAAAATAAACGATCACTGAGCCCCAGATCCTAAAAAATTAGAGTGCTACAGGTCTCGGAAAATGGTGACAAAAGCGCAATTCTTTTTTTTTTTTTTTCAAACTTCTGAATTTTTTTCACCACTTAGTTAAAAGTAAATCTAGACATGTTTTGTATCTACAAACTCATACTGACCTGGGGAATCTTACTGTCATGTCATTTTACAATATAGTGAACCGGGTAAATAAAAAAACCCAAAGAATCGTGCCATTGCACTTTTTTTTTGTAATTTCACTGCACTTTTGTCCCGTTTTTCCGTACAATATGGGGTAGAATGAATGCTGTCATTTAAAAGTACAGATTGTCCCGCAAAAAACAAGTTGTCATATGTCTGTACAGATGGAAAAATAAAAAATGTATGGATTTGGAAGAAGGGGAGGAAAAAACAAAAACAAAAAACTGAAATTAGGCCAGGAGTGAAGGGTTAAATAACTGATTTTAGCTGGATCAATTTTTTTAGCGTTTAAGTCTGTTATGGAAACTAATCTGTAAGGCTGGTTTCACATCAGTTGTATTCTGCCGCACTGCCGGATCTGGCATAAATGCAGTACAATTCAATACAGTTCACTGGCATGGTGGCAAGCTCCGGTCACAAGCTGTCAATGCTCCGGTCACATTACCACATGTGACCGGAGCTTGCCTCGATGCCAGTGAACTGTATTGAATTGTACTGCATTTATGCCGGATCCAGCAGTGCCGCAGAATACCGCTGATGTGAAACCAGCCTAAGCCGTGTATTTGTCTTTTATTTGTAAAGGATCCGTTTTTTGCTCACTGGATCAGTTTCAAATGGAAGATAAATGGCAATTAATTAATGGATTCGTCCTCCATAGACTCCACTGTTAAAAAAACATCCAGCTGAAATCAATTATTTAAAAACGGACAAAGTTGTGTCTACATAACTTGTTTACCAATGGATTGCTGCAGGATCTGTTGTAACGGATGATTACAGGACATGTGGGCTCAGCCTAAAGGGAGCACTGCAGCCAGCAGAGAGTGGCCATGCAGAGGGGTGGCTGACCTATGCGGATACTGGAGGCAGAAGACCATAACTAACTCAAAGTCCAAGCTCTCACAACATTATCTGTGCGTTGTCTGTCCGCTGCCTCTCAATGTATGTCCTCCCTCTATCTGAAACTGAATCTCCAAAACTGAATTTTTTGTTTCCTCCCTCTACTAACCAACGTATACCCAACATCACAATTACCTTTGAGGATTCAGTCATTACTCCCAAGCGATATTCTCACTGTCTTGGGGTCATATTTGACTCAGAACTTTCTTTCATTCCCCATATACAATCACTCACTCACACATGTCATCTGCATCTTAAAAACATTTCCAGAATCCGACCATTTTTCACCTTTGAAGCTGCAAAATCCCCTAGTGTCGCTCTTATACAATCATATGAAAAAGTTTGGGCACCCCTATTAATGTTAACCTTTTTTCTTTATAACAATTTGGGTTTTTGCAACAGCTATTTCAGTTTCATATATCTAATAACTGATGGACTGAGTAATATTTCTGGATTGAAATGAGGTTTATTGTACTAACAGAAAATGTGCAATCCGCATTTAAACAAAATTTGACCGGTGCAAAAGTATGGGCACCCTTATCAATTTCTTGATTTGAACACTCCTAACTACTTTTTACTGACTTACTAAAGCACTAAATTGGTTTTGTAACCTCATTGAGCTTTAAACTTCATAGGCAGGTGTATCCAATCATGAAAAAAGGTATTTAAGATGGCCACTTGCAAGTTGTTCTCCTATTTGAATCTTCTATGAAGAGTGGCATCATGGGCTACTCAAAACAACTCTCAAATGATCTGAAAACAAAGATTATTCAACATAGTTGTTCAGGGGAAGGATACAAAAAGTTGTCTCAGAGATTTAAACTGTCAGTTTCCACTGTGAGTTAAAAAAAGGTTAACATTAATAGGGGTGCCCAAACTTTTTCATATGACTGTACATTCTCGCCTGGACTATTGCAATTCATTACTGATTGGTCTCACTTTAACCAAACTTTCTCCTCTCCAATCCATCCACGCAGCAGCCAGGGTCTAGCTTTCTGTCTAGCCGCTTCACCAACGCCTCTATCTTGTGCCAGTCATTACACTAGCTACCTATCAGCTACAGAGTACAATACATACTTATATCTCTCACCCACAAAGCTCTCCACAGTTCTGCACCAACTTATATCTCATCCCTCACCTCTGTCATCCTACCTTTCCCCTCTGTTCCTCAAATGATCTTAAATTAACATCCGTCATAATCCGAACCTCACACCTCCATCTCCAAGAGACTATTCTCATGCTGTGCCAATTTTCTGGAATGCACTACCCCAAAGGATGCGACTAATATCCAGCCCCCAAGTTTTAAAGCATGCGTTAAAAACACATCTCTTCAGACAAGTTTATCATCTTAACTCACTAACCTAACCCTCTCCTGTTCCCACTTTCTAAATGCAATTCATAACCTTCTCTCCTATTTCTGTTTTCACATCCTCACAACCAATAGCACGTAAGTGCACCTAAAAGGTAACTAATTTATCATAATGATGGCCGGACCATACACTACAAGCACGCTTTACCTTTTGTGTCTTCCTATTCACCCATAGATAGAGCTAACAGTGGCATGCTAAAGTTTGGGCACCCCTGGTTAAAATTACTGTTCTTGTCAACAGTTAATCAAGTTGCAGATTAAATGATCACAAATAGGCATATTGTTACACATAGCACATTTCCCTTGTATTTTAGGCAATATATATATATATATATATCATGTTTTTAATTTTTAAATTACAAAAGGAAAATGGGTCAATGCAAAAGTTTGGGCACCCTGCAAGGTTAGTATCTAGTAACACCCCCTTTTGCAAGTATGACAGGTTGTAAATGCTTTTTTGTAGCAGCCAAGAGTGTTTCACTTGTTTGAGGGATTTTTATCCATTCTTCCTTGGAAAAATATAATGATGGAAATAGCACCTTTAGAAATATATTCACGCTCTGTGTATATAAAGTATAATATACCATCAAATATATTGTGTGCTGGTGTGTAGTTACTTTATTGTTGTCACAAGGGAAAGTATTTTTTTTGTTTACATTTTTTATCTGCATCCTTCTTTGCATTCAGGTTGTGTGGTTTCATCCCTGCAGAGCAGATAACAAGGACTCTTATCTTGGTGCAAAGTGTCTTGAAAGCAATCAGTTGTGTTGTTTCGGTAACCATTATCTTGGCTTACCTGGTGTGAGCGGAGCTATATAATATCTTCTCCAGACAATGCTTCATGCTGTAATGATGCTATCTGCTCAAATATTTCACAGTGTGTCCTTATTGATTGCTTTGCCTGTTGTCTGCCTTTTTTGTTTGGATATATTGATTTTATTGTCTGACTACTTAAAACGAGGATTGTATGTAAAAAGTAAGGGTACCTTCACACTTAGCGATGCAGTTAATTAACCGATGTGTAATGCAGCTACATGTGCAGAGAGCAGGGAGCCGTGCACACTGCTTAGTGCTGGCTCCTTGCTCTCCTAGCTGCTGTACACATCGGGTTAATTAACCCGATGTGTACAGCAGCTACATGTGCAGAGAGCCGGAGCCGGCAGCACAGGCAGCGTGAGAGCTGCGGAGGCTGGTAACTAAGGTAAATATCGGGTAACCACCTTGGTTACCCGATGTTTATCTTGGTTACAAGCTTACCTCAGCTGTCAGACGCCGGCTCCTGCTCCCTGCTCGCTTCATTTGTCGCTCTCTCGCTGTCACACACAGCGATCTGTGTGTCACAGTGGGAGAGCGCCTTTGAAGAAAACGAACCAGGGCTGTGTGTAACGAGCAGCGATCTCGCAGCAGGGGCCAGATCGCTGCTCAGTGTCACACACAGCGAGATCGCTAATGAGGTCACTGCTGCGTCACAAAAAGCGTGACTCAGCAGCGATCTCGGCAGTGAGCTCGCTGTGTGTGAAGCACCCCTTAGTCTAAAGGCCCTGTCACACACAGAGATAAATCTGTGGCTGCAGTGAAATTGTGGACAATCAGTGCCAGGTTTGTGGCTGTGTAAAATGGAACAATATGTCCATGATTTCACTGCAACCACAGATCTGCCAAAGATTTATCTCTGTGTGTGACGGGGCCTTAAGGCTATGTGCGCACGTTGCGTACAGTCACTGCAGACATTTCTGCAGCGATCTGAAGAGCACATGTGCGCTTTAAATCGCTGCAGAAATGTTCGTAGTGAAAAAAAAAAGCCGATTCCATGCGCTCTGCCTGCAGCTCCTGCCATAGACAGAGCAGGAGCTGCCGGCAAAGCGCAGGAAAGAAGTGACATGTCACTTCTTAGAACGCAGCGCTTCGGCAGTAGCCGAAGCGCTGCGCTCTAAAACGCCACGTGCGCACGGCCCCTGCACAATCTCCATAGACTGTGCAGGGGACGCAGGACGCATGTAGTTACGCTGCGCCACAAAGCGCAGCATAACTGCATGTATTTACGCAACGTGCGCACATAGCCTTAAGGTACCCTCTCACTAAAGGCCCAGTCACACACCGACTTACCAGCGATCCCGAAAACGATACAACCTGATAGGGATCGCAGGTAAGGGGTGCTTCACACATAGCGAGATCGCTACCGAAATCGCTGCTACGTCACGGTTTTGGTGACGCAACAGTGACCTCATTAGCGATCTCGCTGTGTGTGACACTGAGCAGCGATCTGGCCCCTGCTGTGAGATCGCTGCTCGTTACACACAGCCCTGGTTCGTTTTTTTATTGTCGCTCTCCCGCTGTGATGCACAGATCGCTGTGTGTGACAGCGAGAGAGCGACGAAATGAAGCGAGCAGAGAGCAGGAGCCGGCATCTGGCAGCTGTGGTAAGCTGTAACCAGGGTAAACATCGGGTAACCAAGGTGGTTACCCGATATTTACCTTCGTTACCAGCCTCCGCCGCTCTCACGCTGCCAGTGCCGGCTCCCTGCTCTCTGCACATGTAGCTGCAGTACACATCGGGTTAATTAACCCGATGTGTACTGTAGCTAGGAGTGCAGGGAGCCAGCGCTAAGCAGTGTGCGCGGCTCCCTGCTCTCTGCACTTGTAGCTGCAGTACACATCGTGTAATTAACCCGATGTGTACTGTAGCTAGGAGAGCAGGGAGCCAGCGCTAAGCAGTGTGCGCAGCTCCCTGCTCTCTGCACATGTAGCGACGTGATGATCGCTGCTGCGTCGCTGTGTTTGACAGCTAAGCAGCGATCATAACAGCGACTTACTAGGTCGCTGTTACGTCACAGAAAATGGTGATGTAACAGCGACGTCATTATCGCTGTCGCTATGTGTGAACCCAGCCTAAGTCGCTGGGAGGTCGCAGGTAAGATGTCACACAGCCAGATCTTACCAGCGATGCAGGAACAATACAGGTCGCAGTAGCGACCTGTATAACGATCTCAGCAGTCACTGTGACCCTATCACACAGGTTCAAACACAGCGATGTGTCCTGCCCAGCAGGACATCGCCTTTGAAGAAAATGGCCTGGACCATTCTGCAACGACTAGAGATCTCACAGCAGGGGCCTGATCGCTGGTAGGTGTCACACATAACAAGATCGCTAACGGGATCGCTACTGCGTCACAGAAACCGTGACTCAGCAGCGATCTCGCTAGCGATCTCGTTATGTGTGACAGTACCTTAAGCAACATCGCTAGCAACATCGCTGTTGAGGCACAACTTGCTAGCGATGTTGCTTAGTGTGACATCCAGCAACAACCTGGCCCCTGCTGTGAGGTCGCTGGTTGTTGCTGAATGTCCTGGACCATTTTTTAGTTATTGCTCTCCCGCTGTGAAGCACACATCGCTGTGTGTGACAGCGAGAGAGCAACAACTGAATGTGCAGGCAGCAGGGAGCCGGCTTCTGCGGACGCTGGTAACCACGGTAAACAGCGGGTAACCAAGAAGCCCTTTCCTTGGTTACCCGATATTTACCTTAGTTACCAGCGTCCGACGCTCTCACGCTGTCAGTGCCTCCCTACTCTCTGCACACGTAGCCGGAGTACACATCTGGTAATGAACCCGATGTGTACTGTGCCTATGTGTGCAGGGAACAGGGATCCGGCACTGGCAGTGTGAGAGTGGCGGACGCTGGTAACGAAGATAAATATCGGGTAACCAAGGGAAGGGCTTCTTGGTTACCCGATGTTTACCGTGGTTACCAGCGTCCGCAGAAGCCGGCTCCTGCTGCCTGCACACGTAGCAGAGTACACATCGGGTAATTAACCCGATGTGTACTGTGGCTAGGTGTGCAGGGAGCCAGCGCTAAGCGGTGTGCGCTGGTAACCAAGGTAAATATCGGGTTGGTTACCCGATATTTACCTTAGTTACCAAGTGCAGCATGCTTCCACGTGTAGCGACGCTCCAGCGATCACTGCCAGGTCAGGTTGCTGGTGGGATCGCTGGAGCGTCGCTTAGTGTGACATCTCACCAGCGAGCTCCTAACAACTTACCAGCGATCCCTATCAGGTTGTATCGTTGTTGGGATCGCTGGTAAGTTGTTTAGTGTGACTGGGCCTTAAAGGCCGCTTTACGCGCTGCGATATCGGTACCGATATCGCTAGCGCGCGTTCCCGTCCCCATCGGTTGTGCGACACGGGCAAATCGCTGCCCGTGTCGCACAACATCGCCCAGACCTGTCACACATACTTACCTGCCTGGCGACGTCGCTGTGACTGGCGAACCGCCTCCTTTCTAAGGGGGCGGTTCGTTCAGCGTCACAGCGACATCACAGCAGCGTCACTGAACCTCCGCCCAATAGAAGCGGAGGGGCGGAGATGAGCGGGACATAACATCCCGCCCACCTTCTTCCTTCCACATTGCGGCCGGGAGGCAGGTAAGGAGAGGTTCCTCGTTCCTGCGGTGTCACACGGAGCGATGTGTGCTGCCGCAGGAACGAGGAACAACTTCGTTACTGCTGCAGTAACGATAATTGAGAATGGACCCCCATGTCACCAATGAGCGATTTTGCACGTTTTTGCGACGATGCAAAATCGCTCATAGGTGTCACACGCAACGGCATCGCTAATGCGGCCGGATGTGTGTCACAAAGTTCGTGACCCCAACGACTTCGCATTAGCGATGTCGTAGCGTGTAAAGCTCCCTTAAAGGTATTGTCACACTAAGCCACGCTCCAGCGATCCCACCAGCAACCTGACCTGGCAGGGACCGTTGGAGCGTCTCTACATGGGTTGCTGGTGAGCTGTCACACATGCAGATCTCACCAGCAACCAGTGACCAGCCCCCAGCCAGCAGTGACGCGTGGAAGCGATGCTGCGCTTGGTAACTAAGGTAAATATCGGGTAACCAACCCGATATTTACCTTGGTTACCAGCGCACACCGCTTAGCGCTGGCTCCCTGCACTCCTAGCCAGAGTACACATCGGGTTAATTACCCGATGTGTAGTCTGGCTATGTGTGCAGGGAGCAGGGAGCCGGCACTGACAGAGTGAGAGCGGTGGACGCTGGTAACAAAGGTAAATATCGGGTAACCAAGGAAAGGGCTTCTTGGTTACCCAATATTTACATTGGTTACCAGCGTCCGCAGAAGCCGGCTCCTGCTCACCGCACATTCAGTTGTTGCTCTCTCGCCGTCGCACACAGCGATCTGTGCTTCACAGCGGGAGAGCAACAACTAAAAAATGGTACAGGACATTCAGCAACAACCAGCGACCTCACAGCAGGGGCCAGGTTGTTGCTGGATGTCACACACAGCAACATCGCTAGCAAGATCGCTGTTGCGTCACAAAAGTCGTGCCTCAGCAGAGATGTTGCTAGCGATGTTGCTTAGTGAGACGTGGCCTTAACTGCATAATGTACAGTATATCACAAAAGTGAGTACACCCTTCACATGTTTGTAATTTTTTTTATTATATTTCTTAATCTTTACACTGAAGATATTATACTTTGAGATAATGTAGTCAGTATCCAGCTTGTATGTGCGCATGTTGCGTTCTGTACAGTGTGGAAAAGAGCGCACCTTCTAAAACTGTAAACACTGTGTTTGTAAAAAAAGCATCCAAAACGCATGCATTTTGGATGCATTTTGCATGCCTTTTGCATGAATTTTGCATGCGTTTTGGATGCATTTTTTGCAGTGCGGTCCCATGGCAATTGAGGTCTGTAATGCCCGCTGACAGCAGACAGTCGCACGATGTGAATGAACTCAGATGAACTTCACCCGACTTCATTGTCATACCGCGGCTCTGCCTGTATGTCGCGTCCTGATTAAGGGTCACCCGTGAAGGACTCACCAGTGACCGCAAATCCCCTGAGTTACTGAAGTGAGCAGCGCTATCAGCGCTGCCGTCACTCAGGTTACCCGCGACCAGCTGGAGTCCTCCACCCAAGACCACAACTCACCTGTGACATAATCGCTGATCGCGCAGCTCAATTCAGTCACTCGGGCGACTTGCAGTCACAGTTGGAGGATCCAGAGGTGGCCGTGGGTAACCTGACTGACGTCATCGCTGATCGTGCAGCTCACTTCAGTTGCTGTGTGGAGCTGACAGAGAGCGGTCGTGTTCTGTGGCCATTCACTGTCAGCTTCATGTAGCAGAGCTAAGAGCGCCATGGAACGTTGTGTGGATTACGCCACACCTGGATGGGCATTTGGGGGTTAATAAAGTGGTGAAAGAGGGTGGGTTTTTTTTGTCTTTTATTCTAAATAAAGGATTTTTTCGAGTGTATGTGTTTATTTTCTTTAACTTACAGGTTAATCATGGAAGGTATCTCGGGGAGATGCCTGCTGTGATTAACCTAGGACTTAGTGGCCACTATGGGCTGCTACCATTAACTCTTTATTACCCCGATTACCACCACACCGGGGCAATTCGAGATGAGCTGGGTAGAGTCCTGGGACTGTCTCATCTAATGGATGCGGCAATTCCGGGCGGCTACTGGCTGATATTGTTAAGCTGGGGGGGCTCCCCATAACGTTGAGCTCCCCATCCAGAGAATACCAGCCTTCAGCCGTGTGGCTTTATCTTGGCTGGTATCAAAACTGGGGGGGGACCGCACATCATTTTTTAAAATTATTTATTTATTTTACTGCATGATATAGACCCGTCCACCGGTGGCTGTGATTGGTTGCAGAGAGACAGCTGTCACTCAGCGTGGGGGCGTGTCTTATTGCAACCAATCATAGGCGCCAGTGGGCGGGGAAAGCAGGGAATACGAGATGGAATAATGAGCGGCCGGCATTTTCAAAAGAGGAAAAGCCGCCGAAGGTTTGTGACAGGCGTGCAGCGCCACGCTGGTGATCGGGGATCGGTGAGTATGAGAGAGGGGGAGAGACTGACCGACGGACAGAGAGAGAGAGAGATCGACGGACTGAGAGAGAGACAGACAGAGTGACTAACTGACAGAGAAAGAGACCGACCGACAGACAGAGATTGACCGACATCGACAGAGAGAGACTGAAAAGACCTGCGTTTTGCTTGTCAAAAAAGCATGCGGAACGCAACAAAAATGCAGGCCAAGTGCATTTTGGTTGCGTTTTGACCCACATCATTGATTTCAATAGGTGAAGAACGCAGCTACAAGAAGTGACATGCTGCTTTTTTTCCCGCAGTGATTTTTGTCATCCAAAACGCTGCGTTTAAAAGCGCATCGTGCGCATTGAATTTTCAGACTTCTCATAGACTTTGCTGGGGAAGCAGAATGCATGCAATTTGGCACTGAAACGCTGCAGTTCAAAACGCAGTGTTAACGCGGGAAAAAAAATGCAACGTGCACACATAGCCTAACAGTGTGAATATGGTGCCCTCTAAATAACTGGACACAGAAATTCATTTCCTAAACTGTTGGCAACAAAAGTGAGTACACCCCTAAGTGAAAATGGAGAAATTCTGCCCAAAGTGTCAATACTTTGTGTGGTCGGGCATTGACTTCACTAGAGCTTCACAGGAGCCACTGGACTCCTCTTCCAAGCCTACATGATGACATCACTAGGCTGATGGACGTTAGACATCTTGCGTTCCTCCGCCTACCATTTTAGGATGCTCCACAGATGCTCAGTAGGGTTTAGGTCTTTAGACTTGGTTGGCCAGTCCAGCACTTTTACCCTCAGTTTCTTTAACAAAGCAGTGGTTGTCTTGGAGGTGTGTTTGGGGTTGTTATCATGTTGGAATATGAAGGGAGAGGCTCATGCTTTGCTTCAGTCTTTCACAGTACATGTTGGGATTTATTGTTCCCTCAATGAACTGTAGCTTCCCACAGCTGGCAGCACTAATGCAGCCCCAAACCATGGCACTGCCACCACCATGCCTGACCGTAGGCAATACACACTTGTCTTTGTACTCCACACACGCTTGACACCATCTGAACCATATAAGTTTATTTTGGTCTCATTAGACCACAATGCCCCTCTAGAGCTCCAGTCACAAATCCACACAGTTGCTCTTTTTGGGCACCGTCCACTTACAGGCTTTCCACACCTTAAAGGTAATTGCCCTCTAAAATTCATTTTACACCTACACAATACACTCTCTCTATAGGCAGCGAGGTAGTATTTACCTATTTGTTTTTCTGATAGGTTCTTCGCGGACCCTGCCTACTACCTACAGCTCCACCTTATTTCTTTTTAATGCAGATATTTTTACATATCATCTCAATAAACAGTCTATTCAGTCTTCTCTTTTCAGTGCCCTTTTTTCTCTCAATATACACCTAGAGTGCCAGTGTTCCCTATATTCTTTATTAATATACACTGATATGCCCACAAGGGCACATGGACAGGGGATGTCATCAAAAGGCATCCCCTATGAAATGTAAAGTCTCAGATTATGGATCTCACTGAATGCATCTCTGTGAGCTCATGTTTGTTGTCTATTGATCTCACACAGCTGATATTGTGTTCACAGACTTTTGTGTTGTAACCTACATGCCCGTTTTACCGGCTACATATATCTGCATATATACAGCATAATTATGTCTAACCATTGCCTCCGCATATTGTGTCTTTCAGAGGCCAGCAAGTTGGTTATGTCTTATGTAGCTGCCGTATGTGGAAAAGGAGCTGAAGTTAATCAAGTGAAGGAACAACTCTTGCAGTCCAATCCAGTTTTGGAAGGTACAGATCCCAATCTGGAATACATTGTGATTCCTCATCTATAAAGTTTAGTTCTGATTCTATCTGGACATGTTAAGCTTGGACACACCGGACACTGATGATGACCCTGTACTAGAAGTCAGTACCAATGACAACAGATTACACCTCGACATGAGTAACATAGACTCGTTTAATAAACTGGTTTATAGAACTAGCGACTTCTGTGTATGTGCCTAACATTTTTACTGTAGTGCTTTTCTTTTTTTAGTGTGTTCTTTGTAGATTGATTTATGGTTGGCCATACTTGCAGATTATAAACATATGTTACTAAGCAATTGTAAAACGTTGTATAACACTTAATTTGTTTTTATATTAATAGCATTTGGAAATGCAAAAACTGTGCGGAACGACAACTCTTCCAGATTTGTAAGTATTTGTTGCCTGCTCGCACATTCTTGTCTATACCCTTGTTTGCCCTATTGCAGATGTCTCCTAGTGTATCCTATGTGTATCATTGCATTCTTTGCGACAAAGTGACCCTGCGTGACAATGCTTTCTCTCTAAATAAATGTAGCAATAATTCAACGATCTCTAAGGGTATGTGCGCATGTTGAGTTCTGCCTTGACAAATAAAACGCTGCGTTTTGGATGCATTGTGAATGCAGAATGGATTCTTTCTGGATGCTTGCTCTCCCACAGACAGAGACGGAAAAGCATCCAAAACGCACAAAATAAGTGACATGTAGCTTTTTAGAATGCATCGATTTTGTCAAAAATTTGGCATCCAAAACACTGCGTTTCAAAACGCAACGTGCGCATAGAATTTGCTTAATTCTCATAGACTTTGCTGGGGAAGCAAAACGCATTAGTTTACGCTGCAGTTTAAAACACTGCGTAAGACGCATGTCAAAACGCAACGTGCACACACAGGGTTAGGCTGCTTTCACACATCTGGTTTTTGCAGTGCAGCATAATACGGCGCTCTGCAGAAAAAACGCAACCATTTTTTTTTTGTCGCCGGTTGCGTTTTTTCCCACATAGACTTGCATTAGCGCCGTATTGTGCTGCATGGTCTTGCGTTGCGTCTGTTTTTTGCCGGATGTGGCATATTTAGCCCATGCGGCGGCCGGATGGAACGTTGCCTGGCACGTTTTTTTGTGCGTCGAAAAAACCGCATCGCGCCGGAGCGATGTGGCGCGATTTACAATGCAAGCCTATGGACGCCGGATGCGGCATCCTGCGGCAAAAACCGCATCCGCCCACCGGATGCGTTTTTTTGCACTGCGCATGCTCAGTATCAAGCCGCATCCGTCAAAAAACGGACGGGCCGCATGGAAAAACTTATGCAACGGATCAGTTTTTTCCACCGCATCCGTTGCATAGGTTTTTGAGCCGGATTGAGCCGCACTGCTAAAACCGGATGTGTGAAAGCAGCCTAAAGGGGGCTTTACACGCTACGATATCGTTAATGTTTTATCGTCGGGGTCACGTTGTTAGTGACGCACATTCAGCGTCATTAACGATATCGCAGCATGTGACACGTACCTGCGACCTTAAGCGACCTCAAAAATGGTGAAAATCGTTCACCATGGAGAGTTCGTCCCAAACTCAAAAATCGGTAAGGGTTGTTTTTCGTTGTGGATCGTCGCTCCTGCGGCAGCACACATTGCTGTGTGTGACACCGCAGGAGCGAGGAACGTCTCCTTACCTGCCGCCGGCCACAATGCGGAAGGAAGAGGTAGGCGGGATGTTTACATCACGCTCAGCTCCGCCCCTCCGCTTTGATTGGCCGGCCGCTTAGTGACGCTGTGGTGACGTCGCTGTGATGCCGAACGTCCCTCCCCCTTGAAGGAGGAATTGTTCAGCAGTCACAGCGACGACGCCGACCAGGTAAGTACGTGTGACGCTGCCGTAGCGATAATGTTCGTTACGGCAGCGATCACAAACAAGCGCATGCGCGACGGGGGCAGGTACTTACACGCTCGATATCGCTAGAAATTGCTAGCGATATCGCTACCGTGTAAAGCACCCTTTAATGTTTTATTACGGTGATAAGTGTATGTCTCCTTAAATCGTTGTTCTTCGTAACTTTTTCCACTATATTTCCGAACAAAATTTCCTATAGTTTCTCATTAGACTTAAGACGCATTTACACACAATATCATCACTAACGATATGTCGTCGGCGTCACGGAATTCGTGACGCACATCCGGCCTATTAGCGACGTCGTTGCCTGTAACAGCTCCGAGCGAGTGTTAACGATCAAAAATACTCACCTTATCGTTGATCGTTGACACGTCGTTCATTTTCAAAATTTCGTTGGTCATTGTGGACGCAGGTTGTTCGTCGTTCTTGTGGCAGCACACATCGCTATGTGTGACACCCCGGGAACGACGAACAACAGCTTACCTGCATCCTCCGGCAGCAAGGTGGGCATGTCGATAATGCGGCTGTTCTCCGCTCCTCCGCTCCTATTGGTCGGCCGCTGTGTGACGTCGCTGTGACGGTGCACGAACCTCCCCCTTAACAAAGAGGTTGTTCGCCGCCCACAGCGACATCGCTAGGGAAGGTAAGGATGTGTGATGGGTGTTAGTGATATTGTGCACCACGGGCAGCGCTTTGCCCGTGATACACATACGGCGGGGGCAGGTACGCTCGCCAGCAATATTGCTAGCGATATCGTAGCGTGTAAAGTGGCCTTTAGTAATCCCAGTCTTTACAGAAACATTGTAATTCGGACACAGCTTATAGAGTTATAAAATGAAAGAAATAAAAAAAGTCATACTGTCCTTGCAAATCCTCCAATGCTCCGGTCCCCATGCCAGTCTCTGCTGCTGATCCCATATCTTCTAGCCACATGACCACTGCAAACAGTGATTCACTGTAATATTGGATGAAGACTGCATGTGATCAATTGTAGAAAAGTGCATAACCAGAACAATGGGAGATCGGTGAGCAGGACTGGTTTACTTCACGAACATGGAAGCTGTTTTCAGACGTTTAGGGCTGCAAAACTCCTTTGGAGAGTGCAGCAAAAAATAGAAGCCACTGTCCGGTTTAGCATCAATTTGCCTCTCAAATTTGCACAAGAACTGGATGATCAAATGTGGAAACATTTATTGTAGAGAGAAAAATCAAACTTTATTTTCCTTGTAATAGCAGGGATCTATTAGTTATGAAGGCCAGGGCATTATACTAATAAGCAATTATCATTGTACTTGTAAAAACTGAGGCTTCAGATAGAGAACATTATATAGTCAGACCAAATTTTACATCATCTCTATTGTGTTCTACCAAATAGTATTTTCGGGGGGCTTGGAACGTCCCCCTTTTTTTTCCTTTGTATTAGCACATATTTTAGAATGAAAAATAAAAAAATAAAAATATATCATATTATCTCTAATGTGTGTGTGTGTAAATATATGTGTGTGTATATATATATATATATATATATATATTATACACATGCTAATATAGCGTTTTCTTTATCACATTGGTAATTTGGAAGTGGATATGCCTACATTATAGATGGCCAGGGAACGCTCCCCATTCCCAAAAGCGTTTGAAGGGTTATTTGCATCTCCAAAATCCTATCCCAATATGTAGTAGGAGTAATAATAATATTAACAAATACCTCCAAATAGAGATATTCTGATTCACTATGTCATTTACCTCATGTACAGGGCATTGCCTTAGGTATGCATGGGTACTAACAATTAACTATCACTATGTGCGTGGTCATGGCAAGCAACCTAATGAGTCAGAAGATTTATAATTGGAGGAATTTGCTAATATTATTATTACACCTACTACACATTAGGATAGGATATTGGAGATGGGAATAACTCTTTATGAAGACATTTTGGCTATCTAGTGTGATTTCCCAGCTTGTACATGGCTGACAGTACTAGATGAGCGCTGATACTTTTAGAGCCAGCCCAGGGAACATTAATATTAGGCTATTGCAAATCATTGACAGAAAAAAATGTAACGTGGCCTCTGTTCTGCGTAAGATTTTATAGATCGTTATCATTGATTTAAATTCTTTGCTACTTTGCCACAGTGTATATATAATAAATCTATATCATGCAATATACAGTATTTCTCATTGTGTGCAAATTGGAAATCATCTCTCACTCCTCAAAAGGATAATTGTTTTGGAGGTACTAACCGTTTGAAGTGGTTATCTTAGAATTACAGCTAGAGTTAAGCGAGGACCTCATAACGAGTACTGTCTAATACTTGCGTATTCATTCTGAATAACGTCTGCAATGCAAGTCAATGGGGAATACACACAATGTAACAAGTAACTTGAATTCCGTACTATTCGTACGAGTAGCAAATAGTGCAGAATTCAGGTTACTCGTTACTTTGCGAGTTTTCCCCATTGACTTGCATTGCACACGCTATTCAGAATGAATACGCGAGTATTAGACAGTACTAGTTATGAGTATAGCGAGTACGAATAGTTAGGTAATCGCTCAACTCTAATTGCAGCCTAGAAAAGTGTTTTTTTTTCTAAACCAACATTATAATCTGAGAACTGTGCACTCCCTCAGTCTGAGGCTTCTGCCACACTCACGTGAAATTCACGCACGTGCCGAGAGACACGTATTTTCCCTGCGTGTTGCGTGCAGGTAAGTACGTGTCTCTGGTACGTGCGTGACACGTGTGTTCTACGTGTGGTATCCGCGATAGCACACGTAGAACCGGTAATTAACATACTCACCTGGTCCTTCCTGCTGTCCGCGCTGCTGTCCGTGGTGCTGATCCTCGGTCTCCAGCCTTCCCGTCTCCCCGCTGCTGCTGCTGCCAGGCAGTGAAGTGAATATTCAATGAGAATAATGAGCGGCGGTCGGCAGCAAGAGGCAGCAGCGGCAGAGACAGGAGGGCTGGAGAAGGTGAGTTAATGTTTTGGTTTTTTTTCACTGACATGTGTGTTTTCTCCGGCGCGTGTCACACGGGACCGCATCCACACTACACCCGTGTGGTACGGGTGCGGGGCGTGTGACACCCGTGCTGCGGGAGAAATCACTGACATGTCAGCGCTTTGAAAAACGCACACACGTACAAACGCACACGGACACACGTTCCGTGTGGTTTTACGTGTGTGTGCCTGCTACAATAGGGTAGCATTGGTTAACGTGTCTCCGTGCCGCCGGTACGTGTAAAAAATGACAAACACGTGCCGGCTGCACGGATGTGTGGCGCAAGCCTGAGGCTAGCGCCACACATCCGTGCTGCCGGCACGTGTTTGTCATTTTTTACACGTACCGGCGGCACGGAGACACTTTAACCAATGCTACCCTATTGTAGCAGGCACACACACGTAAAACCACACGGAACGTGTGTCCGTGTGCGTTTGTACGTGTGTGCGTTTTTGAAAGCGCTGACATGTCAATGTTTTTTCCCGCAGCACGGGTGTCACACGGCCCGCACCACACGGGTGTAGTGTGGATGCGGTCCCGTGTGACACGCGCCGGAGAAAACACACATGCCAGTGAAAAAAAAAAAAACATTAACTCAACTTCTCCAGCCCTCCTGTCTCTGCCGCTGCTGCCTCTTGCTGCCGACCGCCGCTCATTATTCTCATTGAATATTCACTTCACTGCCTGGCAGCAGCAGCAGCGGGGAGACGGGAAGGCTGGAGACCGAGGATCAGCACCACGGACAGCAGCGCGGACATCAGGAAGGACCAGGTGAGTATGATAATTACCGGTTCTACGTGTGCTATCGCGGATAGCACACGTAGAACACACGTGTCCCGCACGTACCAGAGACACGTACTTACCTGCACGCAATACCCAGGGAAAATACGTGTCTCTCGGCACGTGCGTGAATTTCACGTGAGTGTGGCAGAAGCCTAAAGGGCATTTTCAGCTTCAGAAAATGTTGGGTTCATTCTTTTTAGGAATATAAAACATACTTTGAAGGATATTCATATCATACTCATATAGCTCACCAATGCTACCTTTATCCATCCTCAGAAATGAGAAACATTTGATATTAAAAAATAGTAAGGTGATATGAGATGGTAGATTAATTTTAATTTAGTGAAAATTTTACATCAAGGATCCACTCTCCGTGGCAAGGAACCATCAGAGCAAAAACCTGCTTGTCATTGTAACTTTGGTACACTAGTCCTCAGCATTAACCCAATTTTTCTGGTGCAGAGATTGGAGTGGTTCAATGTGAGGGCAACTAAGATACGTTCTGAACACTGCAGGATCAGACGATGCATAGGAGGTCACCGTGGCTGGTCCCTAAGCAGTGGGAGTACTGTGACTGATGACATTAATTGTGGGCACATTAGTCATCTCTATTGGAGTGCACTTGCTTGCTCATATAGAGGAGAATGTGACTGTTGTTAATTTGAGGATACTGGGGGTCACCAGTTTATTTTAATCTTAAATTGCCACTCTGTAGACCTGTGGGATCCTCTCTTTGATGCACTTTGGGTAAAACTGATGTAGAACACAGAGATTCAAAGTAACTTGACTAATGTGGCCCTTAGAAGTAGCACCTAATAGGATGTGGATGTTTGGACCACAGACGTCTGTGTATCCCTGCTTTTTACAATACAATTTTAAGGACAACGCATTTAAGTAGACGAGAAGTTGGATGAGCGCCACCTAGACCGTTATGCTGTTCAGTCAGGATTTTCAGAGCGCAGCCTTCTGCATCTGATTTTTATACAAGTCCATGGCAAGAATGTGTACTTGTGCAACACAAACCCTTTTCTACTTTCAGAATGTTGACATTATGTTTTGTTTTTGTTTTATTTTTATTTTAGGGCAAATACATGGATATTGAATTTGATTTCAAGGGAGACCCACTTGGTGGAGTTATAAGTAACTGTAAGTATATATAAGTTAATAAATAAGAGTAACCTTCACTGAGGTGTGTGTGGCATAAGCAGGATTTGATTTGGGAAATACTGGTGGTGTGATTTATAGTACTTGTAAATTTCCAATGTAAGTATAGTGTGCATGGTAATACACTACTGGTTAACTTGGTAATTGTATTGGGTATTCTAAGGGTAAGTTCACACAGTGTGTTTTTCACGGCGTTTTTGCGCATTTTTCGGGTGCATTTTTGCTCAGAAAACTGCATGACTTTTTTTAGCTGCGTTTTTGTGGAGCCCACAAAAATGCAGCATGTCAATTATTTTTGCGTTTTTCACTGCGTTTTCCACCCATTGAGTTCAATGAGATGTTCAAAAACGTAATGAAAACTGCAAATTGCAAATATAGCTGCGTTTTAGTGCGTTTCTATCACTAAAAATGCAGCTATAAACGCAAGGGGTGGGTAGTAAAGTGACATGTACAGGAAGAGGATTCCTTCTGTCAGTAAACACAGAAGCGTGAATCCTCCCGGTACCGCCACCGCTGCCTCCACCTTTCAATTTCAGGGTGATCCTAAAATGTCCTCAAAACTTACTTGAATAACATCATTAATACAGCCATTGTGCCTCTGTATGAAAACACAGGCCTAATTTAATCTTCATTGATGACAATGCTCCAGCCATCAAGGTTGCTTCTTTAGGTAACGGCTGCTGGAGACTGGAGGAACTCAAATGAAGTGACATGCACCTTCTTCAGATCGGAATCCCATAGATAACTCACGTTGAGTCTCCGTGTAGAGGTTCGTAACTCTTCAAAGAAGAGTGTGATGCCATGTCTCAGCAGACAATAACTCCACTTGTGAACAGCAGGAGACGTCGTTGTTAAGCTGTAATTGATACTCAAGGCCACATGGAAAGTTATTGAGCATGATCAGCAAAATAGATTTGGGATGTGTGTCACTCCATATGATCATTCACTGTGCAACTTATGTTATACTACAGTATATTGTTCTTTTATTATTTAGAAAGACCATCTTCATTACGTATTTTAATCTGCATTTGGAAGTATTTGTCTGGCCTCCATATGATAAGAACTTGCCTTTTAGAGGTTCTGAGTCATTTTCTTTTGTATCTGTAGCTTCATGAATAAATCATAATATTGTAATTTCACAAGGATTTTTCCCGAGATAGTAACTCATCCACTATCCATAGAACTTATTGATTGCTTGGGGTCTGACCACTGGGAATCTTTGATCCCCAAAGTGAGGCTCTGCAGCACTCACTTAAAAGGAGCTGAGTATATATATATATATATATATATATATATATATATATATATATATAATCAGCTGTACTACCCGGCTTCACCCGGGTTAATAACTGTTGTTAACAAAGTAGAAATCCAGAAAAATCAGTGTTCCCAATTCAAAATGCCCCCTCTGTTCTGAGCCCCACAATGTGCCTAAACCACAGATACCTTCCCACATGTTTGGCATTGTTGTAGTTAGGCGAGCCCACTTAATTTACAGGGTCCATGTTTCTAGAAGCACAAGCTATAATATATATATATAATATATATATATATATATATATATATATATATATATATATATATATATATATATATATATATATATGTATATATATATATATATATATATATATATATATATATATGTATATATATATATATATATATATATATATGCCCATGAGCTCCACTTATCAGTCGCTTTGCAGGAAATAGCGGAGTGCTGTTCTTGGATGTTTCAATAGTATAATAGACAAACTATTCTCCTGAGAAAACCCCCTTGAAGCGTTCTCCACTCTTAACTACTATTGAATTCAGAATAGTGTGGTGAACTATAGAAAGTGGGTAAATGACCCTGTTTATACAAACTGGCAGTTTTGAGGGCACAGAACACGCCAGGTTCCTCCAGGTAAAAAGAGCATATGGCACTATGTATATTCACTTCCATTTCTGAATTTTGAGTTGGGGGTCAGCACTAGGGATGATCGAATACCTCAAATATTCAGCTTTGCGAATATTTGCCGAATAGGTCGCCGCTATTCGACTATTCACGAATATTCGATGCGCAATCTAAGTCTATGGGAAACCCGAATAACAACTATTCGGAACTATTCGGGCTTCCCATAGTCTTACATTGCGCATCGAATATTCTCATAGCGGCGACCTATTCATCAGATATTCGTGAAGCTGAATATTTGAGGTATTCAATCATCCCTAGTCAGCACGGTTATATCTTACACTGATTACCAACAACCCCCTCCTCTAGTGGTCACCGTAAAATGAAACACCATCTGCAACTACAGTGCCCGTATCTCGGCAGATTTTGAACTTTCTTTTAATTGATCTAGTTGGTGGAAGTTTTATTTTCATCCTGTTTATGACCATGGAAGGTCAGCTTTTTTTAATTGATACATTTCAGTTCATAGTAAATTTGGTATAACTCAGCGCCTTCGGGTTCTTTGAAAGACTGGATTTTCTGAAATTCTCGCCTGTCCTTTGTATGGATGAATGCAAGAAACTGTATAGGCTAGACTGATCTGACATGACATAGATGTCATAGAGCTGTCCGTGACTATATGTATTTTGATTGTGTGGTACCATAAAGGAATATACATATTTACGACCACTCTGTATATAGCCCAGGTTTAGATAATTGATGTAGGTGGTTCCATTGTGAACTATGGCTGCAGGAAATGAATTCAGCTCTGCACACAAGGCAGAGATCCTAGGTCTTTCTGACTTTCTTGTGTACATTTACTTAGAAAATGAATTAGTCTGAATTGTACAGATCTAATCTCTTTATTGCACATTACAGCTCTGCTTCTTTTGATCTACAAATGTGAATGATCTTATTAAATACAGCTAGTACATCTCCAGACAGCTTGCCCTTTATCTCGCCAGACAATTTATACTTAGTCAGCTGAATTTTCCTGTTTACCGCTCACATGACTGCCTGCGTTAGCTTCACGGTCAGATCCAGGCACCCGTCAGCCCAGATATCTACAGTTTACTGATGGAACAAGGTCAAAACCAGAAGCACGCAATTCCCCTTCCCTCAAATTGTAAATCAAACAATAGCTGTTTCTTCTCAATATATCCTGATTCCAGGCCATTTGAGCTAGTTATATGTAATATCATGCACTTCTAGATACTTGTATACAAGACTAGGCTTCAATGGTATAAAGTACAGCGGGTAACTTTGATGTTGCTGTATGTGTCCCCCCACCCACCTTCACCGCCTGCCCACGTGACCTACAAGCCATCATTTTGAGGCTCCTGTACAAAATTTATGGAATTCGTATAAATCTCATACCCGTTTGCTTCTTTTTGGGTTTCCAAAAACTGACCTGAAGTGACTTTTATTTGAAATGTGACATACCAAAAAGAAACAAAAACCGGAACTGAAAAAAATGTGCTTAAATTGCATGCAAAACACACTCAAACACCATGAAAAACCTAAGTATCCTAATTTTGTTGATTAGTGCAGAAAAACATACAGAATCAAATACTCATCGTAGGAACTAAAAGAGAATAAAAGAGTCCAAAAATAATCATCTTTGAATTTGCACCTATTCACAAAGCTCCATGCCACTGTTCTAAATCTGCCAGGGCAAAAAAAAGCCCCATACATGATAAATCTGGGCTATGTGGCTTTTATAATGTCCAGTCTTCTAGCATGGATTTTGGATTTCATATTTTCAAGTAGCCATCACACAGGCTGGCTGAGTATGTAAACAGAGACCAGTTTAACAGCTACAAAATCCTTTTCACTGGCTACAAGGAGAGATATTGAAAATGATCCTGAATTGAATCATAAAAAAAATTGTCTGGGATCAGACAGAAGATTTTTTTTTTTTTGCCCTGTCTTAACCATGGCTTTCAGACGCTTTCCTGAAGATGTGAGGTTTCGCTTCCAGCTCCAGGGCCGGGGGGTAATCGGTAGCGGGCTTGACTAGTCCTGTGTTGTCGTGGTGGTGTGGCCCGGTTCCATGACCCTGGCAGTGTCTCTCAATAATAGGGATGATGATTGTGATGGGGATTGTAGTCAAAGATAATCAAAGTTTGTGACGCCACCTGTGGTTTTGAGGCTAAGTAGGCCACCGCTGCGCTGCGTGTTCCCCGGGGTAGATGATGATGACGCAGCTAAGGTGATCTTGCTCCCCACAGGTAGAGCGGGACCCCGAGGCAACCGTTCAATTATCAAGTCTATGATGATAGGGGGAGACGCGGGAGGAATGGAGAAGACACCAGGGGCTTTGCAACAACAGTCCTTTACTCACTGCACCAGTCCCAAGTTGATTGCCAGCTTAGTCCTCGCATGGTATGCTGGGATTCCTGGTGATGGGCCTCTGCCGATGCCAGGCAGGTTAGAGGTCCTTACCGGTGCACCCCTTAGATGTGCCTTTCCTGGTCGTCTCAATTGCGCTGACTCCCGCCCGCCTGTCCTGCGCTTCCGCACACGGTGCCATGAGCCAGGGGCTGCAGACCTTCAAAGAGTTTTCTGCCTGTCTGACACCCTGATTCTATTCTTGCCCCTTTCAGTAGAGTTGTGTGCTATTTATAGCCCAAAGGTGCGTACAGCCATGCTGGGCTCCGGTGTTTCTTGAAAGTCCTGAAGTCTTTTCATAGTCTAGGGACCTGGACCTCGTTTGCGACCAGATCCTTCCACCCAGAGTTCTGTGGAGCAAGCACACGGGTGCTTCCCGCACTCACGTGTCTCTAGAATCTCTTCTTCCGTGTCATCCGGGACGAGCAGGACCCCCGGGTCTCTAATGTCCGGTCGCCTCCTCACCACACCATTAATTGACTGACACTGTCAACTGTCAACTCAGCTCCGCCCACTCACCTCAGACACCTCACACACTAAGCTCCACGTCCAGACTGGCTTTGGGGATGGTGCAAGCCACTATACAAGTCCAGCTGCACTAGGCCCTAACCACAGTTTAGTGGAGTGTTGTGATGAGTCTGTCTGAGTGCGTGTGTCATGTGAACTGGTGGATGACCCCCTCCTTACCCTGGGATGGGATACCATATCTCTGGATGAGGTTCAGCATCTATGTGGCGACGGAATCCTCAGGGGCACCACAGAAGCAGTGAATATGTATGAGGGTTAATGAGAGGCCCCCGAAGTAGTGTTACATCTGTGCGGGAGACTCAGTAAGTATAACGCGTCTGCTCTAATTCCCCTAGCCTTGTCTACCACCATTTTAAAGGACAATATTGAGGTGCCCATAGACTTATATGGGAATTGGCGTCCGATCAGACATTCGGGATTAATTCCGATCCTGAACCCAGTTTTTTTTTTTTTTAAATCCGGTTGGACCCACCAATCCCAAATATATTTGTGTTCACCAATCTCTACTGTCACGGGCGGAGGAGGGGACGCCGCGCTCTCCCTTCTGCTGCTCGGTTCCGGCTGGCACTTGCGGCCTGCTGCTGCCGCTGCTCGGTGGCTCGAGCGATGGGTCGGATCCCGGGGACTCGAGCGGCGCTCCTCGCCCGTGAGTGAAAAGGGGGGGTTGTTTGGGTGTGGGAATTGTTTATTGTCCGTGACGCCACCCACGGTTGTGGTGATTTGTTAGCACCACCGCTGCTCTGTCTGGGGATCCCGGGAAGGATGGTATGGAGCAGCCAGTTGTTGTGTTGCCCCTCCGTGGGTAGGGGTTGGTGATCCCGGGGCCCAGTGATGAGTTGGGAGATGCAGGGCTTGGTGGGCGCAGGGACGCGGGGGCAGCGCGGTGGCTTGCGGCACTGTGGTACTCACTCAGCCTGAGACGATGACACAGTTCTCGGTAAAACACACGGCTGGAAAGACGGTTCCCACGGACGGCTGCACTTGCTTTCCCCAGTAGGTGACGGTGACGGTCACTCTGTCCTGCACCTATGTTTCTGTGTTGGTAGCGATGGGTTCCCACCGGTAACCCGCTCCCCGGCTTGGATATGGGCCGGAGGAGCCCTACTTTGCCCGCAGGTGCAGGCCCTGAGAAACTGGTGCCCTGGCGGTGGCGGTGTCTCTCCTCAATGGTTGGACTGTTGCCTTCAATCGGGACTTGGTTGTTTGGAGACAGACGTCCCCTTCACTGACGGATTTGGCAAATTTACGGCGACTCCTAGCCTTGCCGGGGTCCGAGAGGCCCCTGCCCTGGTGCTGACTGTTCTTTGTTTACTGCTCCAGACCGCCGGGCCACTACCCGTCCACGGTCCTTCCAGCAACCTCCGAGCAGTCCCCCTCCAGACTGTCACCGCCGTCTGCTGACCTTGCTGACACTGTCCTGGCACACAGCCGGACCAACTTCAGGCTTTACTACTCTCACTTTTACTCCTTTTCTGTTACTTCAGCTTTCCTCTTTAGCTCCACTACTACTTCCTTCTGCTTCACTCCCCTCAACTGCACTACACTACTTGGTTCTTCCCGCCTCCAGGGCTGTGTACTCCTCGGTGGGCGGAGCCAACCGTCTGGCCCACCCCCTGGTGTGAACATCAGCCCCTGGAGGAAGGCAACAAGGATTTTGGTAGCCTTGGTGTTCCTAACTGGGGTGTAGGGTGTGGTGGTGTGATGACCTGTGACCCCTGGCTTGCCCAGGGCGTCACATTCCCCCTTAGCAAAATGCAGACCGTCCGCGGGCTGCCCGTCCAACACCGGTTTTATTTTCTGAAAAATATATAAAAGGATAAACATAACAATTTATGGCTTCATCCCACAGCGGGAGGTTGCTTAAACGTTACTAACGGTTTACGGTTACGGTTTCCGCTCTCTCCCACCCAAGCAACCTGGCCCTGATGCTGCCCCTAAAACCCAGGCAGCACCCCTTGACCCAAGTCCTGCACCAAGTCACCCGAGCGGGATCTGTCCTTCCCCTCCAGAGGGTAGCCACCGGTTCCTGTGGTGGCTGGCCTCCAGCCTGCTCTGCTGAGGGCCCTGCCTCCAACCTGCCTCTCCGGAGGCGGCAACTGCGGAAACGGTAACGGTAAAACAACTTATTTACAAGCCACTAACGTTTGTGGTTGCCCTGCAAGTTCACGGGCTTGTCCATGGAAAGTTCTCCATGCAAAACAACTTTCAAACGGTCCCCACGGGGACAACGGTGCCGGCAACGGCCGGTTTTCTCAATCACGGTTTGCAGACAATCTGATGAATCTTCGGTTATTATTTTCATTTCAAACTTTTCAAACTTTTTCAAACATACACACAGGTGGTCCCAACGGGGACTGGACAACGGTGCTCCGCTGCCCTACTCCGGACTTTCAGCTTCATCCGAGGGAGGGGGTGCAGGACTCACTCGGCTCTCCTGGCTGCCCCGCAGTCTGGCATCTAGGGCGAACCACCCCCTCTCTCCACAGTGCCGAGTATACTGCACTATGTCACCCGGCATCAGGTTACGGCCGGGGTGCTCCTCGGGCAGGTGGGCATTCACATCCCGCCGGGCTATAAACACTTCGGCCTCCAGGCCCGGTTCGTATATAAACCCATAGCCCCGGCGGACATCAAACCGCCTCACCTGTCCTTCATACAGTGGTCCCCGGACACGGAATGTTGCTTGCCGGAGGTTCTCCTTTTCTCTAATTGCTCGGGCCACCAGCTCCGCCTTTTTCCTCTCTCTCTCACCGATCTCCAGGCCCAGCGGTACCAGCTCCCTGTCCCAATACGGTGCTGCTGCGAGCTCCGGCGCACAGGTCGGGCCCCGCGGGACATTCTGGACGTTGCCCATTGTCCGGGATCTGGGCGACAAGTCCCGCGGTGTCTTGGCCTTGGGCGCCACCTTGCAGCGACAACCTGGCGCTACCTCAGCCGAGGTGTGGGGGATGGGCACAGGGGCTTTCCGCAGCTGGGCCTCCGGCTTGGAGCGGGTCATCGGCTCCAGCTCGGGGACTTTCTCTGGAGACGCCTCCGGTGCGGTTTTCGGAGCCTTCTAAGGCAGCATCTCCGGTCGACTACGGGCTCCGGCTGCAGGTCGGCCCGCCTGGGCGGGCATGCTGGGTAGTGCTACCGGTTGCGGTGGTAGCAGTCCTAGTGGCGGGGTCACGGCCTCCAAAACGGGTGGCGAGGGAGGCAGCGGGGGGAGAGGGCTTGGACCGGGTCCCGCAGCCGCGATGACCGGCCCTTCCAGGGCATCGGGGCGTGGGTCACTCACCCTCCCTTCCTCCGCTTCTTCCTCGCGTCTCCGCACGGCTGCTATAACGTCCGCCATGTCTGTCTCCCACTCCTCCATGACGAGCTGCATCTTAACCTGCAGCCGTTGGTAGAGCTGCGCGGTCCGGATCTCCACCCACGCCGCAGTTCCAGGCGCGGGGGCTACGGTGTTGTGGGACGGCATCCACATGCTGCTGGCGGCTTCTCCCAGGAACAAGATGTCCACAGAGTCCTGGCGTCCCTGCTTTTATAGCTGCTCTCACATGCAGCCAGCCGCCATTGCGTCTCCCTTAGCTTCTTTCCGGCCACTCCTCTATTGGGGCGGAGTTTTGGCCTTCGCGCCTCTGCTGCTCGAGAAGACGCTCGAGCGGGAACTTTTCGCGCCAAAGATGGCGACTTCCGAAATTTTTCAGCCGGATACCTCCGGCGGTCACAAGGCGCACCTCTACCCAACGGCAGAGCGGTAAGATCCTGTTCGTGACGCCAAGTTTTCGTGTGCGGAGGAGGTGACGCCGCGCTCTCCCTTCTGCTGCTCGGGTCCGGCTGGCACTTGCGGCCTGCTGCCGCCGCTGCTCGGTGGCTCGAGCGATGGGCCGGATCTCGGGGACTCGAGCGGCGCTCCTCGCCCGTGAGTGAAAAGGGGGGGTTGTTTGGGTGTGGGAATTGTTTATTGTCCGTGACGCCACCCACGGTTGTGGTGATTTGTTAGCACCACCGCTGCTCTGTCTGGGGATCCCGAGAAGGATGGTATGGAGCAGCCAGTTGTTGTGTTGCCCCTCCGTGGGTAGGGGTTGGTGATCCCGGGGCCCAGTGATGAGTTTGGAGATGCAGGGCTTGGTGGGCGCAGGGACGCGGGGGCAGCGCGGTGCCTTGCGGCACTGTGGTACTCACTCAGCCTGAGACGATGACACAGTTCTCGGTAAAACACACGGCTGGAAAGACGGTTCCCACGGACGGCTGCACTTGCTTTCCCCAGTAGGTGACAGTGACGGTCACTCTGTCCTGCACCTATGTTTCTGTGTTGGTAGCGATGGGTTCCCACTGGTAACCCGCTCCCCGGCTTGGATATGGGCCGGAGGAGCCCTACTTTGGCCCTGAGAAACTGGTGCCCTGGCGGTGGTGGTGTCTCTCCTCAATGGTTGGACTGTTGCCTTCAATCGGGACTTGGTTGTTTGGAGACAGACGTCCCCTTCACTGACGGATTTGGCAAATTTACGGCGACTCCTAGCCTTGCCGGGGTCCGAGAGGCCCCTGCCCTGGTGCTGACTGTTCTTTGTATACTGCTCCAGACCGCCGGGCCACTACCCGTCCACGGTCCTTCCAGCAACCTACGAGCAGTCCCCCTCCAGACTGTCACCGCCGTCTGCTGACCTTGCTGACACTGTCCTGGCACACAGCCGGACCAACTTCAGGCTTTACTACTCTCACTTTTACTCCTTTTCTGTTACTTCAGCTTTCCTCTTTAGCTCCACTACTACTTCCTTCTGCTTCACTCCCCTCAACTGCACTACACTACTTGGTTCTTCCCGCCTCCAGGGCTGTGTACTCCTCAGTGGGCGGAGCCAACCGCCTGGCCCACCCCCTGGTGTGAACATCAGCCCCTGGAGGAAGGCAACAAGGATTTTGGTAGCCTTGGTGTTCCTAACTGGGGTGTAGGGTGTGGTGGTGTGATGACCTGTGACCCCTGGCTTGCCCAGGGCGTCACACTACTTATGGACAAAAGGCAGCACAGGCTTTTCAATTGTCATTTTAAAATAAAGCCAATGAAGGTCCATGGAAGGACCTAGTGTGAACACTTTACTACACTGTATTTCATAGTATATTTCTTTCACAAAATATCTAATAAAAATTACAATTGAAAAATACTAAACCATTACATTATTTCCAAAATGACATATTCTGTTTCCAAAAGCTCTTTCCAACTGCTGCTCTTCTATGAAATAGATTTGGAAGAATCTGTGATTCTATAGTCTGTATCCATAACTCTATGATATCCAGGTTGTAGGTTTCCGAACATTCGATATACTATCTGTCTATCTGTCCTGTTCTTTCTAAATCTAAACAATCTATGAGTAGGTTGCTCAATATATTTCTACAGTCCCTATCCGCAGTCCGTGTGAAAGTTTTCTCATTGTTTTGGAACAAGCTGGAACATTTCTGCACTAAATGTCAGGAGCAGTGTTTGCTAATCATATAATTTATTGGTTTCACATGCCCTCTATTCCTTTGTGATCTGCTCCTTTGAAAATGTAAACTGTAGAGGAAATGTATGTACCTTATCAGGACTCATTACTTTAGCCATTGTTACGCAAGCATAAAGTATAGCAAAACGAAAAGAAGAAAAGAAAACGTATGGACTACAAGTATTAACTGAGAATGAGGTTTAGTCATGTGGTTATTTGTGGTGTAGTGTGGTTGATAAAATAAATAAAAAAAAGTGTTGTAAAAGTAATTTATTGCACATCTCAGATCCTGGATGCCAATACAGTTATAAGCAATGATGAAAGAGGGAGTGCTCTGCTGATGCTCCCTCCTCCATCATTCTCCCTTGGCTGCTGACGTCTTGGCACAGCAGGTCTGATGACATCACTACGGCGGGCCCGCTGTGTCAGGATGAGCAGAGCTGCAGAATTCTCACTACGTGACCAGAGAAGTGACTGTGATTGTGGGGTGCATTATACAGTATGGAGGACTACTTGGGGTGCATTATGCAATATGGAGGACTATGGGAGTGCATTATACAATATGGAAGACTATGCACTATGCATTATATTCTATAGATCACCATGGATTGTGCATTATACGATATGTAGGACTATGGGGTGTGCATTATACAATATGGAGGACTATGGGTTGTGCATTATACGATATGGAGGACTATGGGGTGTGCATTCTATTATATGGAGGTGTGCATTATAATATATGAAGGACTATGAGGTGTGCATTATATTATATGGAGGACTATGGGGTGTGCATTTATATTATATGGAGCACTATGGGGGTGTATTATACTTTATGGAGGACTTTGGGGTGCATTATACTATATGGAAGACTATGGAGGTGTATTATATTATATGGAGGACTATGGGGGGTGCATTATATGGAAGTCTGTAGGGTTCATTATGTATATGGAGGACTATGGTGGATGCAGAACTTTGGTTATGGGTTGCTGTATGAATAATGGTTTTCAGGTATTCTGAAAAACTCATGATGTAGTTCTCCATGGAGAACACTATATAAAGGTGAACACTAGCCCTAGTGACTGGAACAATATAAGGCCAGGTTCAGTAGGGCTTATTTCCCCATCCGTATATGCATGGACTGCAGATCTCCCAACCAGAACCTACAGCCTCATAGAGAAATAAACCTCCAGGTACTCCATGCATTGCGGTCTACATATGAACTGTCAAATATACCCATCTGATCCCTCCCTAAGGAGTAATTATACTGTAAAGAGTAAGGCTAAATTCACACACTGTGTTTTGTTTGACGCTGCGTTTTTGTGCATTTTGTGTCGCAAAAAATGCACAAAAACGCACCCGCGGCAAAAACACATGCGTTTTTACCGCGTTTTGGTGCGTTTTTTGCTGCGTTTTGCTGCGTTTTTGCTCGCTGCGTTTTTATGCGTTTTTTATCAGTGAACATTGTCATTAAAGATTGTTGAAAATAAAGAAAAAAGGTCTGATGTCATTTCCTTCTTCAATATGTTCTTCATTCTCCTCTAGTGTATGCAGGAGAGCAGACAGCTGCAGAACTACAAGGCTCAGCATGCTGCATCCAGAACTGTGTGCTGGAGGGTGAGTCAGGGGGAGCAGACCTACAAGGCTCAGCATACTCCATCCACTAGTGGATGCAGGAGAACAGACAGCAGCTGCAGAACTACAAGGCTCAACATCCTCCATCCAATAGTGTATGCAGGAGAGCAGACAGCAGCTGCCAAACCAGAAGGCTCAGTATCCTCCTTCCAGGACTGTATGCAGGATTTCTTTGCCCCCCAAAAAATGACATGGGCTTCCCCATATTTTTGTATGCTAGCCGGGTAAAGCAGGCAGGTACGGGCTGCCCCCAACCCCCAGCTGCCTATTTGTACCCGACTGGGAACCAAAAATTTACAGCGAGCGCCAAGTGATTGATTCCAAGGCACTTTGCGGTTCAGTTCATGACAGCTGCAGACATCCCGAGCTAATCTCCGGTGCTCTCACCTGAACTCCGGAGATCACCCCGGCCTGTCTGCAGCTGTCATGAACTGACTGCAAGCGCCGGGGAATCTGTCACTCGGTGCTCGCACGCTGTACATTCTAGCCTGATGCATCAGTGAAAAAAAACAAACAAAAAAACAACTACACACGTCCGTGCTGACTCCCGGGTGACCGCTGCAGGAGCTGCCGGTAATCAGTGATGAAGTCTCCTGACGGCATCAGCTGATAGCCGGTTGGGCGGTAAAATCCGGCGTCACTGTGAGACTTACGATCAGCTGATGCGTCAGATGACCGCATCAGGTGATCACCTCCAGGTTCTGCAGCTATCATACGTGCCTGAGAGCTGGCACACAGCCGGAGCGGGGGTGGCGGTACCGGGAAGAGGAGCTGGGAGCATGGCACCGGGAGTCTGCAGACAGGTGAGTATGAGATTTTTCTACTGTTCACTTTTGATTTAACAGCCGCTTCCACCTCCTGCACGGGAGCGGACATGGCACCGCGTGGGAAATGGAAGCAGCGGTGGTGGTACCGGGAGGATTCACGCTTCTGTGTTTACTGACAGAAGGAATCCTCTTCCTGTACAAGTCACTTTACTACCCACCCCTTGCGTTTATAGCTGCGTTTTTAGTTATAAAAACGCACTAAAACGCAGCTATATTTGCAATTTGCGGTTTTCATCGCGTTTTTGAACATCTCATTGAACTCAATGGGTGGAAAACGCAGTGAAAAACGCAAAAATAATTGACATGCTGTGTTTTTGTGGTGCCCACAAAAACACAACTAAAAAAAACCGCTGTGTGCAGACAGCAAAAATGAAAACTCATAGACTTTGCTGGGGAAGCAAAGTCATGCAGTTTTCTGAGCAAAAACGCACCCGAAAAACGCACAAAAACCGCACTGTGTCAACTTACCCTAAGATGTCAAATGAGTTTGCTTATCTAATTTTTAATGATCTTATTGTTAATGTTATCTGAATTCTTTAGATCTCCTAGAAAAGTCAAGGGTTGTCAGACAGCCAAGGGGTGAACGAAATTTCCATATCTTCTATCAGTTGTTGTCTGGTGCCTCCGAGGATCTCCTTAGTAAGTATAAATATGACAATGAAGAATGTGCCTTGCAGCAAGTCCTCGGCACTCTTCTCCTTTTTGATGCATTTTTGGTCTGCATTTCATGTGTCAACAGTGGTGTTCAGGCCCATCCCTAGATATTACCTTAATTGTTCTTTGGTTTTTAGAGCGTTTGTGTTTTTCCTGTAATGTGATAGTGTCATTGTTCTAGATAAGCTAAAACTGGATCGGGATTTCAGCAAATATAACTATCTCAGCTTGGATTCTGCAAAAGTGAATGGGGTGGATGATGCCTCCAACTTCAGAACAGTCAGGGTAATGTATTTTGTGCATCTTTAAGATTTTGTGACAAATACACAAATTATACAATATGCAATATGAGTAATAAGTATTTTTCGGGGTTTGGTCAATGTTTTCATATGTCTGAATGGACTGAATTCTCTTATCAATGTAAAACACATGGTCTATGCGATTGGACCTGTGTGAGACACAAAGGCCCAGATTTATCGGCTTGAGGCAGAAAACTGGCATCAAATGTTGCAATAGTTTTGCACAACACATTATTACATTTTGTACAAGACCACCTCTGCCATCTTAAAACCTGGTGGGAGGGAAATCCTGACTTGGGACAAGTAATTTATTTCTGAAAGAGTAACTGTTGTTTTAATATATATATATATATATATTTCATTAATCAATAGTTCATGTGACAATGACTGATCTTTCATTTTCAAAATTCTCAATTCACAAGTGAAACCTGTCTACAGAAACAAAATGACAGTTGGTGACCATAAAGTTCTATGGAGAAAGGTAACTGACGTTTCAGGAGAACTTGCAGCAGAATGTCTGTGTCTGCCTCTAGCTCCTCCATCCTCCTCTCCATAGAATATGAAAAGCACCAATTGCCATCTCTTATTCAGTAACTGGAAAATACGTCCTCCCTGAATACAGATTTTACCCATGAATTGAGAGTGAAAGATCAATCCAGGAGAAGAAAGCCGTAGATTTCTCTGATAACCTGTATTATAAAGTTGCTCATTTTTAATTTTAAAAATTAAATTGACTTTTACATTTTAACCCCTTCACCCCGAGCAATTGTCCATTTTTTCTTTTTTAGTTTTTTTCATCCAAGAGCTATAATGTTTTATCTATTATTATGAGGGCTTGTTTTTTGTGGGACGAGTTGTACCTTTGAATGACGCCAATCATTCTGCCCCATATTGTACTGGAAAAGGGGGAAAAACTTCCAAGTGCGGTGAATTTGGAATAAAAAGTGCAAAGTGCAGTGAGGTTTTTTTTTTATTCAGCATGTTCACTATACAGTAAAACTGGTATGGTAGCATGATTTACTAGGTTAGTACAAATATGGTGATACCAAACCAAATGTTTTTTCATTTAGGTGGTGAATAAAATTTCAGAAATATGTATAAATAAATAAAAAATCTATTTTCCGAGACCTGACACAACATTAAACAAATGTGCTAATAAAGGGTCTAGAGCCCACTTTACACGCTTCAATATATCTCACAATCCGTTGTTGGGGTCAAGTTGTAAGTGACGCACATCCGGCATCGTTTGTGAGGTATCTGCGTGTGACAGCTACGTGCGATCAGGATTGAACGCAAAACCGTTGATCGCAAACACATCGTATCTTTGTCTAGAATTGAGCGTTTTGTTGCACGAACCTAGTCAATTGTAACGTGTGACATCCCTCATACGATTTTGGTGTCTGAGGCTATGTGCGCAGGTGTGCGCTCTGCACCGCAGCTTAAAAAGGGTCCGCTTCAGAGCGCAGCTGAAAAGCTGCGTTCTGAAGCGCCTCACAATGTCTGTCATTCACTAATCTCTGTCAGTCGGTCACTATCTCTGTCCCTCACTCTCTGTCCATGTCAGTCTATCCCCCTCTCTCATATACTCACCGATCCCCGATCCCCGGCGCTGCACGGCGTTCACACTGCTCCGGCGGCTTTTACTGTTTTGAAAAAGCCGGCCGCCCATTAAACAATCTCGTATTCCCTGCTTTCCCCGCCCACCGGCGCCTATGATTGGTAACAGTGAGACACGCCCCCAGGCTGAGTGACAGGTGTCACACTGCACCCAATCACAGCAGCCGGTGGGCGTGTCTATACTGTGTTGTGAAATAAATAATTAAATAATTAAAAAAAACGGCGTGCGGTCCCCCCCAATTCTAAAACCAGCCAGATAAAGCCATATGGCTGAAGGCTGGTATTCTCAGGATGGGGAGCTCCACGTTATGGGGAGCCCCCCAGCCTAACAATATCAGCCAGCAGCCGCCCAGAATTGCCGCATACATTAGATGCGACAGTTCTGGGACTGTACCCGGCTCTTCCCGATTTGCCCTGGTGCGTTGGCAAATCGGGGTAATAAGCAGTTATTGGCAGCCCATAGCTGCCAATAAGTCCTAGATTAATCATGTCAGGCGTCTCCCCGAGATACCTTCCATGATTAATCTGTAAATTACAGTAAATAAACACACACACACCCGAAAAAATTATTTATTAGAAATAAAAAACACAAACATATACCCTGGTTAACCACTTTAATCAGCCCCAAAAAGCCCTCCATGTCCGGCGTAATCCAGGATGCTCCAGCATCGCTTCCAGCGCTGCTGCATGGAGGTGACCGGAGCTGCAGCAGACACAGCCGCTCCGCTCACCTCCACGCAGCTAATGAAGACAGCCGTGCGATCAGCTGAGCTGTCAGTGAGGTTACCCGCTGTCACTGGATCCAGCGGTGGCCGCGGGTAACCTCAGTGACAGCTCAGCTGATCGCGCTACTCACCTCAGTTGCTGCGTGGAGGTGAGAGGAGCAGCGGTGAGTAGCGCGATCAGCTGAGCTGTCACTGAGGTTACCCGCGGCCACCGCTGGATCCAGTGACAGCGGGTAACCTCAGTGACAGCTCAGCCGATCGCGCGGCTGTCTTCAGTTGCTGTGTGGAGGTGACAGGAGCGGCGGTGTATTCTGCAGCTCCGGTCACCTCCATGCAGCAGCGCTGGAAGCGATGCAGGAGCATCCTGGATTACGCCGGACATGGAGGGCTTTTTGGGGCTGATTAAAGTGGTTAACCAGGGTATATGTTTGTGTTTTTTATTTCTAATAAAGGATTTTTTTCAGGTGTGTGTGTTTATTTACTGTAATTTACAGATTAATCATGGAAGGTGTCTCATAGACGCCTGACATGATTAATCTAGGACTTATTGGCAGCTATGGGCTGCCAATAACTCCTTATTACCCCGATTTGCCAACGCACCAGGGCAAATCGGGAAGAGCCGGGTACAGTCCCAGAACTGTCGCATCTAATGTATGCGGCAATTCTGGGCGGCTGCTGGCTGATATTGTTAGGCTGGGGGGCTCCCCATAACGTGGAGCTCCCCATCCTGAGAATACCAGCCTTCAGCCGTATGGCTTTATCTGGCTGGTTTTAAAATTGCGGGGGACCGCACGCCGTTTTTTTTAATTATTTAATTATTTATTTCACTACACAGTATAGACACGCCCACCGGCTGCTGTGATTGGGTGCAGTGTGACACCTGTCACTCAGCATGGGGGCGTGTCTCACTGTAACCAATCATAGGCGCCGGTGGGCGGGGAAAGCAGGGAATACGAGATTGTTTAATGGGCGGCCGGCTTTTTCAAAACAGTAAAAGCCGCCGGAGCAGTGTGAACGCCGTGCAGTGCCGGGGATCGGGGATTGGTGAGTATGAGAGAGGGCTGCTAACTTCAGTCACTCAGGAGATTAGCGGTCACCGGTGAGTCCTTCACAGGTGACCGCTAATCAGGACGCGGCACAGACAGAGCCGCAGCATGACAATGAAGTCGGGTGAAGTTCACCCGAGTTCATTCTGACAGTGCGGCTCTGTCTGTGTCTGCTGTCATCTGCCATTCAGCTCTGCTACATGGCTGTCTGTGTCTGCTGTTAGCGGCCATGTAGCAGAGCTGAATGGCAGATGACATAGTAAAAACGCATCCCTACACATTACACACGCTTGGCAAGTCAATAAATAAAAAAAAAATAAAAAGGTGCCCAATGCATACGTCACAGAACACATGATCTAAAGGATCGCACACAAAATTGATCAATTTAACATAGACTACTAACGCACGTGTGACAGCAAATGAACGACCTACGTGTGATCTCATAAGATCCCATATGCAACCTGGGCGTGTCACATCGCATACGAGATTGTACAACTAATTGCAACGTGTAAAGCAGGCTTAAGAGATGAACCATTCAAATGCCCCTATTATAACAAAAGATGCAGAAAACATGCAAGGCTGATCCATGGAGTGACACACACCAGCTATAGAAGGTTAATATATAAGGAATAACACATGCATTGTTGAGCATGGAAATCAGCCAAATAGAGGCTAATATCTGTAAGATAACTGATAAAGCCGGCCTGCTGTCCTCATATTACCTTAAGACATGATGTGGATAGTGTGTGCTGACCGATCCCGACACATGTTTCACCGCTTTTCTTGAGGTTTCAACAGGAGGTAATTGTTTTTTAATTTATTTTATATTTTTGATAAATTGGACATTTCTGAATGCGGCGATACCAAATTACCAAATATATGTATTTTTTATTTGTTTCTCAATTGTTTTAATTTTTTATTTTTTTTTAAACCAAATTTTTATTTCTTTTCTTGTAATGGTAAAATAGGGTACAGAATGGAGAAAATAAGGGTCAACAAATCAAAATATCAAATAACATAGTCTCTACAATTTATCGATAAAATATTTGTCACGGTCATCAAATTTGCTCCTTCCCCTTCTTCGTCAGTGTATATTTCCATTATTCAGTCTCCGCTACCCTTCAGCATTCCTTGATAACTTGTTACAAACATTACTTGTAAACACTATCCCTCCCATTCCCCCCTCCCCTCTCCATGCGACACAACCCAGAATTTGGCCAACTATACTTTCAGCTCGCACAGGGACCCTGACAGGTCTTCCTTCATGTACCATTCCGTAGACACAAATGTGGACATTATTTGTATTGTTTCTTCTCTAGAACATATAACGCTTATGAACTTTCTCCATTTACTGAAAAATTTTGCTGTCATCCTTTCTTTACACCTCTCCACCATCACCTTCTCCAATATGAGCGTTTTTTTCAATTGATTAACAAGTTCTTCTTATGTTGGTATTTCCTTCACCAGCCACTTCTGAAGAATAGCCCTTTTACTTATCATTGCTATATCATGGAAAAGATTCGGTAACTTGTCTCCCCCTTCTCTCCCTCCTCCCGATGCTGATAGTGAAATAACCAGACCATTGGATCTAACTCTACATTTCTATTCCAGATTTTCCTCACTACCCCTTGGACTTGTTTCCAAAATCTTTCAATCCTTTCGCACTGCCATATCCCATGGTATAGATCTTTTTTTTCCGTACCACAATTTGGACAACTCATCATCTTATCTGGATGTCTTGCATTCAGTATATTAAATCCATAGATAGCTCTATGTATGATCCTGAATTGGGTATCTCTTAAGTTCTCATTCACAATCTTCTTTCTCATCACCATCCAACCATTCAAAATCTTCTCCTCCACTTCTTGATCTCCCAACTGCTTTGCCCACCCTTCCAACATTCTTCCTGATATGTTAGGGACTAACACTTCTCTCATATTTCCATAAAGACTTGATATATTTGTGGCATGGATGTCCCTTAATATGATCGCATCCATCTGATTTGCCTCATATTCGTTATTTATGTTGTATAGTTTCTTCATTATCCCTTGTTTCACCTGTTCAAACTGGAGAGTCTGGAATGGGCGCAAGTCATACTTTGCTCTCAACTCCTCACACGTCATCCATCTCCGTTCTGTATCATGCATCAGGTTTTTTAGAGTTCCAATCCCTTTTTCCCTCCATTCTTTAAAGAGATAATTTTCCCTTCCCTGTGGAAAGTCAGGACAAGCCCATATATTAAGGAATTTGGAGATGTTCCAGGCTAACCCGAACTTTTTCCTAACCGCCTTCCAAGTCATCACTGTGTCTCTACAAATCAGTGAGTGTTTAATGTTGGGCGGCAAATTTGGAATGGAGGTATGTAGGATTGAACTCAGGTCCCAAGGTTTACAAAATTCAGCCTCTATATCCCAGTCAGAATACCTACTTGTTCGTCTAATCCAATCGACAACATGTCTTAAGATACAGGCCAAATTGTACCCCCTGATGTTAGGTAGTCTGATCCCTCCATTTTCTGTTGATAACATTAGCTTTTTGGCACTAATCATCGGCCTATATCCCTTCCACAAAAAACGTGAGAACGCTTTTGTCAATCTGTTCACATCTGTTTTAATTTTAATGGGGGCAAAAGGGGGGTGACTGGAACTTTTTTTTTTTTACTTTTTTATTTGTTTTTCAATTGTTTTAATTTTAATGGGGGTGATTGGAACTTTTTTTTTACTTTTTTTGTTTTTGTTAAAACATTTTTTTTTTTAATGTAGCATTTAATAGTACAATTTATAGTTGAAATTGCGATTTCTGATTGCCTTGGCTATACAGAGCATGGCATCAGCACTGCTCTGTATAGCAAAAAAATCACTTTCTCCTGTGAATGCTGGCTCACAGCCAACATTCACAGGAGGATCGTGATCACAGACACAGTAGGTCATCAGCTGTCCCCTAGCTGTCTTGACAACCGAACAGCGCTCCGTGATAACGTGACAGAGCGCTGATTGTGCATGATTAGTGACGTGCTCCCTGTTAGCGTGTGTTAGATGCCACTGTCCGAGATTGACAGCAGCATTATACTGGCTAACAACCCTGGGTTTGAGATGTTAGAGGCACTTGATAGCTGATTAAATCAGCTGTCAGGTACTGGGGAAGATGCTGGCTCAGTAAAAAAAAAACTGAGCCCACATCAAAGGCAGGGAAATGGTTGATGATGTACATGTACAGTATGTCATCTGTAGTGAAAGTGTAAATCAGAAATTGTCAGCTATATGTAATCTATGACTACATTTTTGTCTCTTGCCCACGACATGTATGGAGACTGGCATATTAGAATACCAGTCTGGATGAATCATCTCCTATACTGTATGTTATCACACAGAGAGAGAGGGCACGGGTAAGCAAGTAGTGAGGCCATAAATAGAACAATCAACATGGCTGCACATTGTCACCACATTTCTAGGGATTAAAAGTGGTTTGCAGCTAAGAGTTTCTTACAAGGGCTTTTATTTATTTATTTTTTTGCAAGATTTTTAGAATAGGTAAGACAAACCTAAAAAGCAATTCTCCCTTCCTTTATTCCCCTCTGTAATGTTCCAATGCTGCCTGTTTCCCTGCCAGTCTCTTCTTCTCATGCAGCGGTCACATGACCTTGTGTTCAAATTTCTATTGGTTACCTCAAGGAAAAGATAAAAATAAGTTTTGTTTACATATTGTTATTTGTTTTACATGCTGAATCTTTGCTCTTTTTCCCAGAATGCTATGCAGATCGTAGGCTTTATGGAGCATGAAACACAGTCTGTCTTAGAAGCTATAGCCGCAGTGCTAAAATTGGGAAACATTGAATTCAAGCCAGAATCTCGTGTTAATGGCCTAGATGAAAGCAAAATTAAAGATAAAAATGGTAAGGCGCTGTCTGAGCTGCACAATAGCTAGACCCTTTAATGACTTAAACCCAAAAAATGTGATCTGTAAACAAGCGGACATTGCTGCTATTAAGGGATCCAGTAATTGAAAATGACAGGTCCTGGAAAGCAAATTATAGCCGAAAAAGAGGCACTGCTAATAATCCCCCAAAACAAGACATTTGGGATCCAAGACTTGGGCGTTTAATGTTTTTCTGTCCGACCTTCCTAGATATCCAGGGAATTGGAGTATATAGGGTGGTCTTTTCTACATTACTACAGCATGCCCACAAACTGGGGACTAGCCACAGAAACGATCTCATTGTAAAGCCTCAATATATCACATTTTTAATTAATACTGACTGCAAACAAAGCAGATGAATAAACTCACCTGGACAGTGTTTCCATTACCATACTAAGCTAAGCTAAGGGTATATTCCCATCATAACAAGTCTTCACTGTCCACTGTATATACAATACCCTGCAGATTACTGATAGGACTGATGACACCCCAACTGATCCCAACAATGGGGCTCATTAAAATGTAGAAGCTCCCATGCATGTGGGCCACTATCCATTCTTTATCTATGACCCGCAACACACATCCGTTTTTTTTGTACGTGTGCGGTACGTATTTGCATGTACCGGAGACCCGTACACACGGAGACCCATGTTATTCAATGGTAGATGGCACACGCACGTAAAATCACACGGAACGTGTGTCCGTGTGGTAAGTACGTGTGTGCGCTTTTCTACACGGACGACATGTCCGTTTTTTGCTGGCAACACGCAGGCACGGACCCGCTTTAGTCTATGGGTCCGTGCCTGCACGGACCGCACACGGAGTATGTCCGTGTTCAGCATGTATCGTCCGTGTCCGTTTTTCATCACAAAATCTGCAACACTTGTTTCCAATCTATCAGGTCAATAGAAAGCAAACAACAACACCAGGATCTCATGATGAATGATTAACAACGTTAATTGGGTAAGAATGCGGGCCTTTAAAAACGTACAGCACACGGACAGCACACGTACGTATTTTTTGTCAATACTGACATTCCACACGCACACACGGTTTGCATACGCCATCACACGGATGCCATACGTACCGGAGAAACGCTCCTAAAAAAGGGAACACAGACCCGAAAAACGGACCGTAAGACACGTACGTTTTTTTTGCGGAAGTGTGTTTTAGGCCTATAGGACTGCTCAAAGTGGCTAAGCACTGTACTGTGGTGCCACCGCTCCAGTTTAACATGGCATTCAGTCAGATAGAAGACCTTTCAGAGGTTGATTCTTGGGATTGGTGGTGGCCCTAGCCATCGGACACCCATCAATCAGAAACATATATATAAAAAAAAATCCTTCAAATAGGGAAAATCCCTTTAAAGTTCAGTCACACTGGAAACTGTTGTACAGTTTATTTCCAGACATTTTTTGTTGTCGGTTGAGTTTTATTACATGTCTCTGTCTCTTTTTAACATGTGGAAATTTATTTAATGTGACAACGCAGTTATATGTTGTAAAGAGGCAAGAGGAAAAAGGCAAGTGGCAACTGCGACAAGATGGCCTTACATGATATTATTTTCTCACATTGCCAGACCATTAAACTACTATATTTATGTTTGCTGATCTTACAATTTATATTTTTAGCACTTCTGAAGATTTGCAATATAAATTTGTCCATCTGTATACATTATAAACGTGTGTAAAAATGTCCTTAGTAAAAAAAAAGGGAAAACAGCTGGGTCATAAAGGAGTTAAGGTACCTTCACACAGAGAGATCGCTAGCGAGATCGCTGATTCTGTGACGCAAAAACGGCCTCACCAGCGATCTCGATATGTTTGTCACATAGAAGCGACCAGGCCCCTGCTGTGAGATCGCTGGTCGTGTCGGAGTGGCCTGGACCATTTTTTGATCGTCGAGGTCCTGCTGGGCAGGATGCATCGGTGAGTTTGACGCCTTACCAACGACCTCGTTGACGACTCAGACACGTACCACCAAGATCGTTATACAGGTCACTACGGTCGCTGTATCGTTGCTGCGTCATTGGGAAGATCTGACTGTGTGACATCTCACCAGCAACTACGTAGCGACGTACCAGCGATCTTCATCAGGACGTATCGTTGTCGGGATTGCTGGAAAGTCGTTAAATGTAACGGGCGCTTTAAACATTATCATGTTTAACTCCTTCATGACCCAGCTGTTTTCCCTTTTTTTTCTTTATTTGTTTGTTTTCCCTGAAGTGCACATTCACCTCCATATCCTTGCCGGCTGAGGCACAGTGCTTAAAAGCTGGAGTGAAACAGTGGTTGGATTTTTAGGCATCAAGCTGTATAGGAAAAAAAAGTGTCACTATCTCAAGAATTGCTACAAAATTTAATAAGCACTAAATTGTAAAAGTGCTTTTATTTGCAAGCCCTATCCAACAATATCCATCTATAAAGATGGGAATAACCCTTATAAAGGCCAGTACCGAATAAACACAACTTATATGACGTGTAGATCAGGCATCCTTTCAAAACCATAAACCTTTGGGAACACTCATCTTTCTGCCATAACAAAGTCCTCTCCCCAATAAACACTATAACCGTATAACTTATAAACAGCAATCAAATAATCATCCTAATTTAAGGATGCGAATGGAACTCTATAATGACCATACTGTTACCATGGGGAACATTTCAAGCTCCTAACCATTAAGCTGAAAAAGAATACATGTGTCTAAAAAGCTTTGAAGCAGGATATTGGGTTAATTATGTTAAGGCCAAAAATTACCATTTGTAAAACACCATGTTTGCCCCTGTGAAAGTAACAATGTTTACACTCACCTGCCATGCTGGCGGCGTACCGTCTCACCTGCCATGCTGACGGAGTACCATCTCACCTGCCATGCTGGTGGCGTACCATCTCACCTGCCATGCTGACGGCGTACCATCTCACCTGCCATTCTGGTGGCGTACCGTCTCACCTGCCATGCTGACGGCGTACCATCTCACCTGCCATTCTGGTGGCGTACCGTCTCACCTGCCATGCTGACGGCGTACCATCTCACCTGCCATGCTGGTGGCGTACTGTCTCACCTGCCATGCTGACAGCGTACCATTTCACCTGCCATGCTGATGGCGTACCATCTCACCTGCCATGCTGGAGGCATACCATCTCACCTGCCATGCTGGTGGCGTACCGTCTCACCTGCCATGCTGACGGCGTACCATTTCACCTGCCATGCTGGAGGCGTACCCTCTCACCTGCCATGCTGGTGGCATACCATCTCACCTGCCATGCTGGTGGCGTACCGGCTCACCTGCCATGCTGGTGGTGTACCATCGGTGTTGGCGCTCACTCTCCTGGGGTTCACGTATATTTGTTACTTCTCATGAGCCCCATGCTCAATCGGTGTCGGCTTCACTCGCCCCACCTTCTACCGAATTGAACATCAAGGGGAAGTCAGGGCTACGGTTGCCACTCAGCTTCTATTGATGCTTGATACATCTAAGGGTGGGGAGAGTGAAATAGGCCCTGATTGGGAGCGGGGTTTGTGATACGTAACAAATTCATGTGAGCCCCGGGAGAGCAAGTGCCGATATCGATGGGAAGCGAGTAAAAGCATAGTCATTTTAATAGAGGCAAACACTGATTTGAGAAGGAGTTGTCCAAGTAGTAGTCAACCCTGTTAACACTTATTTTCACTTTTGGGCCTGAATTTAGGCCTGGTTATGCACACACAACATGCACCAGTAAAAATTAGGGATATCTTCCTAATGCCTAGACTAAAACCTCTCATACACTAAAGGCCCAGTCACACTAAACAACTTACCAGCGATCCCAACAACGATACAACCTGATAGGGATCGCTGGTAAGTTGCTAGGAGGTCGCTGGTGAGATGTCACACTAAGCGACGCTCCAGCGATCCCACCAGCAACCTGACCTGGCAGGGATCGCTGGAGTGTCGCTACATGTGGAAGCATGCTGCGCTTGGTAACTAAGATAAATATCGGGTAACCAACCCGATATTTACCTTGGTTACCAGCGCACACCGCTTAGCGCTGGCTCCCTGCACACCTAGCCACAGTACACATCGGGTTAATTACCAGATGTGTGCTCTGCTACGTGTGCAGGCAGCAGGGAGCCGGCTTCTGCGGACGCTGGGAACGAAGGTAAATATCGGGTAACCAAGGAAAGGGCTTCTTGGTTACCCGATATTTACATTGGTTACCAGCGTCCGCAGAAGCCGGCTCCTGCTGCCTGCACATTTAGTTGTTGCTCTGTCGCTGTCACACACAACGATGTGTGCATCACAGCGGGAGAGCAACAACTAAAAAATGGTCCAGGACATTCAGCAACAGCCAACGACCTCACAGCAGGGGCCAGGTTGTTGCTGGATGTCACACACAGCAACATCGCTAGCAAGTTGTGCCTCAACAGCGATGTTGCTAGCGATGTTGCTTAAGGTACTGTCACACATAACGAGATCGCTAGCGAGATCACAGCTGAGTCACGGTTTCTGTGACGCAGTAGCGATCCCGTTAGCGATCTTGTTATGTGTGACACCTACCAGCGATCAGTCCCCTGCTGTGAGATCTCTAGTCGTTGCAGAATGGTCCAGGCCATTTTCTTCAAAGGCGATGTCCTGCTGGGCAGGACACATCGCTGTGTTTGAACCTGTGAACCTGTGTGACAGGGTCACAGTGACTGCTGAGATCGTTATACAGGTCGCTACTGCGACCTGTATTGTTCCTGCATCGCTGGTAAGATCGGCAGCGATGTTGCTAGCGATGTTGCTTAGTGTGACGGTACCTTAAGGATAACAGTCGGCTGATGGCTATCTTGTCCGACTCCCATACACAGGAGCGCTAGCTCTGCCGTGCGCTCTTGTGTTCTTTGCTAGAGAGCTGCTATCAGACATCTCTGGTGTAGGCATCTCCTTAAAAATAAAAGAGATTGCAGTCTCAGATCTGGCATGTTAGAGCCTTAACTCCCCCTACAATATCTGCCAGGCTTCCCCATACATATTTGACTATTGGACAAACTCATCAGTATCAGTAAGTTCAGGTGTAGTTTTGTCTAAAGTCTGTGGGGCCTTAAATTACGCTTGTCAAACTTTGAGCAGTAATAGTAAAGAGTGGGTGAAATCTAATGTGTGTAGTTTTACCAGAAGGAAGAGCCAACCTAAAATGATAAGGGGAAATTTTATCAGTATTTTTAACTAAACTATGGAGTTCCCCTTGGCGTGCTTGAACAAGCTACAACGATTTATATTATAGGTGTCCATACCCTTTGTTTAGGTTTGCTAGGTACTTTACAGGTAAAGCTTGGAATTTTTTTCTTCTGGAACTATTATTATGCATAAATAATTAGTTATTTAATGGTCTCTGTATATTCTTAACATGTAGAATTGAAAGAAATCTGTGAGCTGACGGGCATTGACCAGAGTGTACTAGAACGAGCGTTCAGCTTCCGAACAGTGGAAGCCAAGCAAGAAAAAGTCTCCACAACACTCAATGTTGCCCAGGTTAGTTATTAACTAAAGTTTTGCATTTGTTTGAAAAGCAACAAAGATAATTTGACTACCTGCTTTTTCTTTTTTTCGTTTGTAGCAGTCAGCTGCAATCTCAAGGACATGGCAATGCATTTCGATTACTTGCCTATAGATGATTGCTTTAGTGTACAGTAAAGCTGGGTTTACACACTGCAACATCGCAAAGGACATCGCTGTAACGTCACCGGTTTGGTGACGCAATAGCGACCTCCCTAAGTCTCTGCTAAGTCTCTGGTGAGCGTTCAAACAGGCAAACCTGGCCAACAACTCAACAGCGATCCGGACCTGCAGAGCGACCTAGCTGGTTGTTGGGGACGTTGATAAGCAGCCTTTTGAAAGGGAAGTTGCTAACAAAGTCGCTGCAAAGTCTTCACACACTGAAACTTCATGCTGCACAGCGGGAAACAAAGGACCTAGGAATGGTCCTGAACGATTTGTAACGATTACAACTTCACAGCAGGGGCCGGGTCGCTGATAGGTTTCACACACTGCAACATCGCAAACAACATCGCTATTGCGTCACAAAACCGGTGACGTTACAGCGATGTCGTTTGAGATGTTGCAGTGTGTAAACCCAGCTTTACATTGCGGGGGCAATAAATGCTCAGTTTCCAGTGTAGAACTTTGTAAGGCTATGTTTCCACGTTGCGTTCTGTCCCTACAGAAATTTCTGCAGCGATTTGAACAGCACACGTGCGCTTCAAATCGCTGCAGAAACACTGCGTACTGAAAAGCTGATTTCATGCGCTCTGGATGCAGCCCCTCCCATAGACAGAGCGGGGGCTGCATGCAAAGTGCACGAAAGAAGTGTCATGTCACTTCTTAGAACGCAGCGCTTCGGCAGGAGCCAAAGCGCTGCGTTCTAATACGCCACGTGGGCATGGATAATGCACAATCCTCATAGATTGTGCTGAGGACACAGGACGCATGCAGTTATGCTGCGGTGCAGAATGCAGCGTAACTGCATGAAAATACGCTACGTGTGCACATAGCCTAATAATGCTGAAAATCAAAAATTAATGTTAAAACATTTGTTCATTATGTGTGTATGTATCTGCATAAGAGTGAATATAAATTAATTATTATATTATACTGTATGATATTACTATGTAAAAGTTTTAAGCAGGTGTGGAAAAATTGTTGGAAAGTAAATTTAAAAAAAAATATTTGTTATCAATTAACTGTATTCTTAAATTTGGAAGTATCGACTGCTGGCGTCCGAATGCCGAGACCCTTATGATTTAGAGGATGAGCTCTGAAGGGCCTAATGTGAATACAGAGGTTGTCAATCGTGAGCACTGCCGCTCCATTTGTTCTTATTGGAGTGCCGAGGACCAGCCAAGTGCAGCGTTTGGCTATCTCAAGCATTACCAATGAATTAATGGAGTGGTAGTACACATGGTTGACCACTGCTCCATTCATACACGGTTATCCAGAACTCCAGTTCTCAGACTCAATAGAATCAGGGTTCGGGGTCAATGGAGCAGGCGGTCATGTTCTATAGCCGCTCGGTGTGAATTCAGATGTAGCAGCGCTGGAATTGTCATGGCACCATGTGTGGATTATGTCGGTTCCTGGGTGTTTTTGGGGTTAATAAAGGGGTGAAAGAGGGTATTTTTTTGGATTTTATTTCAAATAAACGATTTTTTCGTTGTTTGTGTTCATCTCTTTTCCCTTACAGATTAGTAATGGGGGGTCTCATAGACGCGTACCATTACTAATCTAGGGCTTTGTATCAGCTGTGATCTGTTATTAAGCCTTCCTATTACCCTGATTGCTACCACACTGGCTAGGTAAAATGCCAGGACTGTTGCATCTAATGACAATCCTAATCCTAATCTACAATCCTGGGCGACTGCAGGCTGCTATTTTAAGGCTGGGGGCTCTCAATAACCATGGGTCTCCCCAGCCTGAGAAAACCAGCCCCCAGCTGTCTGGCTTTATCTTGGCTGGGTATCCAAATTGGGGGGACAACATGCCATATTTTTTAAATTATTTATTTAAATAATTAAATACAAAAAAAGCTGCATGCAGTTCCTCCTATTCTTATACACAGCCAAGATAAGCACTGTGCTGGGTTTCATAATATGGGGGGACGCTACGCCAATTTGTTTATTTTATTTATTTATTTTACTGTACGATAGACCCACAAACCGGGTCTGTGATTAGAAGAGTCAAGAGAGGTTGTCGCTCAACATGGGGGCATGCCAGTGGATTGGGAAAGCAGTGCATATTTATTAAAGGTAATGAGCGGCCCAGGAAGTTCAAGTGAATGAGAGGCTGTGGGAGCATACAGCCGTGGCGGTGGTTTGGTAAGTATGAAGTGCTTGCTCCTACCCCTTTGCGCCGGATTCTGGTCCCCATAGATTATATGGGGACCGGCATCCGGCCACATACCAGGGATTAAAGGAGTTGTCTGACATAAACTCCAAAATTTTTTGTAAGCTAATCTGTGCTGTATTGTCATATAAATCACCTCTACATTACTTTTTTTGTTTTCTAACTTTTGTTCCTCTTGAGTTATCCCTTTATTCTCTGCAGCTCTTTGTTTACCTGCAGCTCAACCAAACATGACATGCCTGACTGCCGAACCTCACAGTCAGGGCTGGCACCGCCCGGCCTCACAGTCCAGCCCCGCCCACCGGCACACTTATGGGCTGTCCTCCAACACTGACCTCTCATCACCCCAGCAAAGATGGGCACATTACTACATTATATGTGCGGTGGATCAGAGGGGATTGTGTTGTACAGATGAGATATCACTGCTCTGTATTTCCAATCATTGGTAGTACAGAGCAGTGATCCTGCTTCTCTCATCTGTGCAGCAGATCAATCAACTCACATCCACCGCACATATAATATAGTAATGTGCCCATCCCTGTCTCCATACTATAGTAATGTAATGTGCCCATCCCTGTTCCCATACTATAGTAATGTAACGTGCCCATCCTTCTGCCCATCTTATAGTAATGTTCCCATACTATAGTAATGTGCTCCATCCTTCTGCCCATCCTGTAGTTAATGTCCCCTTGGGCTCCTCGTCTTTTAGCAGTGCTCTGTCCTGTAGAATTGCCCCCTAGTGTGCCAGTCTTCACACACACAAAAAACCAAACACAAATCCTTCTCACCTGTCTTCGTTCCCTCAGTGTCCTGTCTCCCTCTTGCGGCCACAGCCCCCTCCTTGTTGATCGCAGCCTGTGCAGGGGGCTGTGCAGTCAGCACTGTATATCAGATGACTGATCTCCAGGCACTGTGCAGTGAAGCCTCTGTATGCCACTTCTCTAGTGATCAGCTGCTGCCTCTGATTATCTGGCGGCTGATCAGAGGCTCTGAAGGGCGCCCTGGAATCTGGCATCTGATATACAGCGCTGACTGCATGGGCTCCCAGCACAGGCCGCGTTCAGCAAGGGGGGCATTAGCCTGCCCGCTGCCAGCAGCATGGGTGCTGCATGCAGCGTACAGGCAGCAAGACCCCTGAACTATGGAATATGTGGAAGGGTGCAGGGAAGGGGGGCATGGACACCACGCACTGTACCTGCCCAGCAGGGCGGGTACATGGCGTCGCCTGTGCTGCCCGTTGATAAAGCAGCATAAGCTCCTGCACTTGTCATCGTGACATCACAGGAAGCAGCAAAATCACAGTAGGAGCAGTCACATTGCCGCTCTTGTGCCGCCCCCACGCCTGTAGCAGCCGAGCTGCTCGGATCCGGACCCACTGTACGGCTCAAGGGATCCTCCGGACCCGGGGGTCACGCAGACACGGCAAATAAAAAGGTGACATATTTATACGGGGTTGTTTGTAAAATGTCTGTGACGCCACCCACGGTGTGTGGTGAAAGGTGGCACCACCGCTGCTGTTGTGGGGCACCCCGGGGAAGGTGTAATGGCAGCTGGATGTTAACCCCTCCGTGGGTAGGGATGGTTGCCACGGGGGCCCAGTGTCTCTGTATAGGAGATGGCGATGGCAGGGGCCTGCGCGCCTGTACGTACCAGGGGGTGTTGTGTGATTCATTCAATTGTGAGTAACCAGAGTCTTTTGGTAAACCAAGGTGCTGGTGGCTGGCCACCACGGCCGGTTGTGCTCTGGTCCCCCACCCGGGCTGGTGGTCGCCGTCTTTTCCCTCTACACTGTTTTGCTTGTGTTTGACTTCCCGGTATGGAACACGGGAGTCCGCTCCTGGCTTGTTGTGTACCTATGGAGCCGTGCCCGTCTGACGCTGACCCGTGGGATCCACAGGCCCTGGCGGTGGCCCTATCCCTCTCTGTGGTTGGTTGTCTACTTTTCGGGACTTTGGTTGGGACAGGACCTAAAATCCTGCCCTGAATTGGTTAATTAGCTAGGCCGTTGGTTCCAGTCCTGGCTTCAGGGTCCAAGTACTCCCTCTGTGCTTGGTTTCCAGGTCGATGTTCCGGTGTTGGTACCGGCGGGCTCCAACCCTGTCCCCGTCCACCTCGGATCTCCGGCTGCCGTCTTCCCATCGCCTGCTGACGGGGACCACCGTCTGCCACCTAGCCAAGGCACCAGGGCTCCAACCCTGGCGCCAGTCAAATTGAGCTTCACCTCCGCTGGAGCTACACCTAGCCCCAGCCTCCACTCCTCTCAACTTGAACCTCACACTTCAAACTACAGACTTGAACTACTTGTTTTCCTGCCCCGGGCTGTCTAGACCCCTAGGTGGGCGTTCCCTAACTGCCTGGTCCCGCCCACTGGTGTGCCTGTCTTGCCCTGAGGGGGTGGCTAGGGTTTCGGTCGGCTGTATGTTTCCTAGGTGAAGGAAGGTGTTATGCGGGGGCCTATGTGTGACTACCTGGTTTTGCCAGGGCGTCACACTCTGAGCCGGGGGAGAGGGGCTGACAGCAGGGCAGGTAAGTAGTCACTATCTACTTACCTGCCCCAATGTAGCCCAATAGTGTAATAATAAGAAAAAGTCAAAATAAGCTGGATAACCAATTTAATCCCCCACCAACCTCGACTCTGCGGGGAATTGATCTGTGAGTCCTCCCATCACTAGTAAGAGAAGGAGGGACAAAATGCAAGAAGATAGAACATGCTGTAGTTTATTTTTCAGAAGTTTGTTACAAATAAACTGCAGACAAACAAAACTAAAACGTGTGCACAGCAAATCTGAATTCTCATAGACTTCGCTGGGAAGTCAAAAGTGAGAACTTTCTGAAAACAAAACTGCACCAAAAAACATGGCAAAAATGTGGCAAAAACGCAGCTAGCGCATGTAGCCTTGGTATCTGCCTGTATTTCTCAGCATTGAGGACAAGAAGAAATAAGCAATGTTGAGGACTGTAAAGGCAATGGTCAGCCAAGGAAAGTGAATGCAGCAGATGAAACACACTTCATGGGAACATCCCTTTAAAATGGAAAGATGATCTATTAGTGCCATCAGCTCAGAACTAGCAGCAACCAGAGAGACCAAGCTGCACCGATTTGTTTGGAGACGTTTGACCAGAAGGCTTCATGGAAGATTTGTAGCAAAAGCCATTCCTTCTGATATGGAAACAAGGCCACTTGTCTAAATTATGCATGAAAACATGAAGATCTCGGTGCCCAAAAATGTTACAGAAGTCAGTTTGTTTGCTGAAGGGATGGAGAGCAGGCAACGGTGAAGCTTGGAGCAGGGTCTTGCCAAGGTTGAGGTTGCATTGACAAATGTAGTTGTGGATTTTTTCAATATTAATGGTGTTCTGAATGTTGTGAAATACAGGCAGATGCTTATCTACAAGTATCATGTAAACCTGTCAGGGAGGCGTCTGATTGGCTCAAAATTTATTCTGCAGCAGGACAAGGACCCCAAATATAGAACCTAAGAAGTATCTACAGCATAAAGAACAAGGAATCCTAGAAGTGACATGGTTCCCACAATATCATCGAGCCTGTCAGGGATCACAAGAAGAAAAAGAAGAATTTGTGTGGTCCTACACCCACAGAAGATCTGCAGTTACTTCTCCAAGATCTTTCAAACAAAGTCACTGCCAAGTTTCTTAAGAACCTGTATAGAAGTGTACCTAGAAGATATGCTGATCGGAAGGCAAAGGGTGTTTTGTTCATTCACTTTGCATTATATTAAAATAAACTATTAACACTTCTATTTTTGAAGGTTTCTCACTTCTTTACACTGGATAAGGGTACCTTCACACTTTAGCGATGCAGCAGCGATCCGACCAGCGATCTGACCTGGTCAGGATCACTGCTGCATCGCTACATGGTCGCTGGTGAGCTGTCAAACAGGCAGATCTCACCAGCGACCAGTGACCAGCCCCCAGCCAGCAGCGACGTGCAAGCGACGCTGCGCTTGCACGGAGCCGGCGTCTGGAAGCTGCGGACACTGGTAACTAAGGTAAACATCGGGTATGGTTACCCGATGTTTACATTAGTTACCAGCGCACACCGCTTAGCTTTGCTCTCCTAGCTACTGTACACATCGGGTTAATTAACCCGATGTGTAATGCAGCTACATGTGCAGAGAGCAGGGAGCCGCGCACACTGCTTAGCGCTGGCTCCTTGCTCTCCTAGCTACAGTACACATCGGGTTAATTAACCCGATGTGTAATGCAGCTACATGTGCAGAGAGCCGGAGCCGGCAGCACAGGCAGCGTGAGAGCTGCGGAGGCTGGTAACTAAGGTAAATATCGGGTAACCACCTTGGTTACCCGATGTTTATCTTGGTTACAGCTTACCAGATGCCGGCTCCTGCTCCCTGCTCGCTTCATTTCGTCGCTCTCTCGCTGTCACACACAGCGATCTGTGCGTCACAGAGGGAGAGCGCCTTTGAAGAAAACGAACCAGGGCTGTGTGTAACAAGCAGCGATCTCGCAGCAGGGGCCAGATCGCTGCTCAGTGTCACACACAGCGAGATCGCTAATGAGGTCACTGCTGCGTCACAAAAAACGTGACTCGGCAGCGAGCTCGCTGTGTGTGAAGCACCCCTAAGTCTTGCAATCTATACACCACACCGAGAGCCCAAGTGTATGAATATGTATGCCATACAGTCACATGCATTAATTTCCATACAGTGACCACCTGTATAAAAATGCTACAGCCAATGCTTTGATAGGCAGCAAAAAAAAAAAAACCATCGCTGCCTTTTTGGCGTTTTACACAAAAGAGCACTTTTCTCATATCAAGCCTATTGACATGCTGACTTATGTGCCAGGAGAATTTCTTTGCATATGCAGAACACAATGCAAACACGGCCTTACCCTTTGTACCTTGATTTACAGTAATGATGCCTTTATCTAGAACACATTCTACAGACAGATGCACTTAACATGACAGAAGCTATTCAAGGTGCTATATATTTACGGTGACTTGTAGTGAAAATTGCTCTAATGGGTTGAACGTTTAATTCAATATTTTATAAATACAAATTCAAATACAATTTTTGCTCTTTTTTCCTCTACCCATCCCCCTCTTCTCTTCTATTAATGTTTTGTTTTCTTTTTACCTGTCTTATATCCAGGCCTACTATGCTCGTGATGCGCTGGCTAAAAACATGTACAGCAGATTGTTCTCTTGGCTTGTCAACCGAATAAATGAGAGCATTAAGGTACATAAGTTCAGTCTTCATTGTCTGTGCTTGCAGTAATATATGAAAAGTAAAAATTAAGATACACAGTCAGAAGTATTGGGACAGTGACAATTCTGAGAATCTAGTCTCTACATTAGTACAATGGATTTAAAACAAGCCATCAGTATGTGATTGATGTGTAAACTTTCAGCTTTTATTTAACAGGAACATGTCATGTAAAAAAACACTGATGACCTGAAGATATGGGGTTAATCTGCAAGTTATTATCATTCTGATGCCATTTGGCTGCCACACTAAGAGCCCTGCTGCCAGGAGGAAATTGGCTTTATCACTCCTGGCAGCCGTGGGTTTTCAGTCATAGAGCTGCAGCCTGTGTAGCTTCAGTCACCGCTCTGAGCACTGATTATGACCACACCAAGCACTGGACTGATAGTCAGCTTTAATGCTGAGGCTGCCAAGAGGAATAAAGTTAATTTCCTCCCGGCTGGGGCTCTCAATGAACCCGCACAGCTTCAAAACACTGTTAACCTGCAGATTACCTCAGGACTGCAAGTTAATAGCTTTTTTACGTGATTAGAATCATTTTAAGGAGTTTTACAAAACTATTGCATTTGCAGCTTAACAGATATTTTTTTACATAGCTCCTCCATTCCCATTGACTGATGAGCAGGTTCATATCTTGTGTGGCCTGTTGGTGTCTTCAGTTGATTCCACATCTTGGATTAAAAATAGCAACAAAAAGAGGAGCTAAAAACTCCCCCAAAAATGTATTATAAAATGTACTCACAGCAAAAAAGGGCAACCAGTCCAGTCAGCCCAGGCCAACACATCTAATGTACAAACAGGATGCAGACAAGCCTCTCAACATGATGGACACTTCACAGGTGCAAGGTAAATTGCACACTAGTGGCGCGCATAGGGCACTGTTCACACTTGTATGCGCATGGTGTCCAGCCAGCAACCTATTACCACGCCCTTACTATTAGATTAGGCGGGTTACCCGGACACTACTCACTGCAGCACGTAAGGGACAGAAATTCCACTATGCACGGCCGTATTAAGAGGCCCGGCTGCACCCCTCATAATCAATGTGCAAAAAATACATATAAAATATATGTGAGGTATTAGTTTGTAAATTGGCCAATGTACGTAAGCCCACAATCCTCATCACGGATCCTCACGCTTGCGGGTCCCTACACTGATAAATATCAAAAATAGCAACAAAAAGAGGAGCTAAAAACTCCCCCAAAAATGTATTATAAAATGTACTCACAGCAAAAAAGGGCAACCAGTCCAGTTAGCCCAGGCCAACACATCTAAGGCACAAACAGGATGCAGACAAGCCTCTCAACATGATGGACACTTCACAGGTGCAAGGTAAATTGCACACCAGTGGCGCGCATAGGGCACTGTTCACACTTGTATGCGCATGGTGTCCAGCCAGCAACCTATTACCACGCCCTTACTATTAGATTAGGCGGGTTACCCGGACACTACTTGTGTCGCCCTGGGCAAGCCAGGGGACACAGGTCACACACCACCACACCCTACATCCCAGTTAGGAACACCACAGCTAACCAAAAATCCTTGTTGCCTTCTTCCAGAGGCTGATGATTCACACCAGGGGGTGGGCCAGGCGGTTGGCTCCACCCACCGAGGAGGACACAGCTCTGGAGGCGGGAAAAACCAGGCAGTTAAGCTAGGGGAGTGAAGGAGTAAACAGCTAAGATGAGCTAAGGAAGTGAAAGTAGAAGTGAAGTGAAGTGGTAAAGGAGGAAAGCAAGAGTGGTGACAGAGAGAAAGCCTGAAGTAGTCCAGCTGTGTGCAGGACAGGTCAGCAAGGTCAGCAACGGCGGTGACTGTCTGGAGGGGGACCGTTTGGAAGTTCCTGGAAGGACCGCGGACGGGTAGTGGCCCGGCGGTCTGGAGCAGTGTTCCGAAGGACAGTCAGCACCAGGGCAGGGGCCTCTCGGACCCCGGCAAGGCTAGGAGTCGCCATAAATTGCCAAATCCGTCAGTGAAGGGGACGTAGATCCCCCAACAACCAAGTCCCGATTGAAGGCAACAGCCCAACCAGAGTAGGAGAGACACCGCCACCGCCAAGGCACCAGTTTCTCAGGGCCAGCGCCTGCGGGCAAAGAGTACAGCTCCTCCGGTCCAGCTTGAAGCCGGGGAGCGGGTTACCGGTGGGGACCCATCGCAACCAACAAGTAAACAAAGGTGCAAGGAAGAGGGACATCACCGTCACCTACTGGGAGAGCAAGTGCAGCCGTCCGTGGGACCGTCTTACCAGCCGTTTGGTTTACCGTAAAAACTGTGTCAACGTCTCAGGCTGAGTGAGTACCATAGTGCCGCAAGGCACAGCGCTGCCCCCGCGTCCCTGCGCCCACCAGGCCCTGCACCTCCCAAACCATCACCGGGCCCCGGGATCACCAACCCCTACCCACGGAGGGGCAACACAACACCTGGCTGCTCCGCATCACCATCCCCGGGATCCCCATATTGAGCAGCGGTGGTGAAATCACCACAACCGTGGGTGGCGTCACGGACAATAAACTATCCCCACACCCAACAACCCCCCTTTCACTCACGGGCGAGGAGTGCCGCTCGAGAAGCCCCCGGGATCCGGCCCACAGCTCGAGCCACCACTGAGCAGCAGCCGCCGGACCCGAGCAGAAGGGGTGAGCGTAGTGTGCTGACACCCTCCTCCCCGCCCGCGACATACTCACTGCAGCACGTAAGGGACAGAAATTCCACTATGCACGGCCGTATTAAGAGGCCCGGCTGCACCCCTCATAGTCAATGTGCAAAAAATACATATAAAATATATGTGAGGTATTAGTTTGTAAATTGGCCAATGTACGTAAGCCCACAATCCTCATCACGGATCCTCACGCTTGCGGGTCCCTACACTGATAAATATCAAAAATAGCAACAAAAAGAGGAGCTAAAAACTCCCCCAAAAATGTATTATAAAATGTACTCACAGCAAAAAAGGGCAACCAGTCCAGTTAGCCCAGGCCAACACATCTAATGCACAAACAGGATGCAGACAAGCCTCTCAACATGATGGACACTTCACAGGTGCAAGGTAAATTGCACACTAGTGGCGCGCATAGGGCACTGTTCACACTTGTATGCGCATGGTGTCCAGCCAGCAACCTATTACCACGCCCTTACTATTAGATTAGGCGGGTTACCCGGACACTACTCACTGCAGCACGTAAGGGACAGAAATTCCACTATGCACGGCCGTATTAAGAGGCCCGGCTGCACCCCTCATAATCAATGTGCAAAAAATACATATAAAATATATGTGAGGTATTAGTTTGTAAATTGGCCAATGTACGTAAGCCCAGAATCCTCATCACGGATCCTCACGCTTGCGGGTCCCTACACTGATAAATATCAAAAATAGCAACAAAAAGAGGAGCTAAAAACTCCCCCAAAAATGTATTATAAAATGTACTCACAGCAAAAAAGGGCAACCAGTCCAGTTAGCCCAGGCCAACACATCTAAGGCACAAACAGGATGCAGACAAGCCTCTCAACATGATGGACACTTCACAGGTGCAAGGTAAATTGCACACCAGTGGCGCGCATAGGGCACTGTTCACACTTGTATGCGCATGGTGTCCAGCCAGCAACCTATTACCACGCCCTTACTATTAGATTAGGCGGGTTACCCGGACACTACTTGTGTCGCCCTGGGCAAGCCAGGGGACACAGGTCACACACCACCACACCCTACATCCCAGTTAGGAACACCACAGCTAACCAAAAATCCTTGTTGCCTTCTTCCAGAGGCTGATGATTCACACCAGGGGGTGGGCCAGGCGGTTGGCTCCACCCACCGAGGAGGACACAGCTCTGGAGGCGGGAAAAACCAGGCAGTTAAGCTAGGGGAGTGAAGGAGTAAACAGCTAAGATGAGCTAAGGAAGTGAAAGTAGAAGTGAAGTGAAGTGGTAAAGGAGGAAAGCAAGAGTGGTGACAGAGAGAAAGCCTGAAGTAGTCCAGCTGTGTGCAGGACAGGTCAGCAAGGTCAGCAACGGCGGTGACTGTCTGGAGGGGGACCGTTTGGAAGTTCCTGGAAGGACCGCGGACGGGTAGTGGCCCGGCGGTCAGGAGCAGTGTTCCGAAGGACAGTCAGCACCAGGGCAGGGGCCTCTCGGACCCCGGCAAGGCTAGGAGTCGCCATAAATTGCCAAATCCGTCAGTGAAGGGGACGTAGATCCCCCAACAACCAAGTCCCGATTGAAGGCAACAGCCCAACCAGAGTAGGAGAGACACCGCCACCGCCAAGGCACCAGTTTCTCAGGGCCAGCGCCTGCGGGCAAAGAGTACAGCTCCTCCGGTCCAGCTTGAAGCCGGGGAGCGGGTTACCGGTGGGGACCCATCGCAACCAACAAGTAAACAAAGGTGCAAGGAAGAGGGACATCACCGTCACCTACTGGGAGAGCAAGTGCAGCCGTCCGTGGGACCGTCTTACCAGCCGTTTGGTTTACCGTAAAAACTGTGTCAACGTCTCAGGCTGAGTGAGTACCATAGTGCCGCAAGGCACAGCGCTGCCCCCGCGTCCCTGCGCCCACCAGGCCCTGCACCTCCCAAACCATCACCGGGCCCCAGGATCACCAACCCCTACCCACGGAGGGGCAACACAACACCTGGCTGCTCCGCATCACCATCCCCGGGATCCCCATATTGAGCAGCGGTGGTGAAATCACCACAACCGTGGGTGGCGTCACGGACAATAAACTATCCCCACACCCAACAACCCCCCTTTCACTCACGGGCGAGGAGTGCCGCTCGAGAAGCCCCCGGGATCCGGCCCACAGCTCGAGCCACCACTGAGCAGCAGCCGCCGGACCCGAGCAGAAGGGGTGAGCGTAGTGTGCTGACACCCTCCTCCCCGCCCGCGACAACTTGGCGTCACGAACAGGATCTTACCGCTCTGCCGTCTGGTAGAGGTGCGCCTTGTTACCGCCGGAGATATCCGGCAGAAAAATTTCAGAAGCCGCCATCTTTGGCGCGAAAAGTTCCCGCTCGAGCGTCTTCTCGAGTAGTAGAGGCGCGAAGGCCAAAACCCCGCCCCGAGAAAGGAGGGGCCGGAAAGAGCTAAGGGGGACGCAATGGCGGCTGGACGCATGTAGCTGCAGCTATAAAAGCAGGGACGCCAGGACTCTGCAAACATACCGTTCCTGGAAGTAAAGAAGAAGCCATCATGTGGATGCCGTCCCGCGACACCGTAGCCCCCGCGCCTGGAACCGCGGCGTTGGTGGAAATCCGAACCGCGCAGCTCTACCAACAGCTGCAGGTGAAGATGCAGCTCCTCATGGAGGAGTGGGAGGCCGACATGGCGGATGTTATAGCCACCGTGCGGAGACGCGAGGAGGAGGCGGAGAAAGGGAGGGTGAGTGACCCACGTCCCGATGCCCTGGAAGGGCCGGTCATCGCGGCTGCGGGGCCCGGTCCAAGCCCTCTCCCTCCGTTGCCTTCCTCGCCACCCGTCTCGGGGGCCGTGGCCCCGCCACTAGGCCTGCTACCACCGCAACCGGTAGCAGTACCCAGCGTCCCCGCCCAGGCGGGCCAACCTGTAGCCGGAGCCCGCAGTAAACCGGAGGTGTTACCGTGGAAGATTCTGAAAGTTGAACCGGAGGCATCCCCTGAAAAATCCCCCGAGCCGGAGCCGATGACCCGCTTCGAGACGAAGGCCCAGCAGCGGAAAGCCCCTATGCCCATCCCCCACACCTCGGCTGAGGTAGCGCCGGGTTGTTGCTGCAAGGCAGCGCCCAAGGCCAAGACACCGCGGGACATGCCGCCCAGATTCTTGACAGTGGGCAACGTCCAGGATGTCCCACGGGGCCCGACCCGCGCGCCGGCGCTGGCAGCAGCGCCGTATTGGGATAGGGAGCCGGTACCGCTGGGCCTGGAGAACGCTGAGAGGGAACGGAAGAAGGCCGAGCTGGTGGCCAGAGCGATAAGGGAGAAGGAGAATCTCCGACAGGCCACGTTCCGTGTCCGGGGCCCGTTGTACGAGGGGCAGGTGAGGCGGTTTGATGTCCGCCGGGGTTACGGGTTCATCTACGAGCCGGGCCTGGAGGCCGAAGTGTTTGTAGCCCGGCGGGATGTGAATGCCCACCTGCCTGAAGAACATCCCGGCCGCAACCTGATGCCGGGCGACATCGTGCAACACACCCGGCACTGTGGGGAGCGGGGGTGGTTCGCGCTGGACGCTAAGCTAAGGGGCAGCCAAGAGTCCCGAGTGAGCGCCGCGCCCCCTCCCTTGGAAGGAGTACTGGAGCCTGAAGGCCTGGAGTAGGGCAGCGGATGCCCGTTGCACCGTCCCCGTTGGGACCACCATTTTGTTGTTTAAAAGTTGAAAAGTTTGAAAGAATGATGAAAATGATACAGAGTACATTACCTGATTTTCTTTGTGATTTGCAACCGGCTGGAGCCGGCACCGTTGTCCCCGTGGGGACCGTTTAAAAGTTTTGCATGAGGAACTGCTCATAGACAAGCCCGTGAACTTGCAGGGCAACCACAAACGTTAAGTGGCTTGTAAATATGTTGTTTACCGTTACCGTTTTCCGCAATGCCACCTCCGGAGAGGCAGGTTGGAGGGAGGGCCCTCAGCAGAGCAGGCTGGGGCCCAGCCACCAAAGGAACCGGTGGCTACCCTCTGGAGGGAAGGACAGATCCCGCTCGGGTACCGTGTGCTGGACTGTGGGTCAAGGGGTGCTGCCTGGGCTTTAGGGGCAGCATCAGGGCCAGGTTGCTTGGGTGGAAGAGAGCGGAAAACCGTAACCGTAAACCGTTATGCAACGTTTAAGAAATGTGCCTCCCGTTAAGGGAAGATTTATTAAAAATGTACATATGTTATTATTTTACCATGTTATCTTTTGCAGAAAAATAAAACCGGTGTTGGACGGCAGCCCGCGGACGGTCTGCATTTTGCTAAGGGGGAATGTGTCGCCCTGGGCAAGCCAGGGGACACAGGTCACACACCACCACACCCTACATCCCAGTTAGGAACACCACAGCTAACCAAAAATCCTTGTTGCCTTCTTCCAGAGGCTGATGATTCACACCAGGGGGTGGGCCAGGCGTTTGGCTCCGCCCACCGAGGAGGACACAGCTCTGGAGGCGGGAAAAACCAGGCAGTTAAGCTAGGGGAGTGAAGGAGTAAACAGCTAAGATGAGCTAAGGAAGTGAAAGTAGAAGTGAAGTGAAGTGGTAAAGGAGGAAAGCAAGAGTGGTGACAGAGAGAAAGCCTGAAGTAGTCCAGCTGTGTGCAGGACAGGTCAGCAAGGTCAGCAACGGCGGTGACTGTCTGGAGGGGGACCGTTTGGAAGTTCCTGGAAGGACCGCGGACGGGTAGTGGCCCGGCGGTCTGGAGCAGTGTTCCGAAGGACAGTGAGCACCAGGGCAGGGGCCTCTCGGACCCCGGCAAGGCTAGGAGTCGCCATAAATTGCCAAATCCGTCAGTGAAGGGGACGTAGATCCCCCAACAACCAAGTCCCGATTGAAGGCAACAGCCCAACCAGAGTAGGAGAGACACCGCCACCGCACCAGTTTCTCAGGGCCAGCGCCTGCGGGCAAAGAGTACAGCTCCTCCGGTCCAGCTTGAAGCCGGGGAGCGGGTTACCGGTGGGGACCCATCGCAACCAACAAGTAAACAAAGGTGCAAGGAAGAGGGACATCACCGTCACCTACTGGGAGAGCAAGTGCAGCCGTCCGTGGGACCGTCTTACCAGCCGTTTGGTTTACCGTAAAAACTGTGTCAACGTCTCAGGCTGAGTGAGTACCATAGTGCCGCAAGGCACAGCGCTGCCCCCGCGTCCCTGCGCCCACCAGGCCCTGCACCTCCCAAACCATCACCGGGCCCCGGGATCACCAACCCCTACCCACGGAGGGGCAACACAACACCTGGCTGCTCCGCATCACCATCCCCGGGATCCCCATATTGAGCAGCGGTGGTGAAATCACCACAACCGTGGGTGGCGTCACGGACAATAAACTATCCCCACACCCAACAACCCCCCTTTCACTCACGGGCGAGGAGTGCCGCTCGAGAAGCCCCCGGGATCCGGCCCACAGCTTGAGCCACCACTGAGCAGCAGCCGCCGGACCCGAGCAGAAGGGGTGAGCGTAGTGTGCTGACACCCTCCTCCCCGCCCGCGACATACTCACTGCAGCACGTAAGGGACAGAAATTCCACTATGCACGGCCGTATTAAGAGGCCCGGCTGCACCCCTCATAGTCAATGTGCAAAAAATACATATAAAATATATGTGAGGTATTAGTTTGTAAATTGGCCAATGTACGTAAGCCCACAATCCTCATCACGGATCCTCACGCTTGCGGGTCCCTACACTGATAAATATCAAAAATAGCAACAAAAAGAGGAGCTAAAAACTCCCCCAAAAATGTATTATAAAATGTACTCACAGCAAAAAAGGGCAACCAGTCCAGTTAGCCCAGGCCAACACATCTAATGCACAAACAGGATGCAGACAAGCCTCTCAACATGATGGACACTTCACAGGTGCAAGGTAAATTGCACACCAGTGGCGCGCATAGGGCACTGTTCACACTTGTATGCACATGGTGTCCAGCCAGCAACCTATTACCACGCCCTTACTATTAGATTAGGCGGGTTACCCGGACACTACTCACTGCAGCACGTAAGGGACAGAAATTCCACTATGCACGGCCGTATTAAGAGGCCGTGCATTGGATTAGCATTTGGTAGCTGTTCATGACAAAGTTCAAAATATGGGCAACCGAGGTGTCAAAATGAAGGACATCATGCTGAAAATAAAAACTATTGGAGACATGGTAAAAGCTTTAGGAGAGGTCAGATCAATTTAGTACATCCTTAAAAAGAAGGAATGTGCTGGTGAACTCAGCAACTTCAGATGTCTTAAGTGGTCTTGCAGGTTTTTTGAAGTGACATCATAATTAGTCAGTCTGTATATAAAGTCACCCATGCACATTGGCTGCCAGCAAAACAATTGTCTATCTATCATAGCTGTCTCTACCATACCTAGCGCTCATGTGTTCTCTGTGAGAGGGCTGCTGGCAAATATTTCTGGTGATGGCTTATCTCCTAGAGAACAAAAGGGTTGGCAGTCTAAGGGGTACTTCTCACATAGCGAGATCGCTGCTGAGTCACGGTTTTTGTGACGCAGCAGTGACCTCATTAGCGATCTCACTGTGTGTGACACTAAGCAGCGATCTGGCCTCTGCTGTGAAATCGCTGATCGTTACACACTGCTCTGGTTCATTTTTTGGACGTTGCTCTCCCGTTGTGAAGTACACATTGCTGTGTTTGACAGCGAGAGAGCAACGATCTGAATGTGAGCAGGGAGCAGGGAGCCGGCTTCTGACAGCTGCGGACGCTGGTAACCAAGGTAAATATCGGGTAACCAAGCGAAGGGCTTTGCTTGGTTACCCGATATTTACCTTGGTTACTAGCGTACGCCGCTCTCACGCTGCCAGTGCCGGCTCCCTGCTCCCTGCACACATAGCCAGACTACACATCGGGTAAATAAGAAAAGCGGTTTGCTTATTAACCTGATGTGTACTCTGACTACGAGTGCAGGGAGCCAGCGCTAAGCGGTGTGCGCTGGTAACCAAGGTAAATATCGGGTAACCAAGTGAAAGGCTTTGCTTGGTTACCCGATATTTACCTTAGTTACCAAGCGCAGCATCGCTTCCACGCGTCGCTGGGGGCTGGTGACTGGTCGCTGGTGAGATCTGCCTGATTGACAGCTCACCAGCGACCATGTAGCGATGCACCAGCGATCCTGACCAGGTCATATTGTGGTCGGAATTGCTGGTACGTCATTTAGTGAGACGGTACTCTAAGATTAAACTTGCTGGATCCTTATCTTTGCCAACTATCATTTGTTGGTAGCCCTCACACACATTAGACTGTCTGCTAAGCCCGTCAATATTGGCAGGTTTGGACAATGTTGGTTTAATGTGTGCAGAGACCTTAACGCTAGAAGGTTTATCCAATATGCAAGTCACTCGTAAGACTCAAAACCAAAAATCATAATTAAGACCTTGCTTAATAAGATTTTTGTACAAATTAATTAATAATGATATTTATTCACTTATATACCACCATTAATTCCATAGCGCTTTACATACATTGAGGCTCACAATCTAAATTCCCTATCAGTATGTCTTTGGAGTGTGGGAAGAACCCGGAGGAAACCCACACAAACACGGGGAGAACATATAGACTCAAGCAGTGACTTACACGCTGCAGAATAGAACGCAAAGTGCGGTCATAGCCTTATACAGTTTGTTCAGGATCGCACCGCTCCCCACCCTCCTAGTTTTTTGCTTGATTGACTCTTTGGATCACGTCTCTGGACTCCGGTACATTGTTGGTTCCAAAACTGTGCCCTCCCAATGCTGCTGTATGAGGCATTTTTTCCCGCAGTATCAGAGGAGCATATTTCCATTGAAGCTGGACAGGATTGGGAGTGAATGGTCATCTTGGCAAGCTACAGGGAAGTGCACACAACCTCAGTAGAAAAGAGCTTGACAGCACTGCGCTCATGTTCTGTTGCTTAGGCAATGATCTCTAAACACTAAATAAAGTTAATCACAATTTTGGTTATTTTACAAGCCCTTTCCAATTTTTCTCATCTAAGAAGATTGGAATAACCTTTTAAGACATGTTGTATGGCAATGAAGTAGAATTTAATTTGATGAATGAAACGAATACTATTAAGTTGTATTTGCCAATCTCCATCAGCCCCATAGACAATGAATTGGAGCAGCGCACTTGTGTGCAACTGATGTGCCATCTTAATGGGGGATACTGGACCCTTGTTCACATCATTGGTGGCTGATAGTGGATAGATAAGTAGATAACCAGTAGAGATGATGGAATCTTTTGAGTTTTGCCTTCTCCAGCTTCGGCGATCCTTTCACAAAAATTTGATTTATGGTGAATAAATTTGCCACGAATCATAGGTTTTCCAATTACCCTGTAAATGTATTCTGAGGTCTCGTAGGATTGGATTCAATGCCTTTCATGTTCTTTAACATAAACAAAGCCTAGTAATGTCAAAGTGACCTTTACAAATCAACAGATGGTAACCATTCTTCACTACTATTCTGTGATGCACACTGTACAGTATGTTTAAAGTTTTTTACTGTTTCTGCCTATTTCTATTGCTAAGCTGTGAGCTGTGACATCCTCTCCCTAAACAGATTAATTCCAAAATGATTGGTTGCTTTGCTGCCTTCCCTGCCTCGGCTTTTATACAGGCATGATAGTATAATGTAAGGGCCCAGGGACAGAGGACCTCAAATGTTCTATATGTCACAGTTGCTGTTCTGGCACAAGGGTGCAGGGGCCATGTTCCCTGGGTGGTCGACAAGGCCCTGATGTTCCCTGCTATCCACCCCCACACAGTATCCACAGCTGATGGACAGTCCACAGACATGGTCTTGGAGATAACAGTTGCTTTAATACAGCAGGAACAAAGGAAAACAACACGGAATATACAGTATGTTTCACGGTCTTTTGTGGGTAGGCCACAGCAAATACAGCTTGGTGTTGAAGTGTAATTAGGGTCCTGTAGCTTTAAGAGCACAATTTGCTTCAGATGTAATACTGGTATTCCTTTAGAAGCAGGTTCAGAGTCTCTTGAGCTTAGAGGGTAGATATAATAAGATTTTACAGACCTGGAGTCCTAGGGTTAATTTCACTGCTGGTTCAGACACGTGCAGTACATGTAAGCAAATGTAGATAGTTGCCCAGCGTGCTACGGGGACCGAACGGCTGGTGCGTGGACAATGGCATGAAAGCCACTAATATTGCAGTGGGGCGGGAGACCCTCAAACTTCCCCAATCTGCGTGCAGTAGGATCTTGTATATAATTAGTATGCCCTACTGTCTGAAGAGATGTATATCTGGCCAGTGAGGATTCAGGATAGGAAGCCTTCAGCATATTGGCTGTAAAAGTCAGGAAATGATGAATTTCTAGGCCTCGGGCCTAGCAGGAGTCTTGTGGTGAAGAGAAACTCCACATAATGTCTTCCCTCAGAGGAGTCTCAGCCAGAACCAGAACATTCCAGTTCTTTCCAGACAGAGGCTGGAGAATAGCTCCACCTATTGAGCCATGTGACCAAGAACTAGCCAATAGGATAACACCCAATGAACACTTCAGATTCTTACAGTTTTCACCAGTAGATGGTGCTAGAACACAGCAAATGAAAAATGCTTTACTTATAACATATAGCATAATATTACATATAAGTGAATGTACTTAAAGAAACAGACACAATCTGGACCGGGCCACTACAATAGCACATCATATAATACAGGGTGTGATATAAGTATGGATACACCCTGATAAAATGAAAGTGGTTGCTGATATTACCTTACCGTTTGTGGCATATTAGTACATGGGAGGGTCCAAACATTTGAGCAGGGGGGACACCCATGGTGGCCATCTGCAAAGCCGCCATTTTGAATTCAACTTTAATTTTTTCAATGGGAAGTGGGTCATGTGACATATCAAACACACAGAGAATTGCACAAGAAAAAACAATGGTGTGCTCATTTTTAACGTAGCTTTATTCATTATCGAGTTACTGACATGTTTGTGACATGGAACAATGACAGTAACCCACTAAAGGATGTGCTCAAAGTGCTGCCCATTGTGTTGAATCGTCAATGTGATTCTCTTCTCCCACACACCGAGAGCAATACCGCAGATCCAGGATGTGGGGCACCTGAAACAACGGATACAGGAGGCCTGTGGCAGCATGTCTTCTGTGGTATTGCTCCCAGTGTGTCAAGAGTGGGAGAAGAGAATCACATTGACATTTCAACACAATGGGCAGCACTTTGAGCACATCCTTTAGTGGGTTACTGTTGTTGTTCCATGTCACAAACGTGTCAATAACTAGATAATGAATAAAGCTATGTTAAAAATGAGCACACCACTGTTTTTCTTGTGCAATTCTCTGTGTGTGATGTGTCACATGACCCCTTTCCCATTGAAAAATTAAAGTTGAATTCAAAATGGCGGTTTTGCAGATGGCCACCATGGGCGTCACCCAGCCTCAAATGTTTGGCCCCTCCCATGTACTAATATGCCACAAACGGTAAGGTGATATCAGCAACCACTTACATTTTATCAGGGTGTATCCATACTTATGGCCCACCCTGTATAGCACAGTCTATTTAATGGCTGACCTGTACTATGTATTATAACAGCTGCCAGACCTTATTGAAGCCCACCTGGTCACGTCTGAGGGCGGTCATGAAAGCCTTCTCTGGCTGATGATTTGTAAAATAGTGGTGCACATTTTTGCCAAATCAAGCAAATTGAATTTTCTAAAATTGTACACAAATTTAATTTGCATCAAATTGGTTCCCTCTGGTGTTCATTCTCAGATTTTTTTTTTAAATATGAGGGCTTTAAATATCCAACATATAATCGAGTTTTACATGGTCAAGGATTAAGGGTGCATTTACAATGTATGATGTTTGGGATCAAGCATTCTTAGGAACATTAATTTCAAAATAACTGTGCAGTGTAAACAGGTTGATCACCTGATGAACAGTTAAATTGATTGTTAGGTGAAATGATCTTTTGGTTGTCTTAAAAGAAAAAAAAATAATATTGACAGGACTAAATTCTGTAAAGAACTATCTATTATCAATCATATTTGGGCATGAGAGATGCAGTCTGTGTAAACAGGTTTTACACCACCACTTCAGCATTTCTTTTTTTATCTTTTTTATCATCACTGGAGTGGTGCTTCTAATCTAAGGTCCTTGCCACTATTCTTAAACTCACCCTCAGGCATGTTAGCCTTTTATCGTTCTGGTCCCGCAGAGCCTACTTGTGACCGCAACATTTGACTCTTTGGAGGTCAGAAGATACATCACAACTTTCAATGCAAGTCGATGAGAGCCAGAACAAGGCTCTAATAGACTTGCATTGAAGAGTGACCTCTGGCTTCTTCTATGAAACACTGGAACAGCCAGCAGGTCACAAATTTCACACAAACTTCAGAAGACCGACGGGAGCAGCAGTGATGGAAGATGACGCCGCTGGTGAGTGAGTATATGAGTAGGATCAGGGACCTTAAGGGTGCTTTACACGCTGCGACATCGCTAGCGATAGCTAGCGATGTCATGCACAATAGCACCCGCCCCCGTCGTTTGTGCGACATTTCGTGATCGCTGCCGTAGCGAACATTATCACTACGGCAGCGTCACACACACATACCTTGTCAGCGACGTCACTGTGACTGCCGAAAAATCCCTCCTTCAAGGGGGAGGTGCGTTCGGCGTCATAGCAGCGTCACCAAGCAGCCGCCCAACAGCAGAGGAGGGGCGGAGATGAGCGGCCGGAACATGCCGCCCACCTCCTTCTTTCCACATTGCCGGTGGACGCAGGTAAGGTGATGTTTGTCACTCCTGCGGCGTCACACCTAGCGATGTGTGACACTGCAGGAGCGACGAACAACCAGCGGCATGTGTGGCGCCCCTGACCTGGTCAGGCACCACTGAGTACTACACCCATGCTGGGTGAGTGCAAACAGGTAATCCTGATGGCTGGAATAGGGTGTGGACACACAGACATATGGTAACTAGGTCTCACACATACCTAGAGGGGACCCCTGGGCAGACCCAGGAGGGGGCGTGGCCTCCACATCTCAGCTAGTAGTGGGTGGAGAAGCTGGTTGCTAAGCTGCAGTGGCAGGCACAGAGGGGAGGCAGTAGTGAACCAGCCTGAAGTGAGAAAGCGCAGTGTGCAGTCGCAGAAGGAGGACGTGCGCGGTGTCACTAGTCAGACCCTGCACGTGTGGTGGCTGTCGGCGGGGAAGTTCGGTTGCCACACAGTCAGCCTGAAAGAGATCTCAGGAAGAAGCGAGGTGATTGAGTACGGGAACTCCTGGTAGGCCAGGCCCGCACAGGGAAACAGGTCCCTAGAGTAGAAATCCATTGACTCGGTCTGCTAAACCTGCTGGTGAGGGTGGTGGATGTGCCTCACCAACCAACACAGAGTCCGCAGCATCAGCAGCAACGAGGGGGCCCATAAGTGAGATAGGGCAAGAAGCCATCTTTACTTGGTCCACGCTGCCAGCAAACGGGCCAGAAAGGGGAGAAAAGGCAGTTGCGACTTCCCTGGGTGATTCCCGCAGTACTCCTAGTCAGGGGTCATCTGAAACAAGAAGGGCTAGGAAGGCGAGTTGACAGTCACCCCTGGACCAGCCTGAAGGACACCTGGTTCTCCCTGCAGTTTGTCTCAGCATCGCCCGGGCTACCTCACAGTGAACAACTGAACATGAGTAAAAACCGTGAAAGACATTCTGGACTGTGTGTGAGTTCTTCTGCGACCTGTGGTTCTACGCACTTACACTCGAGCCCCTGGGGCCAGCCTCATTCTCGGGAGGCCACACTATCTAACTGCAAATACCATCAGCCCCAGACGCTCACTAAACTGCAGTGGCGGTCACCCCTCATCCTGACCGCAAAACCGAGAGTGGCGTCACGACTAATATAGTAAAATCCAACCTACCTGTTGTCCTGCTGAAGGAGCACTGTGGCGTCCCCGAACAGGATCAGCACTCCTGGGGCGTCACACATGCACCACCAACGATATTTGGAAAAGGAGTGACGTGTCAACGATCAACGATTTTAGACGTTTTTGCGATCGTTGCATGTCGCTCCTTGGTGTCACACGCTGCGATGTCGCTGACGGCGTCGGATGTGCGTCACTAACGACGTGACCCCGACGATATATCATTAGCGATGTCGCAGCATGTAAAGCACCCTTTAGATTAAAAAGACAACTACAGTGGTAAAATAAAAAAAAAAAACAAGACGCTGGAGTGGTGCCTTAAATGTTAACAAGCAGCAACTATACGGCTGATCTGTGGTGGCTTCACAACGCTGCTCGTACAGTATAAAGCCACCATAATGCATAATGGTGGGAATCTATAGGTACAGAAGATTGAATCTCATTTGTGTATGGCCGGCTGTGAGTCCTCCAGCTCAGATTTGTTACACGATAGATTGAGATTTGTTTTTTTCTAGAACAGACTGAATAAACATAGATGGAAGTTCTTGAGTACATGAATTTGTTTATAACATTTATATTTCATATTTCTTTAGGCACAAAGTAAAGTACGAAAGAAGGTAATGGGAGTCCTGGACATTTACGGCTTTGAGATTTTTGAGGTAAGCCATTTTTTTGCTTGGCTAGGGTAATCTGCTACAAGTGGTATTGATGATTCATGAAGTCTCATGGTAACGTACATATTTTCCACAGAAATATTCACTTAAGACTTTTTCCTTGTCTTTGATGAAGGCAAGGTTTCAGTAACCCTGTGCTGCACTAAAGGTTTGTTTCAGGTCAAAGTAAGAGCAGTTAAAGTAGATTTTTTTTTCTTGAGTGGATGGTGGCTAGATGCATAGATCGACCCGTCACCCTGGATGTCAGCGGATAGACCAGGATATGGTTATAAAGAGCCATCATTAACTTTACTAATGTTGCTTTAAGATGCATTCACTTTAAGACTGGACTGAAATGTGTGCATCAATACAGACAGATATTGGTATTATTGGTATTATTACCCAAAGATGTGCTTAGTAGATTTGGATTCCACCAATAGGACCTGCATGAGAACATGCTGTGCTGTCAGTGCAGCTGAAGTCGGAATGCACATTCATTTCTATAGCACTTTCAGCCATGTATCTGCTGACAGCAGTGCTCCTCTCTTGAGATAGATGCCAATCCCTTTGGTATGACCCTCAATTACTATACATTTAAGGCTATAGTCCCACATTCCTGTGAATGCTTCTATCTCTGATTTTTCTTGGGGCTCGTCTTAGTTGCTTCCTTTTTTGTCTCGTCCATTTTTATTACTGAAGAGGTATGCTTGCTTCCAAGCCAAGAAAATCCCTTGGAAGGTTATATGTTTTTACTCAGTTATCAGATCACTAAGTAACTGAGCAGTGAGATACAGATGCAAATCGGATGTCTTCTGATTTCTGATCTATGTCTCATTGATTCCCCATAAACTTGAAGGCCAATCCCATGTTCTATACTAAACCAATCCCAAATTGGTTTAGGATAGCACATGTTCTGAGTCTCACGGACCTCACTCTAGGATCCGTGATTTTACCAGGCGTGTAAATACGGTACATCCATTTTACTTTATTGTGCTGAGTGGTGTATGAGAACGAAATAGGACAGCACTCGGACATGTCACACCGATGTGGGCATGTAGCCTTTATCCTGTGGATATACCATAAATGTGAAAGGTAAGAATCTACAAAATATGACTCAATTGAAGCTTAAAGGAAAGTTGGCACATACAGCTGTACAGAAATAATTGTCATAGAGGCTATAATATTTCAATGCTAAGGCACATAGGTATAGCACAGCAGGGATAGTGGTTCTTGTGGCACCACCAAATACAGTAGTAATGACATAGAATAGAAAACAAAAATCATTGTGTAGCACAATACAGGGACAATGCGCACAGTAATGTCACAAAACAGTAATGTTACAGAACACGAAGAACTTGATAGTAAACACTGATATTATAGCTAATGGTTAAAGAGACTGTCAGCAGGATTTTGCTTCCTCATCTGAGAGCAGCATGATGTAGGCAAAAAGACTCTGAATCTAACAGTGTATTACTTAGATTACTGGCTGCAGCTGTTCTGATATAATCTGAGGTTTTAGATTTAGTAAAGCAGCAGAGCTGACTGAGCTTGCCCACCACACCAGGCTCTCAATAGAGATTGAGCATTGACAGTGAGGTGTCACTCACAGCAGGGGGGGTGTCAGACAACAGGACAAGAGCCAGCTAGCCACAGCAATGAAAATGACCAAGACATTAAGCCTTTAGTTTAAATAAACAACAACAGGGAGCCTAAGAGAAGCATAGTTGATTTTTATTTTTAACCCCTACAGCATGCTCGGTTCAGCTTGCATAGCAAAAACCCGCTGACAGATTCCCTTTAAAACCTGCAAGGGACATCACAACACATTAATATTATACACAGCTTTTAAAATGTAAGCATAATGAATACACTAATGACATAGTACAAAGATAATGTTACGGGTCCCCTCATTGAGACCTAGGTGTAACTGCACTACCTGCGCTTCAGTAAGTTATATGATCTTCAGATTCCCATTAAGTACATTGCCGCATTGGCATTCACATTTCCACTCATCCATAAAACAACTCTTGGAGCTCTTGTGAGATTCAGGTAACCAGCATCTGAGCCGCAGCCATTTGTTGGAAATCAACTGCATTATTGCTCTACAACACAACCGCCCATGCATATTGTCCATTTCTTTCAGTGATTTCACCAATGTTGTGATTTAGAGAGGCACGCATTAGAGCTGTGGCAACAATCTGATGTATTCACATGCGGCTTTCTTGGAATGTGGTACTGTTAGGCCATGTGTCAACGCTGCGGAAAATGCGCGGATTTTGCCGCGGATTTCTCGCGGAAAAGCCGCGGATTTCCCGAAAATCTGCAGCAGCGGCACTTCCCAGCCATTTCTATGGCATTTTGGAAATGCTGTGCCCATGCTGCAGATTTTTCCGCGGCGGATTTGGTGCGGATTTTGATCCGTAAAAATCTGCAACATGTCAATTATTGTTGCGGATTTTCATCCGGATTTTGGCTTTAAAATTTGGAAAAAAAAATCCGCACCAAAATCCGCATCAAATCCGCGGCAATTACGCGGTAAATCCGCACCTTTGAAAAGGTGCGGATTTTGCGGGAAAGCCGCGGATTTTGATGCAGAAAAATCCGCAGCAACATTCTCCCGTGGACACATAGCCTTACACACCACCTCTGCCTTTTGTAATACCTTACGGCTAGGATGTAACATTTATAAGTGTTGCAGATGTTGCTTTCAACACTTGATATTTATTTTTTATTTTTTACCCCATAAGGAATAATTCAAGAAGTATTGTAACTGTAAATTGCCATGGTGCCTAGGGCTTTATCCACACAAATGTATAGCTTCCTTATCTTTTTGTCTTTATTGTATCTGCAAGTCTCCGCATATGAGACGGTTGGTTCAGATTACAGGACCTGCGGCGAAGCCGGGACTTATGACTGAGAAAATAAGGCCACCATACAGTTGTGTAAATTGTCCCTTAGGGTGCCCACACACCTTAGATAACTGTGACCACTATCTCTTCCATCTCCACAACCACTAAATAGCCTGGGAGAACAAAGTGATCAGGACACAGTTAAAATTCAACACCTTTTCATATATTTCTTAACTTGCAAACCCTTTCATTATTAATCTAGATAGACTGCAGTGATTCATAAAATCTACTTTTTTGTGTTAAGCAATTATGACTACCCCTTCTCAATACGACATGTTGAGATATCATCCCTCCTTCATTTATTTGTAGTATCCATTTCTTAATCTGACAAAGGAGACTCAATAAAAGTTCTAAGGTATTTCAGCAGATAGGGTCCCCTGCCATCATTGGTAATTCCCATTGTCTTCCCTTCAGCAGCCATTCTCCTCATTAGGGCAATGTTTTCTGGCAGACGTCCGGCTCTAACTAGCTGCGTACAGTTCTTGATGGAATGAATGTGTGTAGGGTGAAGCGGAGGCTCAGGCTTATGTCAGCAGAATACATTCTGGAGCCGTGCTGAGTAAGGGAGATGACACAGCCTGATGGAATCAAATGGTCCCATGTTCCAAATAGCAACAACTATATACAAATACAACTACCTTTTAGGTGACTTGTTATATTTTATTAATTGTATAGAATGATAATATGCAGGGTAGACCCTACCACCACCTGGCTACCAGGTCTACCCAGAGGTTCTCCTGACAGACAAAAGTTCCGATTACGTTTTGGGTCCCTACAATAACTCCACCTCAAATGTAGAGCAGAACAAACCCCCAATTGCAATCATATTTTACATGCAAAATACATGCATTTAGCAAAAAAAAAAATTGCAGAGCTTTGAATTAATAAGATGCAAGTGATTTTGAACCTTTGCTACAAAGCGTATGTCAATCTGTTCAGCTCTCCCTGCTATATACGGTAACCTTCTGCCCATAGATTGCACATCCAGTCTGATAGATTCTCTTTAAGGTGTTTTGAACAGATAGAGGGTGAATGTCATGCTGGTGGGTGTGAACCCACTGCGCCATGGGCCAGGCTGATCCTGGGGGCATGCCAAAGTGTCTACTGGGTCTTCACAAGGACATCTAATGGTGAGGATAGGCTGGGCTGCCAGTAGACACCAGGTACCACTCCAGGGTAGTCCCCAGTACTGCAGCAGCTGATCCGGACGGTCAGTGGCGCTGGTGCAAAATACAGGAGGGCGAGACAGAGGTGTAGTCAGGTGGTCCAAGGTCGTGGCAGGTAGCACAGGATCGGAGTACAAAGTCGTAGTTAGTAGCAGCAAGGTCAGACAGGTTGAGTATTTAAATCAGGTCGATTAAACCAGGGAAATGCATGAACAGGAGACAAGTAGCAAACTGACTAGGAATCGACGTCAGGCAAGGAGTGTTGGCAGAAGTTGCCTAAAGTAGACTCTGCTTACACGGGATAGGTTAGGGGGCCAAATCTCTGCAGGACACAGGTGGGTTAAATTCCTGCAGAGACCAGCCTCGCCTCCCTATGGCCAAATGGAAGTTACAGCGAAGCAGGAGTCCAGAGGAGTGCTGTATCAGGCAACTCAATCGAGACCTGACACTAGAAGCCGTACGGTGACCACGGTGAGTGGGGCGGCACTAAGGAGGAATGCCAGTTGCCACCATGACACTAAACATATTAATCAAGTTTATTCTAGACATTACTGCCAAAATGAAAAGGTCCAAACTCTTCCCTTCTATCTTTACAAGTATAGAAAATAAATAAGTATTTTCAGACTAATTGTTTACAGCGTGTCTATAAGCATGGGAGTGCCTTCATTTATAGAAACTGACCCTAATTTTATTACTAAGACAGATGGTGGATAATGATTACATGTAAAAACCAAGCTATTGTCCCGTCCCGACACTTGCATCCCTTTGTGCTCTGTAAACAAATGTTTCTAACATTAGAACCAGCAACAGATCATGGAAACAAGCTGTGTAAGGCCGGGTAGGGCAGGGCCTTGGATACTTCACATATCTTTCTAATTTTCCCACAATTGCTTTGGTTAGGAAGTAGAGCATCGAGGATTATTTTTGAACATCAACATGTGTCTTTTACTGCCAGCTTCCCTTCTGGCTTGCCTTTTTATGAAAGCATTTAGATTATTTACCAATGTGTGTAGATTTACTGATGTATTCGATATTTTCATTCCAAAGATAATGATAAGGATACAGTTTATAGTGGTCTACATAAAGCCCCATACACTTTAGATAGATCTTTAGATTGTTAGGCTGAAAGCTCTCACTTGCTGACAGAGGGGTGCAAGAACAATATATGGGGCCCTTGTAGGTCAGGAATTTCTCATAATGTAGAAGTCCACCTGCTTCGTAGGTAGAAATGGGCCCACTTACCTCTTGGGCTTCTGTGCAGCCGGATAGGTTGCACCATTGATATGTCCGCCGATAGTTTAGTGTCTGCTCCTGGCTACGGCACATTATCTCCTTTCAATTGGATAGGCGCTTATGGGCAGTACTCAGGAGTGACCACTGCTGACCATGTACAGGGCGTCACTGCTCTAGCACTGCACATTGGTTACGTCCAGCCGCCACCACAGTAGATTGTGGCGGTGACGGGTGTCGGACCCAACATTCTGATATTGACTTATCCTATTGGTAAGTTAATATGTTTACTCTGGACTACCCCATTAATATGTTCCTATGTGTAAAATCTCCTTTATCCATGCTTTTGTGTCTATACAGCTTACCATTATCTAGGGGTTTTTTCCCAACAAAACCAAAACAACCTTACCTGGAAACAGTGTATTTCATGAAGTTCCATGAATTCTTCTATACAACTCAATGCCTGATGAAGAGACCTGAGTAGTCTGGAAAGCTTGCTATTATTACCATATTTTCAGTTAGCCATTAAAAGGTATCAACCACTGAGGACTTCAGTTCTTTTAAATAATGTTTTATCTCTACAACTCACCATTATCTAGGGTTTTTTTCCCCAACAAAACCAAAACAACCTTACCTGGAAACAGGGTATTTCATGAAGTTCCATGAATTCTTGCTTTTAATCACTGGTCATCAATAGGGCTGTGATCACACGTTGTGTTTTTGCTGCAGTTTTTTTCTTCATGAATTTATTCAAAGTAAAGTCTTCTTTGTACAGTGCGAGCAGACGCTATGAGGATTCAGGAATCTCATGTGCACACAGACTTGCTTTTTTTCTCCTGACTGAAATGGAAAACTGCTGTGTTATTGAAAGAAGCAGCCTGTCCATTATTTCAGCGTTTTTTTCACCATTGATTGCACTGAGAAAGTACAAAAACGCAACCGCTGTATTTTTGCTGCTTTTGTGGTGAATGAAACGAACTTGATTAAACATGTACTGTAGACAAATGACAGACAAAAGCGCAATATAAAAAATGCACAAAACCTCTTCTTGGAAGCAGCCATTTTAGTGTCAAGAGCAGGTATTGGCTGCAGAAAAACGCAACGTGTGAACACAGCGTAAGAGAAACTTTGAACTTCGTATTCATAGTCCATGTATTACAGATACAATCAGGTCATAAGTTATTTTAATGAATTTTGTCAATTAAAAAGGGGGACTCCAGCAGAGCTAAGGCTAAATCATGTTGCAACCGTGATTTTTTTAAAACGTTTTTGCTCCATTTTTGCGCAATCTTAGAAAATTACGGCAAAAAAATCCTTTGCAGCAAAAATGCAATACTATCACAAAGTGAGAATGTAGACTTATATGAGTTCTCCTCAGCCGCCTTCCATAGGGCATAATTTCCATGTTTAGTGACACCACCAGGAATCCACCGTCACTCACTGGCAGCATCGTGTTTTTGCTATATAGATGCGACTTGTTCACACCAAACTTTAGAAGACAAAACAAAATTAATGTGTAATCAGAAAAAATGTTTTTATAAAATACATTTAACATATTTTTTTTTGTGATATCTTAATCTATATGAAACTTTTGAATTTTAATTAGAGCCCTACATTATTTTCTCAGCATCCATATATCCACCTTGGTGACTAATGACCACTATTAGTATTAAATAAAACTCAGCACGTAATGAGATATTTTTGCAGGTGATGTGGATATTCATCACTGTAACAATCTGGAATCAACTAGGGCGGCACGGTGGCTCAGTGGTTAGCACTGCAGTTTTGCAGCGCTGGGGTCCTGGGTTCAAATCCCACCAAGGACAACATCTGCAAGGAGTTTGTATGTTCTCCCCGTGTTTGTGTGGGTTTCCTCTGGGTTCTCCGGTTTCCTCTCACACTCAAAAAACATACTGATACGGAATTTAGATTGTGAGCCCTTATGGGGACAGTGCTGCCAATGTACATAAAGCGCTGTGGAATTATTAGTGCTATATAAATGAATACATATTATTATTATTATATTAACTGCATTTATAACATTTTGGTCTTGTGGACCTTCATCAGATAAATAGTGGAAGATTATGTGTTGGAGTATGAGCATGTAAGCTCATGGATAGCTGCTGCTGATATCCCGGATTGCGGAGGCGTGTACAGGCTGGTATGCGCTAAGTGATCTGTGGAAGGCATCGTCCTATAGTGAAATGGTCATAGTTCATTTAGACCGAAACGTTATATATGCTGTTAAGTCTGGATTGTTACATTGATTAAAATCCACATCAACTGCAAAAATATCTCATTGAGTGCTGAGTTTTATTACTACTATTGAATACGGATTGGAACCCTACTTGGGCCGCATAGCTTACCTATCGGTGTGCCGAGCATAATTTTCCTAATGACCACTATTGGGTCTTTACATGTACAACAGCTCTCGATTAGCCTTTATCAAAATCACTTAGAAAATGTGAGCTGCTCAAGTTAATATATTGTTTAGCTGGGAAAGCTAGGCTTTGTCTGGGGTCTTACATCTAACTGAGCATTTACATTTTACTTTTCTATGTATAGTAAGGTTTATGTTGAGCCTAGAGGTAATTGGCATTGTTGTGAGGATGCGGAGAGCCTCTACTGTTTCCTTTCTATCCTGGGAAAATCTCAGCTTTTAAATAGCACAGATGGAGAAGGGTGACATCATGTAATGCACAGCTTTGCATTGAAATCTGAGATTCTCAGAATACTCTAAACAAAGGCACCATCTCCAGTTACTATAATCAAAAGCAGAACATCTCTGACCTTTAGTGATAAGACCAGATGCAGCAGCCCTTGATCATAACGGATGAGTTGGTATATGGTAGAAATATGACCCTGTACACAGTTTATCCACTACTTGCCACAAGTTCTAGTAGGTTTTATTGTTGGGAATGATGGAAATATTTAATAATAGGAATATTACTGCATTACAAAATAATATATAACACCTTATACAATAGCAGAATCACTAATTCTAGAAGACATGATGCCTAAGGACATAGATCAAATGTTGATATTCAGTCATTTGTTGAAGGGTAAACAAAAAAAATCTAGTTATGTCATGTAACAGCCAATGTTGGCAGTAAGCAAAAATGACATTACAGACAGTAAAGCTGTAAACTAGTACGTTTGAGCCCTGTAGGATGGTGTCCTCCCCAAACAGCCAGGGCTATATTAACCCATGGCTGAGCACCTGGGCTTTTGGGCATTTCTGCCCCACTCCAGCACTTCTATCTTTCACCCCTCTACAGCCTGACCCTAGTACGGTAGGCCCCGGACCCCAGTTAATAGCTCAATATCCATTTTCAGGGTCATCTGAAAAACATTGTTCTTGTACTATTTATAATACAAAAAATTATGAAATAGAAAATTTCAAGATGCCATTCCTTGGAGACTGATCAGGGATACACACACATGCAGGCGCTTCACGAGTAAGCGAAGACATGCACAGAGCATAGATGAACTTGTCACCAGGCAGCACAAAGGCAACAACAGCCTGTGGCCATGTCCTTCAGCCAAACACCTGAATGGAGAAGGCAGGAGAGTCTGTATCTGCCAGTAATACGCCCAAGCTCCAAGGGGTGGTGATTATTTCCTAATCTTGCTTATTGCCCTCGATCCCATCTCTATCTTAGTCATACAACCCTAGCACCAAATAAAATGTTTGAAAACTGTCACTGTCCTGAGTCCCTAGCACATCCTACATTGCAGGTACTCGCATTACTGCCTGTCAACGACAACCACCTCCTTCCCAGGGGCCAAGAAGCTGCCATACTCAGTGGTACAATGTTACCATCTATCATAATGGCTGACAAGTAGGAAAACTATTGCATTCTAAAGAAACTAAATTTCCGTGGTGTCTGCTTTAGACATCCTCTTTTCCTAAATCTTTAAATAGGGCATATGGAAGAAATAATGCGAGTGTTGTATCTGGTACGATATCTAATAATTTCAAACAATGAACAAGTCTCAGTTTTGGTACACATTGCACAACTCAACTGAGAATGATACCTGCCTACAGTGTGGCATATTTTCCCCATCTGTCTTCAATAACTCTTACCTTATACCATTTAAAAAAAAACAAACAAAAAAACCCCAAAAACTGCTGTAAGCTAGGTTCACATGGGCATATGCAAAATTGTCCATTTTATGTCCACAAAAAAACTGACGATTAGAGATGAGTGGACGAGTGAGTGTTCGTATTTGCTGGGTTCTGCTGGACTTTAGTTAAAAGTTGATTTTGGGACGCGGACTTGACCTGAACTTGATCTCAGAGCCCGAACCCCATAAAAGTCAAGAACTAATGGACTCGACTTGACTAACGAGTATAATGGAAGCCAATGAATGGACAGTTTGCTCTTCGCTCACATACTGCCAGCCATAAACAGAGCATTTCTGGAAAAGGGAGGGTGGGACTTTTTTTTTTTTTAGACACTGCATCCAAAAACAGTTTGTATCCCCAGTGAGGGCCTTTTAGAGGTTGCGAGCAGCTTTCACTGGGCCGAGCACTGAGTAAACCCAAGCACCCGATGCTCGATCAAGTGGTTACCATCCGAATGGCACTAAAATTCGGACACAGACTTTTTTTTTTCAAAAGTTTGTGTTCAAGTCCGAGACCCGAACACACGGTGTTTGGTACAAACTCTGAACATTACAGTTCTGGTTCGCTCATCTCTACTGACTATTTTCCACCCCTATTTTCAACTATACACAATCCAAATAGCATCAGTGTGTCCATTTCTTTGTCCCTATGCCCTTTTTGTCGTTCCATGTGGCATCCGTTTTTTACATTAACAATTTAATAAATGATAAAGATCAAATCCAGTTTATAACTGTAATGTATCAGTGAAAAACGCATGACCTAGGGATGTAACCTGAATATGAGCCGTGTTTTCACACACCCTTTTGACTTATAATGGTCTGATCCAGAATACTGAACAATGTAATGTATGCTGCGATTTTTTTTTTCCACTCAGATTAGCATTGGTCCTTGTGCTGTCCATATACTATCAGTTTTGCATACGGATAGAACAAGGTAATTTAATATGTTCGTTTTAACATACCTATATACTGTATACAGGGCCTTGCAAAAGTATTTGGTCCCCTTGAATTTTTCAAACTTTTCCCACATTTCAGGCTTCAAACATAAAGATAAAAATTTCAATGTTATGGTGAAGAATCAACAACAAGTGGGACACAATTGTGAAGTTTAACGAAATTTATTTCTTATTTTAAACTTTTTTAAAAAATAAATAACTGAAAAGTGGGGCGTGCAATATTATTTGTCCCCTTTACTTTCAGTGCAGCAAACTCACTCCAGAAGTTCATTGAAGATCTCTGAATGATCCAACGTTATCCTTAATGACTGATGATGATAAATATAAGCCACTTGTGTGTAATCTAGTCCCCGTATAAATGCACCTGCTCTGTGATAGTCTCAGCGTTCTGTTTAAAGCGCAGATAGCATCATAAACACCAAAAACACAACAGGCAGGTCCGTGATACTGTTGTGGAGAAGTTTAAAGCCGGATTTGGTTACAAAAAGATTTTCAAAACCTTAAACATCCCAAGAAGCACTGTGCAAGCGATCATATTGAAATGGAAGGAGTATCATACCACTGCAAATCTACAAAGACCTGGCCGTCCATCCAAACTTTCATCTCAAACAAGGAGAAGACTGATCAGAGATGCAGCCAAGAGGCCCATGATTACTCTGGATTAACTGCAGAGATCTACAGCTGAGGTGGGAGAGTCTGTCCATAGGACAACAATCAGTCATACACTGCACAAATCTGGCCTTTATGGAACAGTGCCAAGGAGAAAGCCATTTCTCAAAGATATCGATAAAAAGTGTTAGTTAAAGTTTGCCACAAGTCACCTGGGAGACACACTAAACATGTGGAAGAAGATGCTATGGTCAGATGAAACCATAATCTAACTATTTGGGCACAATGCCAAATGCTATGTTTGGCGTAAAAGCAACACAGCTTATCACCCTGAACACACCATCCCCACTGTCAAACATGGTGGTGGCAACATCATGGTTTGGGCCTGCTTTTCTTCAGATGGTTAAAATTGATGGGAAGATTGATGGAGCCAAATATAGGACCATTCTTGAAGAAAACCTGTTGGAGTCTGCAAAAGACCTGAGACTGGGACAGAGATTTGTTTTCTAACAAGAAAGTGATCCCAAACATAAAGCAAATTCTACAATGGAATGGTTCACAAATAAATGTATCCAGATGCTAGAATGGCCAAGTCAAAGTCCAGACCTGAATCCAATCGAGAATCTGTGGAAAAAGCTGAAAACTGCTGTTCACAAACGCTCTCCATCCAACCTCACTCAGCTCCAGCTGTTTGCAAAAGAAGAATGGGCAAGAATTTCAGTCTCTCGATGTGTAAAACTGATAGACACATACCCCAAGCGACTTGCAGCTGTAATCACAGCAAAAGGTGGCGTTACAAAGTATTAACTTAAAGGGGCTAAATAATATTGCACGCCCCAATTTTCAGTTATTTATTTTTTAAAAAAGTTTAAAATAAGCAATAAATATTGTTCTACTTAACAATTGTGTCCCACTTGTTGTTGATACTTCACCATAACATTAACATTTTTATCTTTATGTTTCAAGCCTGAAATGTGGGAAAAGATTTAAAAATTCAAGGGGGCCGAATACTTTCGCAAGGCACTATATAACATATATTCTTCCACTAAGAGTGGAGTCACACTTGTATGTGGATCCCATCCCTTCCCCTGAACCAGACTCTGGCTCTCCTGACAGAAGCGTGACAGCTTCATGTATTTCTATGCAGCTGCACGCTCCTGCCAGGAGAGCCTCCAGCCTATCCGACGAGTACCATACAATTCTCGCATTGAGTCACGTGCAAAGGTGACTCCAGCCTAATTATGGGACCGCCTGGCTTCCATGTCCCTTTTGCCTGGAGTTCTTACTTATTACCTATATTTTTATGGGATGCATAAATGTAGTTTCTCAGTTTTTCTTTCATCTGACAATACTTTTCTGTGATTTCTCACTTTTCTACTAACAGAATTCAGTAAGTATTTGCCATGTTGCAGTGAGCGTGTCTTGCATGCTCCTTGTCTGCTAAAGTGCTTTGTAAGATACATTTCCAAATGTAACTTCTGTTTGCTGATGTTTTATGCATTTGTACTAGATGTTTTCCAGGCTTGTGTGTTCTTTACATTGCTCTGGTTTGCTGTGGGTTGTTAATCATTAAAGGGATTGTCCGGGCCCTTTTTTTTTAAATTTTACTATGTGCCTAAAAACTAACAAGCAGGTAGTTACTAACAGAGGCAATTACCAGCCTTTTGTACCCAGTACTGGAATCGAGTGATAATTGCTCCTGCCGTCAATTCAGCTGCTCCATGTCAATCGATCAGCTTTGCTTCTTAAAGGCTACTCTGTAGATAGGGCGAGACTGCCGGCATCATGCTGGTTGACATCTGGCAGTCACACCCTGTCAACCGAGCACAGCGGAAAAGAAGCCACTGAATCGTCACATACGTGAAAGCCGCTGAATCGTTGGCAGAAGCGGTCTGTGATCACTCTGTGACTGCACAGAGCAGCACCGGGCACAACAGGCAGGTAGATAGGTATGACTAGTTTTGAAAAAAAATGGAAGATATGTGCTTATTTGTGGGTACTGCACACCCGTGCTTTGATGGCTTCAGCGAGATTAACATGGTATAATCTAGATTTACTGAATTTAGATTACTTGTAAAAATGCAGGATTTGACCCATCATAGAGTCTGTGCTTAGACATACATTGAATTATTAATGTAGAAATTCATGTGCTTGCCAATAATACACCCCTGTTCATGCAGAAGTCTGTAGTGTGTGAAAATGCCCAAATAAATGGTGATATTATGGATCTGCTGATCTAGATGCTATTGTCCAATACACCACGCTTCTGTGTAACACGCTTTCATTATGTATTTGCAGGAAAACAGTTTTGAGCAATTTATTATCAACTACTGCAATGAAAAACTGCAACAGATCTTCATTGAATTGACCCTAAAAGAGGAACAGGAGGAATATATACGTGAGGTATTGTGAATTAAGACTTGCTAAATAATCATAATCTTAGTAAAAACATATATTTTCTGGATGTAACACTACATGACTTCATAAGGTTAGATAACAACCATAGCTGGCAGGCCACAGTCAGATAATGATGCTGCCCATAAAAATCCATAGTATTACCTCAATATGCAGCTCAAGGTGGCACTGTCGCGGGCGGGTGGTGCGCCGCTGCTCGCGCTGCACGCTCGGGTCCGGCGCTGCTGCGATGGCTGCTTGGTGGCTCGAGCGGTGGGCCGGATCTGGGGACTCGAGCAACGCTCCTCGCCCGTGAGTGAAAGGGGTAGTTTGGTTTGGGGATTTGGTCCGTGACGCCACCCACGGTTTGTGGTGAAGGTGGGCACCACCGCTGCTGGTGACGGGGATCCCGGGAGCGTTGTTAGGGAGCAGCTGAGATTTTTTCCCCCCTCCATGGGTAGGGGTTGGTGGTCCCGGGGCCCGGTGAGGTGACGGGGAAGCAGGGCTGGAGAGGTGCGGGGACAGCGCGGCGCGGTGCCGGATGGCACTGGTGTACTCACTCAGCAACAGATACACGCAAAGTCTCTGGTAAACCAAACGGCTGGATGGACGGGTCCCGCAGCCGGCTGCTGTGGCTTCTCCCGGACAGTTGATGGCGGCTGTCTTTCCCTGCACCTGTTTGTGTTCGGCTCTGATGACTTCCCACCGGTAACCCGCTCCCCAGCGTATAGGTGCCGGAGGAGCCCCTTTTGCCCGCAGGCTCTGGCCCTTGGAACTCTAGCTGTGGCGGTAGCTGTATTTCCTTTCTCTGGTCGGACGGTTGCCTTCTATCGGGTCTTGGCTGCTAGGAAACCCCTGGTGTTCCGGTCACTGACGGATTTGACCTTTAACGGCGGCTCCGAGCCTGGTCGGGGTCCGCAGGCCCTGCCTGTGTGTGCTGGCTTCACTTCGCTCCCTGGTTCGGTACCGGCGGGCCACCACCTGTTCCCGGTCCTACGGTTCCGCGTTGATCGGCCTCTCCTGCAGACAGCCACCACCGTCTGCCAACCTTGCTGTATGTGCCCGGGCCACGCACCCGGACACGGTCAGTTTGCTCCTCCACTACCACCTCTCTAACTGATCTTCTCTCTCTTCCTTTTCCCGCCTCCAGGACTGTGAACTCCTCAGTGGGTGGGGCCAACCGCCTGGCTCCACCCCACCTGGTGTGGACATCAGCCCCTGGAGGGAGGCAACAAGGATTTTGTGTCTGGCTGATGTGCCTGTCTCAGGGTGGGGGTGCGTGTTGTAGTACCTGTGACGACCTGGCTTGCCCAGGGCGCCACATTCCCCCTTGGTTAAATGCAGACCGTCCGCGGGCTGCCCGTCCATCACCGGTTTTCTTTTTTTTTTTAACTGAAAAAAATATAAAACAACAGTTTATGCATTTTAAATCTTCCCTTACGGGAGGCACTTCCTTTAACGTTACTAACAATGGCATACATATTAAAACATTTTTATTAACAACGGACGGCTTCCGCTCCCCCACCCCAGCAACCTGGCCCTGATGCTGCCCCTAAGAAATGGGCAGCACCCCTTGAGCCCAGTCCAGATCCAGGCTGCCCGAGCAGGAACGGGTACGGTGCCTCGCACCCGACGGCCTTTTCAGGGGACCCCACGTCCATGGGGGACCCCTGATCCCCGGAGAATCACCATCGGTTGCGGTAGTGGCGGGCCTGGGCCATCCCTTTCCTCCAGGCCCATCCTCAAAATCTGCCTCTCCAGAGGCGGTAATGGAAAGCAGGTTTCAAACTATTTACAATCCCACAAGTTCGTGGGTGCCCTGCTAGTTCTCAGGCATGTCCATGAAGAGTTCCTCATGCCAACGGTAACAAAGGGTCCCTACGGGGACAACTTGCCGGCAACGGCCGGGTCAATCACGGTGTCAATCAGGTGAACAACGGTTGATTCGCTTTCATTCACTTAACGGTACTGGTGGTCCCAACGGGGACAACAGTGCAACGGAGGGACCGCTGCCTTATTCCGACTCTTCCTCTGAGGTGGCCTTACCCTCCGCTGCCAATATTTCAAACATGCGGTGGCAGGCCTGTTGGGAAAGGGGCGCCTGGTATCCATTTCCACCGGCGCGCGGGATATAGAAAGCTACCGGCCCACCGCTGTGACGAAGACTCTCACCCACTTCCTCGGACTCCGAGACTGGCTCTGTATCAGGTCCGGAATCATCACTCCCAACCTCTCCACGGTCAGGCGCTCCCTCGAGGGCCAGGCGGACTGCCGGGTCCTTTTTCTCCTCCACGCCAGGTGGGTCATTACCAGTCGCAGCAGCATCCGGGCCTGCAGCCTCCTCAATCTCTCCGACCCCCGGACCCTCGGCACTCAGCATCTCGGGTCCCTCCGCCATAGCACGGGGCAGCAGGTCAGGCAGGTTAGCGCTGGTGAGCCCCATGGGTAGTGGCAGGGACAGTACAAGGGCCAGGATCGGACCGGGTCTCCCAGCCGCAGCGGCCGGTCCCTGTGAGACATGGAGGCGTGGGTCACTCACCAGCTCCGTCACGTCGGCTCCCATCTCGTGCATCTGGGCAATCGCAATCAGCGCTTCCACCTTGGTGGTCCACTGCTCCGCCAGGAGACGTATCTGATTCCGATGACATTGGTTAGACTCAGTTACTCGGGCCCTCATCCACGCCACGGTCCCGGGCGCGGGATGCTGGGCCTCAGGTGGTGCAGGCGGGGCTGACATGGTGTCACGGCTTCAGAGTTCCAGGAACCAAATAGCGGCAGAGTCCTGGCGTCCCTGCCTATATGGCCTCGGTTTACATGCGGCCGGACGCCATCCTTCCCCCCATGGTCTTTTCTCAGCACCTCCTCTTCAGGGGCGTGGCTTCGGCTTTCGCGCCTCCACTGCTCGAGAAGACGCTCGAGCGGGAAAATCTTCGCGCCCAAGATGGCGGATTCTGAAATTTTTCGACCGGACACCGCCGGCGGGTAACACAAGGCGCACTTCTACCAGCCGGCAGAACGGTAAGATCCTGTTCGTGACGCCAAGTTGTCGCGGGTGGGGGGTGCGCCGCTGCTCGCGCTGCACGCTCGGGTACGGCGCTGCTGCGATGGCTGCTCGGTGGCTCGAGCGGTGGGCTGGATCCGGGGACTCGAGCGGCGCTCCTCGCCCGTGAGAGAAAGGGGTAGTTTGGTTTGGGGATTTGGTCCGTGACGCCACCCACGGTTTGTGGTGAAGGTGGGCACCACCGCTACTGGTGACGGGGATCCCGGGAGCGTTGTTACTGAGCAGCTGAGATGTTTTCCCCCCTCCGTGGGTAGGGGTTGGTGGTCCCGGGGCCCGGTGAGGTGACGGGGAAGCAGGGCTGGCGAGGTGCAGGGTCGCGGGGACAGCGCGGCGCGGTGCCGGATGACACTGGTGTACTCACTCAGCAACAGATACACGCAAAGTCTCTGGTAAACCAAACGGCTGGATGGACGGGTCCCGCAGCCGGCTGCTGTGGCTTCTCCCGGACAGTTGATGGCGGCTGTCTTTCCCTGCACCTGTTTGTGTTCGGCTCCGATGGCTTCCCACCGGTAACCCGCTCCCCAGCGTATAGGTGCCGGAGGAGCCCCTTTTGCCCGCAGGCTCTGGCCCTTGGAACTCTAGCTGTGGCGGTAGCTGTATTTCCTTTCTCTGGTCGGACGGTTGCCTTCTATCGGGTCTTGGCTGCTAGGAAACCCCTAGGGTTCCAGTCACTGACGGATTTGACCTTAACGACAGCTCCGAGCCTGGTCGGGGTCCGCAGGCCCTGCCTGTGTGTGCTGGCTTCACTTCGCTCCCCGGTTCGGTACCGGCGGGCCACCCCTCGTCCCCAGTCCTACGGTTCCGCGTTGATCTGCCTCTCCTGCAGACGGCCACCACCGTCTGCCAACCTTGCTGTATGTGCGCGGGCCACGCACCCGGACACAGTCAGTTTGCTCCTCCACTACCACCTCGATAAACTGATCTTCTCTCTCTCTTCCTTTTCCCGCCTCCAGGACTGTGAACTCCTCAGTGGGTGGGGCCAACCGCCTGGCTCCACCCCACCTGGTGTGGACATCAGCCCCTGGAGGGAGGCAACAAGGATTTTGTCTGGCTGATGTGCCTGTCTCAGGGTGGGGGTGCGTGTTGTAGTACCTGTGACGACCTGGCTTGCCCAGGGCGCCACAGCACCACAACTGGCACCCTGGCATGCTTAAATCAGCTGCTGGGATGCCCTGCTCAGATGGCAGCATTAGTTAGCCACAAGAGAAGCAATCTGAGTCCTCATTTTTTGCCATTTTTTAATTCCTAGAATTCAGGTTTTACATTTTTCTGACATTTGTTATCTCTTATGGGAAAATAAAAGAAAAAAAATCATAATTGGAAAGTGCAGTGGTCCTAAACAAAACACCCCAAAATAGCGAAAAATACAACAAAGAGAAAAAAAAGGAAAGAAGCTAAGAAAATGTTTAAAAAAAATACTACTAATACTACTAATAAGTACAAATTCCTTATTCAGAGGTGGACATAGACAATGGGGCCCCTGTGATGACAGCCAACAAGCTCTTTATATCCAGTATCTCATTATATAGCTCCCCTTATGTCTCTCTTACAAGTGGCAATCACAAATTATTTTTAGCCATAAAGTTCTTTAGGTCAGGCCTTTACCTAGAATCTAAGCAATGGTAGAAAAGGCTGCTTGTTAGGTGAAACCCCCTGACCGTTTGGGCCCTTGTTAAGCTGCACAGGTCATACCAATGGTAGAAGTATAGCGCCCCTGACCTGGTCAGGCACCACTGAGTACTGCACCCATGCTGGGGACAGTACAATACAGGTAATCCAGAAGGCTGACCGAGGTGTGACTACACAGGCGCATAGTAATCAGGTCTCACACATCTACCTTTGATAGGGACCCCTGGGGAATCCAGGAGGGGGCGTAGCCTCCAAGTCCACTCAAGGGGTGTGGTAGAGAGCCTGGTTGCTAGGTGGCGTAGGCAGGCACAGTGGGGAGAGGATGTAGAGAGGAGTGAGGAGTTAGGAGTGCAGCTCAGGGAGAGCAGACGTGTGGAGTAGACCCTGGAAGCTGACACAACACTGACAGCGTCCGCGCAGTGACTACCAACGGGGGAGATCGGTCACCTGGTAGTGCTACCCGAAATCCACCCAAGGCTAGATAGAGCAAAGAGGTGGCAGAGTAAGAGGACTGCCAGCGAGGTACCAGGCCCGAACGAGTGCAGGCTCTCAGAGTAGGGGACCATTCAGTTGTCCTGCTCAACCTGCAGGTGGAGGTACTTCACACCCTCACCACCACACACAGAGTCCGGAGCCACGTAGCGAAGAGAGGGCCCATAGTTCACAGGAGGCAAGCAGCCGGAGTGACCTGGTCCAGGCTACAAGGAAAACGGGCCAAAAGAAGGGGAGAGAGGCATCAGCAACTTTCCTGGGCGACTCCAGCAGGGCTTCAAGTAGGGGTCACCCCAAAACACACAGGGCTAGGAAGGTGAGTTGGTAGTCACCCTCATCAGCCAGCCGGAAGGATACCTGGTTCCAGCCTGGTTCATCCCAGCTACGCCCGGGTTACTCACCAGACCATCAACTGTGAATAAAAACCCTGAAAGACTGCTTGTACTGTGTTTGAGTCATTCTGCGCCTTGTGGTTCCACCCACTCAAAACGGGCCCTGGGGCCAGCCCTACTCTCGGGGGGCCACACCATCTAACTGCACCTACCAACAACCCCAGGCGTCCCTTAACCTGCAGTGGCGGTCCCCTGACCGCAATACCGAGAGTGGCGTCACGAAAATCCTAAAGAGAAGGTTCCCTACCTGTGACCAGACCATCCCACGTGGAGTCCCTGAAGGTAATGCCCCGCTACACCTGTGGGGCTCCAAGGAAGCATCTGCATGTAAGGTGAGACCCACTGACCCTTTGGGCCCTTGTTCAGCTGCACAGGTTGCACCAGTGGTAGAAGAAGCTGCTTGTAAAGTGAGACCCCCTTACCCATTGGGCTGCACAGATTACCCCAATTGTTGAAGACGTTGCTTGTGAAGTGAGACCCCCTGACCCTTTGGGCCCTTGTTCAGCTGCACAAATCGCACCTATGGTAGAAGAAGCTACTTGTAAGGTGAGACCCCCTTGCTCTTTGAGCCCTTTGCAGCTGCACAGATCACACCTATGGTAGAAGAAGTTACTTGTAAGGTTAGACCCCTTTGCAGCTGCACAGGTAGCACCTATTGTGGAAGAAGCTGCTTGTAAGGTGAGCCCCCTTACCCTTTGGGCGGCACAGGTCGCACCAATGGTATATTCACCTCAGACCAACTTTTACATTCAAATCAGATCTCTGCCATTAGCTCTGCTATCACTTTGGCACAAATTATATTAAGCAAATGTATTATTTTTATCAAACACCCAACATGTGCAACATTTTTAGACACAAATTTCTGGTCCAAAGTATACAACCCAAGAGAAAGTATAAAAAAAGAAAACTGGTAATACAAATATGCTCACTGTGTCTGTGCCTCACCCTTGTCGGTTATATTGTCTGTTTTTTGCATACAAGAGTTATTAGCAATTATCCATTGTTTATGTTCTCATAGAAGAGAGCGGCTTTTGAATAACTTTGCTTAAACAAATTCAATTTGCACTCTTGTCAGACTGCTGTGTACAATAACGGGCACGCAGTATATACCTATGTTAGGAGGTACGTCTGTTTTACGGCCGGCATTACATTTATACAGCTTGTTCTCTTCTTATCACTTCTTACTGGGTTGATATGAAAATTCATCTTCTCGGTGGGTCCATGCAAAACAAATGAGACAGCTCCAGTGAATGTCGCTCCATACTAAAAAATAGAACTTCGTGCATCCAATGTGAATATAGAAGAAGTGAAAAAGCTGCCGTGTTACAAAAACAGTCCATTAAACGAGTGGAGAAAAAGGAATTGATGGAACAACCACTGAAAATACAAAAGCCTTGCTTCTTCTTTAACAGAAATCCATTAGGCGGATGTAAAAATTGTAATCACCATTGGTTACAGATGAAACTGAACAAAATTACTTATGAAACTAGGTCTGCTTCTCCGTGAAACAAAACAGAAGTCTGAATGAGCCCTAAGGCTGATACATTAGTGTCTCCAACGTGTTTGTTACATTACTGATAAAGTTGCCAACCCCTTGTAACAAATGTATGGTCTCTTGTGTTGGGATACAATTGATATCACTTTTCCTCCACACCCTCAGCCAGTGACCTTAAAACCATTTTTCCTCTTGGATACAGTTTTTGATCAGTTTTCATGAACTGTAAATAATTGAACACATCACAGTAGATCGGTATGTGCAGACCCTGATCATTATTCTGAGCAGGACAGGCAGTATTGTACTTGAAGTTGTTCTGTCCCCACTTAAAGACGATTGAAGGTGTAGTTGTGTGATCGTGTTAGAATCTTACCTTCGTTTTCCGATAGGTGAGGCAGACAGGACCAGAGAGTTCCTGAGTTGATGGATTAAACGTGCAGACGCTGAGATGAAACAACGGTGGTTTATTTTCTCCACAGGTTAAGGACATGCATTGGTACAGTGGTCTGAGTACCTGGCATTGTGGTTATCTTGTGATGCTTGTCTCTAGAGCCACTAAGGTCAAAAGACTTTACCTTTCTGCAGCCCAAATGAGGGGGTGTGACTCTCACAAGCACTGGCAAAAAACTAAAATGGATGCCAGGAAGTGAGGTGCAAACAGGGCAGTAGACACTCCCAAGCCCTGGACAAGAAAAGAAATCGGGGAAAAAGAAGGGCCTGACCAGTAGGTGGCAGCAGAGGACAAGCATGAATAACATAAATAACATACATTAAATAACAATGGATATGAACACCAAAGGCAACCGTTTTAAAGAAAACAGGTAGGAACAGCACTGGCACTAGGATACTGAATGTAAGCATATCTTTTATTCAGAAATTTGCCTTTTTATTCCAGAAATATGTGCAAGTAAAGTTCCACCAATGCACTGCTATTTGATTGACAGGTGCAACAGGAAGGGCATATGTGGGCCGGGTCTTGCAATCTATTACCACCACTGTCTGACTGCCTGGCCTTCCTTCCACTGTTGCCATCATAAACATTCATTCCGGTGCAGGCAGACAGACAGGGGCAGGAATAGATAGCAAGATCCGAACCACATATTCCCTACCTGTTGTTCCTGTCAATCAAACAGCAGTGCATTGCTGGAACGTTACTTGCACATACTGTATTTCTGAAATAAAACCGCTAATCTCAGAACAAAAGGTATGGTTATATTCAGCATAACACCAGTATAGCACTGGCTTTACTTTATTTATGAAAATTCTACGGGTTTGTTCCCTTTTAAAGCAAACTCTATTCAAGCATGTACTGGCCACCAGTTCTTTCTACTTAAAGTACGCACACTAAATCCATTTTATCCCAAATCAAACTGGAAAACTTTCAGGAAGAAAGCAAAAAACCCCACAAGCCTTACACAGTATATTGCCTCACTCAGGCTTCTGTTTTGTTGTACGTTTTCTATCATTGTCCCATTATAGCATAGTTACCTGCTCATATTTTTTATTTTATTTCTTGTCAACCAAGTGTCCACATAAATAAACAGCTATGACATGTTTATTTTTGATATTGGTCATGGATGAAACTTGGCCATTTAAATCAATGGGTCTGTAAAACCAACAAACGGCCATGATGCCATCAGTGTGTCATCTGAATGCTCTTGTTTTTTTATTGTTTAATAGATGAGCTTGGATTTGTTTGTTTGCTTTTTTTTATATATATGAGAAACACATGTCACACTGATGGTAAAAATGGCCAGGAGGACCAAAAGTGGATAAAAATCGGACAAAGTACATATCAAAGACAAATAAAAATTGATATCTGAATGAGCCCTTACTATAACTTTGCTTTATCAGGGGGTTTCGCCTTGTATTGTAGTTGGAGATATAATAATTTGAGAATGTAAATTTAACCTACTAGAAACAATAAAGACTAACAGACAAGTGCTTACACAGTTTATTGGAAACTTACTGGCCATGGATTTTTGCTGTCATCGTATGATTTAGAAGACATTGAATTGGAGAGATTTTGAAGGAAATGTTTGGGCAGCAGATGTGTCAGCTGAAGAATCGGCAATATCTCAAGGGGCTTACAGGGTGAATCTGGCCAACTTGATAAAGCGCCAAAAAGCAAAAATAACTTATCTAAACTTTTTAAAATCAGTATTAATAGACTTTACTGGAACAATTGTGTCATTACATCAGTGTTCTGACTTCTGATATTATACATTAGATAAGTTTAGAGGTTTTATGAGATTATGATATCTTGGCTGCTTTCTTAATAGAAGGTGCCATTCTTGTCCAAAAAAGTAGAATGTGGAATAGCAACTTAGTACCATTTAATAAGAATGGGCTGTAATATCATAGACAGTTCCACTATGAGTAATTACACCACGGCCCAGTGGGCAAGTGCCCACTTTGCCAGATTACCAGTCCGGGCCTGTAGACAGACCATGGCCAAGAGCAGTGCTGTTTCTCCAATAAAGTAGCCATATATATTTACTGTCCTACAACCTCTTTAAAGCAGATGCACACATTTATATGCACACTCGGGAAATGTAGAAGTATTTTCTTGTGTCGCAGAGCAGCTACTGAAGAGACCCATGTCAGAAAATGTCACATTTCAAGTCAGAAGAGGAATATTCTCACTTAGCATTTAGTTAGGTTCTAAGCCTGGAATAGGGTAGGATTTTTGTGGGTGAGCAGAGAAGCCTTACTTTTCCACCCCATCTCCATAGTCCATGTTTTGTGTTGTCTAATTAGTGGTGGTGATTCTTTCACAAGTGTTCCCAGTCTGAGGTCAAGTTCACACGGCCATATAAATAATAGTCAAGAGTTTCATCCAAAAACCACCTATGATTTTTTTTTGTGACTTGACATCTGTGTGCAGGTCCTGTACAATCAGTATGTAATCAGTTTATTTACAGTAGCAGTTATTAATTACACAGGTATGCTATATTTGGGTTTATGAAAATTGTTTCAAATCCAATGAGTGATTCTTAAGTTTTCTTGTGCCCTGACTTCAAACACTTCAATTTTTACCATCACGTATGGTTTTTGCACGCAACGAGTGTGAAATTACATACAAGTGAACTGAACAAGAAAAATCTTTATTGTAGCCAAAAATGTATATAATATTATATATACAAACTTATTGAACATTAATTTTTGTAGCTTTATTAGAAATTAATTCTTGCGCCTTTTCCTTTTCTCTTCCAAGCTTTTCTTGATCCCTTTCCTCTTTTTAGAAGGCTGCGGATCTTCTCTGTGAAGCATCCAGTAGTCGACCCTTATCATGTTCACGTTCCATCTACCTGGATATCATCGTTCCATCTCCCGACAGTTTTCCCCCTATAAACTAGAGGCAGTGCCATACTTGTGGTAGGATGTGGATTAAAATTATACCTTTAGTTGTGAAATCAGAGGCTGTATTGCAGAGCAATCTTTGTCCAAACTTTCCAAAATGATGTCATTTGTGCACAGGCTGGAGCATTGGGCGGAAATTTGTGGGTCGGGTCTTCTGTATGTATTCCTTCTCTCACTGCATGCCTCCCTTTTATTTAAAGTTTGCCTCTTGGCCACCGCCATTATCTCCATAGCCGCATATGCGCAATAATATTCTGAAGTTTTCAGCGACTCTTCAATAAAATGGTGCTGGAGTCAGCGCATGCGTATACCGTGATCTCAGGCACCATTTTATTGAATAAACTGTCTTCTTCATGTCTGTGCACATGGCAGCCATAGCGATAATAGTGGCAGAACTATAAATAAAAGAAGGCCAGCATCCAGGAGAAGAATATATATCGAAGACCGGATCCACAAAATCCCACCACGATGCTCGAGCTTGTGCACAAATTGCATCATTTTGGAAAGTTTGGACAACGATTGCTCTGCAATAAAAACTCAGATTTCTCAACTAAAGGTATCATTTTAATCAGCATCCTAGTACCACGGCAAAAACCTTCCGGTTGGTTCCCTTTAATATCCTGATAAAATCTTTCTCCTTACTCTAACAGCACCAAGGCTTTCAGGAAAGTAGTCAAATTGGAAATGTTAAAAATGTAACGTCACATTTATCAGACAACCCAAGGTTTTGAAACATTGCAGCATGTTCTCCACAATAAACATACATTTTGGAACTTTTTTATTACCTAGAAATTTCATCACAACTTCTCTAAAGGAATCTCAAGCCCTTGGTACACAGGTACTTTTAAAAGTCTCTCCTTTTGTTAGTGCTTTCACAAATTGCTTCATCAGTCCAAGCTTAATATAGAGTGGTGGCAGGAGAACTTTACTGGGATCAACTAAACGTTCCACAACTATATACTTGAGTCCCGGTTGCAAAGATTTTCTCGTTTTGGCTCCGGTGAGGAGTCCTATTCTGGCTCTCCTATTCACACATAAAGATCTTTCAGATCACCACATATTGACCATAAGTTATGATTGATGAGAATACAGTCTAAATTCTCACAGCTTTCCTTCAAGTGCACAGAATACCCTATAAGTATTGAGGCATACTTGCTGCCATTGTGCAGTAGCAGATTTCAGACTGTTTTTGGATGAATCAATACTCTCCACTAACTTACATTGTACTTAATGTTACATTTTTGCATCATCCCAGGAGCATTACTGCAATACACTAGAGCAGTATTCCCCAACTCCAGTACTCAAGGACCACCAAGAAGTGCATGTCTTCAGGATTTCTTTAGTATTGCACAGGTGATAATTTTTTATGAGTGACTACACTCATTTTGGTTATTTGACCCCCTGACAGTCAAAACTACATTTTGTGGATAACTTTTGGTACAGGCAGGTTCTAGTTTAGGGATTCCTTAGGGAATCCCAGGGAGAGTCATCAGTGAGCAGGGGGTGCCTATTGCACTTTTTAGGGTGCCAGCTTCCGCAGCAAGGTAGGGCCATCCCTTAGGGACATTCAGAGGGCCCTGTAGTATTTGTATATTGCATACATTTACTCTCACTCCCTTATATCTACCAGTTTCTTGTCTGTTACCTTTTTAAATGTAGTTTTTCATTGATATCTTCATTTATTGCTTTTTTAAAGCATATTTAATTAATTTGTAAATTTTAGGAATTTGTTTTCTGTCAACCAACTTTTTGGATTCCTCCCATATTGTTAATTGTTAGCTTTTTCAAGGTTGATTGAAGCAAAGATAAAGGAAGGAGGGTTTATTGAACCTCATATTTGTAAGTGACTTCAAGATGAGGAGTTCCTCCGTTTGTTGCAGGGCAACAAAAAAAGCTGCATGAGTGGCATTCTCCTTAGTGATAGCTAATTATTTGTGGAAACTCAAGAGCAGATAACTATGAAGAGATGGTGGAAAATCTCTACACAACAGATAAGGATCTTGGCTGTAACATAACCTTAAAGATTAATTTCTTACATTTGCATCAGTTGTCACTAAATGACGACTAAATTTTGCAGTGCATGTTTTAGTTATTTGAATTGTTGCTAAGTTTAATTCAGACATAAAATAATAACAAAATTTTCTGCATCTTTATAGTTGCAAAATTAATAATGTTTTAAAGTACTGAAACTTGTATGCATTAATTATTTGTAGCAGTAAAAAGAAAACTTCTATATCAAAGTAACAAAAGCCAAATAAAATTTTCATTGTCAGATTTGAATTCAGGAGGTCAAAATCATTAAGAAATGGCTGATTTCATGACTGAACCTGACAACGTTTGAAAATATGTAGACCAGTGCTATTCATTTATCATCCTTACAGAACATGCTTTTCTGTTATGTATCTTGTGCATTTTTTTCATTACTTAACGATTAGATTTGGATCTTTGTCCAGAGTAGGGGCTCTAAGATAAGGACCAGAAATATACACATAGCATCACTGACCTGACTGCTTACTGCCTTTTTCTTTGGCTCTGTTCCACATAAGTGCATGGGAATTTGACACTGATCAGGAATGGAATGGAGACCACGGCTGGAAGTAGTTCCAGGGCACCCAATTTGGTCAAGCAGTTGATGAAAGGATTTAGTTTTTTGGAGCCCATTAGACATTAACTAGTTCAGTGTAAAAGGGGTGTGCAGCACATTGCTCTACAATGTGTTAGAGGACCACCGCAACAGGAAAGTGGTGAGAAACTTGGTAACTGAACATTAATTTGGCAGTTAGTGAATGGGAATGCATCAGAAAGGCCTCTGGAGACTTGAAATCAGATATTCATTTCCTGCCTATGTCTTCTAGTGTTTAACTGATTTTTTTTATTTATTTATTTTTTTAAAGGGAATTGAGTGGACACATATTGAATACTTCAACAATGCCATTATATGTGACCTGATCGAGAATGTAAGTATCATCTTATTATGGAAGATTTCTTACATTGTACATGTAATAAAACTTTTCTATAAGGCTTTAGTTACATGATTTTGACTCTTTTTGGTATCTTTTCACAATATAAAACATAAAATTAACCAATAAAAGGAAAAGAAATATAAAGCCTTATTAAGAACAATTTCAGACTTCTGCATTTCAGCTTTCTAGATCAAGGGTGCACAAGCTGTGGAAAACCATGCCATACGGTGTATATGGTGTGCAGGGACTTAATGGAAACCTCTCACCAGATTTGTCCCCTATAAGCTGCTGCCACAACTAGTGAGCTCTTTTATATGGCATTCTAGAATACTGTATATAAGAGCCCAGGCCAATCTGTATAACATAAAAAACAGCTTTTATTCTACTCACCTGCGGTGCGGTCCGGTCCAATGGGAGTCACTGGTCTTGGTCTGGCACCTACTATCTCCTAGAGATTGCCGCACCCATTCTTGCTTTGTGTGGATGACGCATCCAGACTCTTAGAGTCTGCCATTGTGCTCCTGCACATGCACACTTCTCTCTGCCCTGTTGCGGGCAGAGTAAAGTACTGTAATGGCAGCTGCGGGGAAAGATCAAAAGAATGAAGATGCACTACAATACTTAGGCTGGAAACACATCTATGCGAGTAAAATCGGTCCGACTGGGCTAAAAAAAACTCGGCTGATTTTAGTTCACGTTAGGTCCTAGTGCAACGCAAGTGCGATGCTTTTTCTGAATAAATTAATGATTTTACTAGTAATGCGTGTGTAATGCGTGTGTAATGCGTATTTTTTACTATGTCATCTGCCATTCAGCTCTGCTACATGGCCGCTGACAGCAGACACAGAAGACAGCCATGTACCAGAGCTGAATGGCAGATGACAGCAGACACCGACAGAGCCGCACGATCAGAATGAACTCGGGTGAACTTCACCCGACTTCATTGTCATGCTGCGGCTCTGTCTGTGCCGCGTCCTGATTAGCGGTCACCTGTGAAGGGCTCACCGGTGACCGCTAATCCCCTGAGTGACTGAAGTTAGCAGCCCTCTCTCATACTCACCGATCCCCGATCCCTGGCGCGGCGCTGCACGGCGTTCACACTGCTCCGGCAGCTTTTCCTCTTTTGAAAAAGCCGGCCGCTCATTAAACAATCTCGTATTCCCTGCTTTCCCCACCCACCGGCGCCTATGATTGGTTGCAGTGAGACACGCCCCCACGCTGAGTAACAGGTGTCTCACTGCACCCAATCACAGCAGCCGATGGGCGTGTCTATACTGTGCAGTGAAATAAATAATTAAATAATTTAAAAAAACGGCGTGCGGTCCCCCCAATTTTAATACCAGCTAGATAAAGCCATACGGCTGAAGGCTGGTATTCTCAGGATGGGGAGCTCCACGTTATGGGGAGCCCCTCAGCCTAACAATATCAGTCAGCAGCCGCCCAGAATTGCCACATACATTAGATGCGACAGTTCTGGGACTGTACCAAGCTCTTCCAGATTTGCCCTGGTGCGTTGGAAAATTGGGGTAATAAGGAGTTAATGGCAGCCCATAGCTGCCACTAAATTCTAGACTAATCATGTCAGGCATCTCCACGAGATACCTTCCATGATTAACCTGTAAGTTAAAGTAAATAAACACACACACACCTGAAAAAATCATTTATTAGAAATAAAAAACACTAACAAATTCCCTGGTTCACCAATTTAATAAGCCCCAAAAAGCCCTCCATGTCCGGCGTAATCCAGGATGGTCCAGCGTCGCTTCCAGCTCTCCTGCATGAAGGTGACCGGAGCTGCAGAAGACACCGCCGCTCCTGTCAGCTCCACACAGCAACTGAGGTGAGTAGCGCGATCAGCTGAGCTGTCACTGAGGTTACCCACGGCTTATTAAATTGGTGAACCAGGTAATTTGTTAGTGTTTTTTATTTCTAATAAATTATTTTTTTCAGGTGTGTGTGTGTGTTTATTTACTTTAACTTACAGGTTAATCATGGAAGGTATCTCGTGGAGACGCCTGACATGATTAATCTAGGATTTAGTGGCAGCTATGGGCTGCCATTAACTCCTTATTACCCCGATTTGCCAATGCACCAGGGCAAATCGGGAAGAGCCGGGTACAGTCCCAGAACTGTCGCATCTAATGTATGCGGCAATTCTGGGTGGCTGCTGACTGATATTGTTAGGCTGGGGGGCTCCCCATAACATGGAGCTCCCCATCCTGAGAATACCAGCCTTCAGCCGTATGGCTTTATCTGGCTGGTATTAAAATTGGGGGGACCGCACGCCGTTTTTTTTAATTATTTAATTGTTTATTTCACTGCACAGTATAGACACGCCCACCGGCTGCTGTGATTGGGTGCAGTGAGACACCTGTCACTCAGCGTGGGGGTGTGTCTCACTGCAACCAATCATAGGCGCCTGTGGGCGGGGAAAGCAGGGAATACGAGATTGTTTAATAAGCGGCCGGCTTTTTCAAAATAGTAAAAGCCGCCGGAGCAGTGTGAACGCCGTGCAGCGCCGCGCCAGGGATCGGGGAACGGTGAGTATGAGAGAGGAGGGGAAAATGACCGACAGACTGTGAGAGAGGGACAGAGATAGTGACGGACCAACAGAGAGAGAATAGAGACCGAGAGGGAGAGACCGACTGACAGAGAATAGTGATTGACAGACATGGTGAGACATCACTCGTTTCCAGTGTTTTAGGAAACATGCGAGAAATGTATTTAGAAAATCGCATGTCACTAGGATGGTGTGAGTGCCGTCCCGTGACATACGATTATTTACACGCTCCCATAGACTTGCATTGGAGAGACTTGCAGTAGAAACTCGCAAAAAAGCAGCATGCTGGGATTTTTTTCTCAGTCCGATTTGGACTGAGAAAAAAATCGCAAATGCGAGCTGAATCATTGACTAACATGTGTCCGATTCCAATGCGAGTTTTTCTCGCATTGCTCTACTGCGAGAAACTCGCAAGTGAGAAGCAGCCCTTAGATCTGCACTCAGCAGGGCAGACAGACGTGTGCGTGTGGAGCATGATGCGTCATCCCCACTGAGCAGGGATGAAGGATGCGATCGCAAAAAGATAGGAGGTTCCAGACCGAGACAAAGGATGCCAATCGGACCAGACTGTCCCGCAGGTGAGTATAATAAAAGGTGTTTTTTACGTTATACAGTTTGGCCTGGGCTCTTATATACAGCATCAAAAGCAATCAGATACATTTAAACACAAGCTGCAAACCTGCGCATAATAAAGCATTGTGACCTTCTGGTCCCAGACTCACCAAAAGGTCTTCCCAGTGTGGGACACACCCATGACGGCCACATAATTGTCTCCTCTGTAAACTTACTTATCACCACACATTTCTCTGTTTGTTTTATCACAGGAATGTTTCTGACACTTCACAAGTAATGTGAGGGCATCATAAATTAAGTTGGTGACATGCAAGCTCATCTGTTTCATCACTTATCAAAAGTGACTTATGCCTACACTTAGGGTACCTTCACACTTAGCGATGCAGCAGCGATCCGACCAGCGATCTGACCTGGTCAGGATCGCTGCTGCATCGCTACATGGTCGCTGGTGAGCTGTCAAACAGGCAGATCTCACCAGCGACCAGTGAACAGCCCCCAGCCAGCAGCGACGTGCAAGCGACGCTGCGCTTGCACGGAGCTGCCGTCTGGAAGCTGCGGAGACTGGTAACTAAGGTAAACATCGGGTATGGTTACCCGATGTTTACATTAGTTACCAGCGCACAGCTGTGTGTGCAGGGAGCAGGGAGCCGCGCACACTGAGCGCTGGCTCCTTGCTCTCCTACCATAGCTACAGTACACATCGGGTTAATTAACCCGATGTGTAATGCAGCTACATGTGCAGAGAGCAGGGAGCCGCGCACACTGCTTAGCGCTGGCTCCTTGCTCTCCTAGCTGCTGTACACATCGGGTTAATTAACCCGATGTGTACAGCAGCTACATGTGCAGAGAGCCGGAGCCGGCAGCACAGGCAGCGTGAGAGCTGCAGAGGCTCGTAACTAAGGTAAATATCGGGTAACCACCTTGGTTACCCGATGTTTATCTTGGATACAGCTTACCTCAGCTGTCAGACGCCGGCTCCTTCTCCCTGCTCGCTTCATTTGTCGCTCTCTCGCTGTCACACACAGCGATCTGTGTGTCACAGCGGGAGAGCGGCTTTGAAGAAAACGAACCAGGGCTGTGTGTAACGAGCAGCGATCTCGCAGCAGGGGCCAGATCGCTGCTCAGTGTCACACACAGCGAGATCGCTAATGAGGTCACTGCTGCGTCACAAAAAGCGTGACTCAGCAGCGATCTCGGCAGCGAGCTCGCTGTGTGTGAAGCACCCCTTACCCAAGAGCTGTGGTATGTGGGTTCCATGAATTGGAGGAGCTCTGCATGTATGGCCAAAGAAAATAACAGTATATACCAGGGGCAGATTTATAAGATTATCTAAGCACAGATACAATCCGTTTTTAAGATTTTTTTTTTCCACACAGTAAGTGACTAAACATCTCATGAGCATTGTATGCCCATAAAAACCCATGCATTTCTAGTAAGCACAAGTGTCACACTATAAATGACCTGAGTGTAGGCTCTTACTAAGTAAAAACTAGTGTCTTGACATAAATGATTACATTTCCATAATAGCATAACAAAATCCTCTCTTCCTCCAGGAGCATAAACCTTTTATTTTATGTTTTGAGGTTTGCAGTTAAATCTGTTGTTTGCTCATTGTATTTTCTTCTGAAACTTCAGAACCAGAATGGGATCCTGGCCATGTTGGATGAAGAATGCTTACGACCAGGCACAGTTACTGACGAGACGTTTTTGGAGAAGCTTAATCAAATTTGTGCCACCCATCAGCATTTTGAGAGCCGAATGAGCAAGTCTTCTCGCTTTCTGAATGACACAACTCTACCGCACAGCTGCTTCAGAATTCAGCATTATGCTGGCAAGGTACCGCTGAGAACCATTACCTATGTACTGATAAAATATTTATAGGACTATATCATCTAGGGCAGCTGATGGCTGAATTAAAATGTCACTACT